>NC_090929.1:226587542-226906292 GCF_040938575.1 Ambystoma mexicanum
TGAAAGCTTATGCTTTACCTTCATTACCTCTGATCCATTGGTCGCTCTGCAAGCTCAGGAGCACATCGCACTGCACTCTGCTGTTCTGGCTCCTTGTTGGCCAGACAGATTCTGGTTTTTGCAACTACAGCATCTGTCGGAACTTCCCCTGATCAGATTGCCGCATATTCACTACCTGCTTCTCCAGAGCATTCACCAGATGTGGCACCCCTCCTCACAATCGTTCAGTTTGGTGGCCTGGTGCCTGAGTTCAGATCGCTAACACGGTTAGATCTGTCCGAAGACAATGTGCGCATTATCCAAGCAGCCAGGAAGCCTTCTACGAGGGCTCAGTACAGGAGCAAATGGCTCCAGTTTTGTCGTTGGTGTTTAGCTCAACAGCTTGATCCCAGGCAACCTTCGGGTTGACACCGTTCTATCTTTTGTCGCCCCTCTGGCCGTTTCTGGCATCCATGTTCTTTTATGCAGAATTTACTTATCCACTATTGTGGCCTACCTGTCCACGGACAGATGTTCCTTTTCATTGACTAGTCCAGTCATCAAAAGGCATTTTGCAGGTCTCATCTCTTTCTGCCGGGGCGTTATGCCATAAGCCTTTTGAACCCATGGCCACTGCCGATCTTAGGTAGCTTTCTGTGAAGGTTGTCTTTCTGATTACAATAACATCGGCAAGGCGAGTTAGTGAGCTCCAAGCTCTTTCCGTGGAACATCCGTTCCTCACTTTCCATAGGGATAAGGTTTTGCTTCGCACTCAGCCTTCCTTTCTATCTAAGGTGGTTAACAATTTTCATTTGATCCACTCGGTCGCCTTACTGGTCTTCTTTCCTAACCCGGCATCTGATGCCGAGAGAGTTCTACAAAACGTGAACATCATGCAAGCCCTGAGGTTTTACCTCGATGGAAGGAGTGAACTCAGAAGTTCCTCACAACTCTTTCTCACATTCGGAGACCTGAAGGGGAAACCAGCTTCCAAATCAACTATTCCCAGCTGGATTGCCTCATGTTTTTAGAAGACTATAGCATTCAAGAACTTTCAACCACTGAAGAGCATCCATGCACTTCTTGTGTGTGGCAAATCTACTGCTGTTGCTTTCCAAATGTATGTCCCTTGGGTGTCCATCACCAAGGCGGCTTTGTGGGTCTCCCCATCGGCTTTACCTGAGCTCCAGGGCTGATGCCCAATTTGGCCAGGCTGTTCTTCAGAACTTGATCCAGTAAAGGGGTTTTTCATCCACCTTTACTACCTATAGTATGTGCTTGGGAATCTCCCATAAGTATGGAGGAAAGGGGACGGGACATAGGAGTATAATAAAGTTACTCACCGTAGTGACTACCTTACTCCTAGTCCATAGTCCCCTTTCCGCCATACGCCCGCCCGCCATCCTGTCTAATAAGTATCCTCTATTCTGATGCTTGTTAATCTGCTTAGAATCACATGCTGTGCATATGGTCCGACATCCAGTGGTAACCACGGAGTATTGCACCGAAAGGGGACGTCGGCATAGGCGTGTATGAAACACTATCCCTATCGTGACATGTGTAGTACCCAAAATCCCTCACGCGCCGAGATCCCTCAGATTGTTTTTTTCCGCCCAGATAACTGGTCGCCCTATAGCGGAGCTCTTCATGAGACATTGTTTATCTTACCGAATTGTCGGTTTAATCCCTGTTAAGTCACTTCGCCTATCAACAAACCTATCGAAGAGGCCAACCTCTTCGGGAAGGCGGTAGACGATGCGTTGGAGACAGCCAAGAAGGAGCACAAGACTATTAAGTCGCTGCACCAAATTATCCAGAAACCCCCTTCACAGAGGGGCAGTAATTCTCGTGGTCCTTTCGAGGACAAGCCTGCGCCGCTCAAAGCAATTTCGGCACGGGCAACTTCAACTCAAGTCAACCTGCTGCAAGCCCCACTTACTACCCCCAGAGGGGTCAGAAGTGCGAAAAGAATAGAGGCAGAGGCTCCAATTCCAGAGGAGCGTCAATTTCGGATCAGAAATGACCACCAAGTCCAGGTCCCCTCCCATATCTCCCCGGTCGGGGGGCGATTAACATCTTTCCTCAAGGCATGGGAGGTGATAACTTCAGACCATTGGGTCTTAAAGACGGTCGCCCACGGTTACTGCGTGGAATTCGCCCGACCTCCACAGTTCAGACCGCCGAAACATCGACGCCTTTCACCGGAACATCTGCAGATCCTGATCCAAGAGGTGGAAACGCTGCTGGGAAAGGACGCCATAGAAGCCGTCCCGATTCTTCAGGTAAACGCGGGTACTTCCTTGTACCCAAAAATGATCTCACCATGCGTCCTGTTCTAGACCTGCGCCCAGCGAACAAGTTCATAAAGCCCCAGAAGTTTTGCATGGTAACACTGCAAGAGGTGATCCCATTGGTAAAACAGGGGGATTTCATGACAACGTTGGATATGCAAGATGCATACTTTCATATTTCAATGCTGCCAGCGCACAGAAAATTCCTAAGGTTCATGATTCAGGACAAACACTACCAGTTCAAGGTACTCCCCTCGGCATAGCCTTGGCGCCAAGGGTGTTTACCAAGGTCCTGGCAGTGGCAGCAGCACACTGCGCAGACTTTCAGTTCCAGTTTACCCTTACCTCGACGATTGGCTCATCATGGGGGACTCGTTCGACGTTTGTTTTTCGAACACCCAAAAAACAGTAGACCTACTGTTCAGCCTGGGATTTTCTATCAACGAAAAGAAATCCAGCTTAGTCCCCAGCCAAGTAAAACAGTTCCTGGGGGCTCTAATTCGAACGGAAGACGGTCTAGTCTTCCCTTCCAGCGAGAGGGTTCAGAACATGCTCTCTCAGGTTCCTCAGTATGTAGCCAGTCGAGAGGTGACGGTACTCAAAGCTATGCGTTTGCTAGGGATGATGGCGTCATGCATATAGTTGGTTCCCCACGCGCGGCTGCGCATGCTACCCATGCAAGAGTGGCTCAACTGCCAGTGGTGTCAGGCCAGCGGACAATGGGAAGATCCGTTAGTTGTCGCGCCAGCCCTCGTTCTCTCTCTGCAGTGGTGGTCGAGGGAGAACCTCTTGAAGGGGAAAACCTTCACCACCTCTGCAGTGGAAGCCACTCTCACGACAAACGCATCTCTCACGGGGTGGGGGGCTCACCTGCTTCAACAGAAAGCGCACGGAGTGTGGTCCCCTCAGGTAGCGTCCAACCATATAAACCTACTGGAGCTACTAGCAGTGTTCAAAGCATTGAAAGCCTTTCAGGAGCAACTGCAAGGGAAGACAGTGCTGGTCCTAACCGACAGCACAACAGCAATGTATTACCTGAACAAACAGGTGGGCACTCACTCTCCAGGGCTATCCAAGCTGTCCCAAAACATCTGGATATGGGCTCTCAAACACAAGATGTTCCTGATATCCCAACATGTTCCAGGGGAACTCGATCTTCTGTCAGACGTACTCAGCAGAGATTTTCCTCTGCCAGAAGAGTACGAATGGCGACTGCACAAAGACATTGTATCCAACGTCTTCGCAGAATGGGGGTTTCCAGAGATCGACCTGTTCGCTACTCAGGAGAACGCCCAATGCCAAGATTACGCCTCCAGGTATCCCCAGAACCGATCCAAGGGGAACGGTCTCTGGATAACTTGGTCGGGGACATTTTTCTACGCTCCCCCCCTCCGCCTCCCCTTCTGAACAAGATAGTACACAAGATGCACCAGGAACCAGTCACCCTGATTCTGGTGGCTCCCATGTGGGCCCGCCAACCTTGGTTCGCACACCTGGTGGAAATGTCCCTCTCCCCACCAGTCAAGCTGCCCTGCCCGTACAACATGTTGTCTCAGGACAGGGGGGAGACTGCACCCATGCCCACAAACTCTGAAGTTAGCAGCCTGGCTCCTGAGGTCCTAGATTTTGGACATCTGCAACTCCCTCAAAGATGCATGGACATACTGAGGGAGGTAAGAAAGCCTAACACACATTATTGCTATGTCAGCAAATGGAAACGTTTTGTCATCTGGTGCAGTTCCAAAGGTGTCGATCCCACTGATTGCTCACCTTCACACATTGTGTTATATCTAACCCATCTGTTGGACTCTGGGTTAGTCTTCAGTTCCTTAAAGGTTCACCTAGCGGCGTTGTCAGCCTACACCACGTCACAACAGAAGGTGTCGTGGTGGAAAATACTGGTGCCTTTATGGAAGGGGTTAAAAGAATGTATCCCCCCATCACTCACCCAGCACCTGGGTGGGATCTAAATGTGGTTTTAACTAGGCTCATGGGACCCCCTTTTTAGCCTACGCATAAAGCTAGTCTGAAAGACCTGACTTACAAGACAGAGTTAGCGAACTACAGGCCCTCTCGGTTTTTGTTACAGTCCACAAAGATAAGGTAGTTCTGCGCACACATCGCAGATTTGCGCCGAAATTTATTTCGAAGTTCCATGTGAACCAGTCAATCGAACTACCGACGTTCTTCCAGAGACCTACTAACATGGACGAAAGAAGCCTTCACACACTAGATGTGCGCAGGGCAGTCATGTTCTACATGGATAGAACTAAACCACTGAGGAAAACTAAACAATTCTTTGTTTCAGTGGCAGCTGGTAGAGAAGGGGATCCTGTCTCTAAATCAGCAATATCAAGGTGGATTGTCAAATGCATCACACTATGTTACACTCCTGCAAAGAGAGAACTGCCCTTCAAGCCTAGAGCACATTCTACTCGAGGCACTGGGGCATCCATAGCATTCATTGCAAATGTTCCCCTAGAGTCCATTTGCAAAGCGGCAACCTGGAGTTCTGTACACACCTTTACAAAACACTATTGCCTAGACACTCATTCTAGGTCTGATTCTCAGGTGGGACAAGCAGTACTAAGACATCTTTTTTCTACTGTTCCTTCTCACAACCCACCTCCAACTCCGGGTACTGCTCGCTAGTCTATGCACAGCATGTGATTCTAAGCAGATTAACGAGCATCAGAAGACATGCATTACTTAACGTAAAAGCATTTCTGATGATTGTATCTGTTGCCTCCCCGCTCGGGGTGGAAGGAACATAGACTTCTTACTACTTTCTCTCTTCATGTACTCACTCACTATAGTCTTGGGCTCCCTCATGGCAGAAAAAATACAATCGGAGGGACCTTGGCGCGTGAGGCATTTTGGGTACTACACACGTCACGATAGGGATAGTGTTTCAGGCACGCCTATGCCGACGTCCCCTTTCAGTCCCCGAAAGACAAGATGCAATACTCCGCGGTTACCACTGGATGTCAGACCATATGCAGAGCATGTGAATCTAAGCAGATACAATCATCAGAAATGCTTTTACGGTAAGTAATGCATGTCTTATTGCTTAAATGGTCTCTGGCGATAGAAAAGGACTGAAAGGTGATGCGCAGGGCAGAGCTCAAGGGAGCGGAGTTACGGCCACGTGCAGTACCCAGCGTAAAAATACACAAGTTTTGCTTAATCACAACAGAGACACTTACCTTACACCTTTTATTGTTTATTTTAGTGTGAGGGTCAGATGCATTTTGTACATAAGGACAGTTTGCATAATTTTTACGAGACACAGGCTGATCTTTAGTTTCCTAGGAAGGGAAACTCTCTTTAGGATAGAGACAGAAAGGCCTTTATCCCAACCCCTTTTTCTTTAATAAAGATGTGTTGTTGAAAATATTGCAACTTTTGACCGCTCACACTACGCGGACGTCTACCCACACCTTCATGGAATTTTTACTGCATTGACAGGGATTCCAGAGAGGAGTCCCGTGTTGGCCAGGCAGTGCTTCGGAACCTATTTGTTTGTGGTGAGGGTTCCCAAGGTCTGTTTCTGTCGAGCTGTGCTGCCTCCCATTGGCTGTCCGTATGTACTTCCATGGCATCCACAACATCACAGACGATGGGCAAACAGCCATCCTCGACCTCTATGCAGCCTTCAACACCCTCAACCACACCATTCTACTCAACATCCTATCCCTCAGGATGAAACTCTCAGGTGCCGTCCTCGACTGGTTCACCTCCTTCCTCACTGATGAAAACACACTTTGTCTCTATACTGCCTTATCAACTCCCTTTCTCCACTCCTGTTCAAACTATATGTAGAATCCATTGCACACCAATACACAGATGACCTACAAATGGGCTTTCAAATCTCATCCATTTCACAATTCCACACACTCAAAAGCTATCTATCATCACCACCTGGATGGCCACCCACGTCCTCAAGCTCAACCATTCCTAAACAGAATACTGCCTCATCTGCTCCCACCCCTCCAGCACAAACCTGACCTTATCCTCTGGATCAAAGAACTCCCCAGGAACAACACAAACACATTGACCCCCACATCACATAGCTGCTGTCTCCAAAACATGCTATCTACAACTATACCTTCTATCCAGACACATACTTCCCCGTGACGACTTCCGCACTGCAGTCCAAGGACTAGTTCTGTCCAAGCTGGACTATGGTAATGTTCTCCGCACTGTGCTCCCCAAAAGCACACTGGCCCCATGCAACCCATACAAAATGCAGCAGACTGACTCATGCTCCACTCACCCTTACATTCAAACATCACTGCAACTCTAGCCCAGCTCCATTGGCTCCCCATACCTCAGAGATTTGCATTCAACTGACTCTAATCGTATTGAAAGCCACCCCCCTCCAAACTCCATCTTACCTTCACAACAAACTGAACCTCATCACTCACACAAGCAAGTTAACATCTTCTACACATTCCACTCTGCAAACTTACATGGACGCAAAAACAAGGATTTACCCAGTGCGCACCCAGAGCATTGAACACCCTACTACTTCACATCTGCACTGCACCCTCCATCACCACTTTCCGAACAAGCCTCAAAACCTACCTGTTTCCACACACATAATCCAAATGTTTCACCTCCCTTGCTACCTCTTATCTAGCTTACTGTTCCTATCCTGAAATCATTGTGTAACTTCTGTTTCACCTCTCACCTTTTGTACCACTGAACGTAGCAGGACGATCCGAGATGCAATGAGTGGGGCCAGAAACATTTTTCAAATAAAGTGAATTTGGTAAAGCTCCAACTTATCTCAAAAAACATCTTGGCCAGAACAGTGCCTCAAGACCCCAGAGCATCTAGTCAATATACCATGCCTAGCTTGCATTTCCGTTGCAGCAGAGGTCTTGGCCCATCTGGAGCCGTTCATGCCTCCAAATAACCTACCAGCAGATTTATGACAATTTGGCAATCTTTATAAATTTCCGAAACATATTGGGACCTTTCTGCTTTTTTAGCTTGACAGCACTGACTCAGTAACTTTGTTTTTTCTCCTGCTAAGTAATTCTGTCGTTTTCTCTTGTTAGCTGGCGCGCTGAGATACCGTTAGTTGTAGCGTCACTGTTCTATTCTCTCCCCAACCCCATCAGTTTGTTCTACATAGGTCTCAAGAAGTCAGATGGGGGAGAACAATTGGTGGAGTATTTCAGAAATATATAATACCTAGTCTAGTCAATTTGGCAAAAGGACTGGAGGAATGCCACCGACTCTTGTGGACTGCTAAGGAACCAGGCACAGAAGAAAAGTTGAAATGTACTCACTCCAGTATATCATGTTTTGCATAGGCTATCTCCCCCCAAAGGTTATGCACTTGAAATACAGCTCTTACATTATCAGCAATCAACGGTGGGGGCCAACTTCTGAATCCAGACAAAACAAAGGAAGAACCTGAGAGCAGGGCTTTCTCTGGCGGCACACAGACTCACACTAAAGGAATAAGAAAAGAAAAACAAGCTTGATCACAAATAACCAGCCTCTGGTCGAGACGCAGACTTCCAGAATCCTTCACTCAGAATCTTAATCAAGTCTGAGGAACATCAGCCAAGAGGTAACCATTCATACGAGCTGAAGTCAATTCCAGGAAAACCCAGAAGGAAATAATCACCCAAAATCAGTCCCAGTAAGCACACCAGAAAAAAAGCCGAATGTGAGGTACTCCAAAAAATCCTATACCAAACCAAGAATCAGGGAAATGTTGCAGCAACCAGCGAAGTATAGCAGCGATCTCTCCACCCGCAGAGTGCAGACTTTACTTCCATATTGGTCACCAGCTGGAATGACATCATGAGATTTACTGCACACTATGGCTACCTGCGTGTGTGGCTAATAACTTGGTAGTCATTTTTTTTCAGCAGTGGAAGTGATGTACATCTCTCAGTCACCAAGAAAGATGTTGCTTGTCCTTTTGCAGAAATTGCCGCCTGACACTTACAAAGTGTTTAACTAATGAGCCGTGACTCTCCCAAGTGGTAAAATGAAATGAGCAGTCACAGCAAACAGAGTGAACCTGTTTAAAGATACAGTAAATACTTTTTATTGTGACATAATAAGGGAAGGTTCACAGAGCATAGCTGTAAAAAGTCTATTACTTATACAATTAAGTGGTGCACAAGAAGTAACTACAAAATATACAGATATGTACAAATTTAAAATAACTTTGTAGAATATGAGTGAACATACAGAAGGTGATCTCGCAGGATCATAGCATGCTCAAAGAAGTCAACTGGAGTTTTCGTAAGGCCCACAGGCCTTAGAAACAGAATTAGTCCCCTGGCTCTCCTAATGTTAACACCCCTTAGAGGTGGGAGGAATCCAGCAGGAAGCACTATACATTAACAGTAATTATTAATTGTTATATCTCTACAGAGATTTATCTTGTTAAAAGGACACCGTGAAATGCCTGCATCCTTGAAGGAAACTGGCTCTCTAGTTTTTTAGTGATGAGAATCAGGATTGCCAGTCTCGCGAGGGTTTCACAGGCGACTATGGACATGTGTGCCATTTGGTTTGGACGCACAGTGTGAGACGAAAACCTGTTCTTGCCCTTGCAGCATAGTCGGTTTGTTTGATAAAATAAGTTTGACCATCTGTCTATGTAGTATTCCTGGCCCTTTGAGCTTAATCCTATAATGGAATCAGGCACTTGCTGCCTTGTTGAGAAGCTATAGCGGTTTCCTGTATTGTGTTCTAGTAGGACAGTGCTTGCAGTCCCTTAATGGTTTAGAGCAAACATTTACTCCTGTAGATATTTTTTGGTAAGAACTGTGTTCCTAGTATGCCCCACTCATGTAGGCAGGTTAGGGCTCTGATCCCTCTTGACCTAATTAACATGACACCAGCACGAGTAAGGAAAAAGGGCTGCATATCTTTCTGGCAATGTAACAATAAATGTAATTGTTTATTTGTAAAGCGCTGATACACAAGTCAAGTGCTTCAAAGCGCTTCAAGACGGGAGGGAACTGGGGAGTACAGAGTCATTCGTAGGCCTTGAAGTTTCCGAATGATCTAACAAAAAATCACTAGTATACTAGGCTTGACGGCATTACTACTAGTGAAGTGCCTGACAGGAAGGAAGGTGAATGGGTGAGGAGAAGGAGAAGACATACAATCCATAAACTACCATACTAGGCCAGCAAACGTTTCAGATAGCACCATTGCAGGACAAAAAGTGAGGTGATGGGGGAGGGGAGGAAGAGGAGAAGAACATACAGAAACAAAACTACTGTACTAGGCCAGGCAGACTAGGCCTAATGCATTCTAGGGAATATAAGTGCACAGACAGGAAGTGAAAGGGAGGGGAGGGGAACAAGTGCGCACAGTCAAGCAGTGCCCTGGGTTACGTGCAGAGAGGTTAACCTTCTCATGGAACGAATTCCAGAAGTGCAGTAGTGGTGAGCAGAGCGCAGAGGCCCGGTGGCAAGTGCAAGGACTGGCGGGGGAGCCTGGGACCTGTAAGGCTCTGCAGGTGCACCAGGCAACCAGTCAGCAAAAACAGAGCACAGTTGGGGAAGAGAAGGAGGACGGATTGGAGAGTAGGTTAGCAAGGGAGAGGGAGAGAGAATATTCTGTAACAGCGCCACGATGCCTCCGGGCCGCTGGGTGCTTAATAAATCCAAATAAATAAATAACGAAGAAGACTGGATTAGCCATTTAAAATCGGTTTTTGGGAAACAGAAACTATATTTGAACATGATATGCAGATAAACTGGAAATTGTCATTCGACGAAACCCTCATCAAAGATTTGATCATGAAGGGATCTGCCTCAAAGGCAGCAGGTCCGAATGGCCTCACCTATCAAGTAATGAGGAATAGGCCGGACTTGTGGTCAAAATTGCTTAACTGGCTTTTTTTGGAGATCATAGCCAGAAAGCAATTTCCTTCCTCATGGAGTTCTGCAATTATTATTCCTCTGTTCAAGGGGGGAGATGGGACAGTGGCGGCAAACTATCGTCCTATCGCCCTCCTGGACATTGATAGTAGAATTTTCATGAAACTATTGTTAGGTGAACTAGAGGCTTGGAAAAGAAAGGCAAAGATTATATCAAGATGCCAGACAGGTTTCAGGAAGGGGCTCTCCACTGCAGTCAATGGCATTTTGTTAAATCTATTAAGTGAGAAGACACAGAAGAAAGGGAAAAACAGCTAAATGGGGCATGGGTGGACTTCTCCAAAGCCTTTGACCAGGTGGATAGGGGAAGGCTCTGGCAGAAACTAAGATTAAAGGGAATTCCAGAAGGATTGTTGGGCATGTTAATAGAATTCCATAGGGAGAATAACACCAGAGTACGTTTGGATGAAGAAGGCCATTTATCAGAACCAGTGAGGGTAAACTGGAAGGGTGAGGCAGGGTTGTCTGGGAGCTCCTTTGTTTTTCAATCTTTATACATCTGACGTGGGGGACTTTTTAGCTCCCTTTGCATTAGCGAGTCCAGTACTAAATGGGGTCCAACTACACTGGCTCGCCTATGCAGATGATGTTGTTCTCCTAGAACCATCCATTAATTGTCACCAGAGCAAGAACCAGCCTCCACACTGAAAAAAGATGGACCCCAAAAAGTGTTCATGTGTGTTAAAAAACGTTCTCCTAGATAGAACTGCGATAGGACTACGATGATTGTTGGATGGACTTTTCAGTAATGCGAATATAAATGGGCTCTCAATTAACCCTATAAAATCTAAAATCTTAGTGTATAGACAGAAAAACAAACATGTCCCCTCCCATCGTTGGTCATTGGGGGGAGAGAGAATAATGAGAGTAGAAGAGTTGGTCTATCTTGGCTATAAAATCTTTGCTAGCCCTGCAGTGTATAGGATGGAGCATGAAATTTCCCTTAAGCTTAAACCTCTGACGGCCCAGATGAAAAAGATACTGGGGAAATATGGAAGATTTTCCATTATCCCAGTATTAAAATTCTATCAAGCAAAAATCGTCACAATCTTACTGTATGGACTGGAGGCAAAACCTCACTTATGGGACACTCAGTGGCTAAGATGGGAAGGCCTCGTTTGGAAGCATGCATTAGGGCTGCCTATGAGTTTATCAATAGACAATCTCAGTTTTGAATTAGGCCTTGGGTCTCTTGCATCACAAGCAGGTTGGAAACTGATATCACTCTGACAAAAGATCATAACCGCTCAAGAAGACTCACTATATGCGGTTATAGACGCCCATTTAAAATCAGGGAAATCCCCCATCTTGGACAATTTAAAGCTGTTGGTGGAAAACTCACTGCGAAATACTGACAAGCTTTTACTTGAAGATCCGATGAAAGCACAAAAAAAATGGGATGAAATGGACTGGATCAATACTATTCAGAAAATAAGAACATGCACACGCCTGATCCCCCTCCAGATGACAGACCGGAAATTGGGTGTTCTGAATAAATATCTAGTAAAATTCCCCGACTGGTGAATCAGAAGTAAGTTGTTAAGGTTGAGGTTGAATGTTACCAAAACAGGAGAAGTCTTGGCAAAAAGAGGAATGGGCGCTCATGCAATAAAGCTATGCAAGATCTGTGAAAACCCGGAACAGCAGTCCATCAAACATCTACTGCTGTTCTGTGAAGGTACAGCAGAAGCTAGACAACAGCTTTTCAATAAATGTGTTAATTCTGCTCTTTACTCTACACAAGATTCCTGGTGGGAAAAACTTATTGGTGGTAATTTACAGGAAATTACAATCGCAGTGATACAGATGTTGGAGAGCTGTAAAATTGAGACCTAGCCTGAAAATCAGGATTAAGTCTGAAATTAACCATCACTATACTGGACAGCTGATTTGTTTCAGGAAACGACTCAGAATTGCGCTCAAATTCACTGCAACTGCTTACCTGACCAATAGGAATTAATATGTCATCATGGTAGTGTCTTCTCCTGTTTTGGGTGGAAAAGTATATTTTTTCTTCTTTTTACTTTTGAACCTGGAGTGTATGAATATGTTATTTTGTTTTAAAAAATATGGTTTTTAGTATGATATTATGAAAGATTTGGATATATGATGAAATCCTTGTAAAAGGTTTATGTTAATCATATACAACAATAAAAAAAAAAATAAGCGGAAGAGAAGAGGATGGTCTTAAGGAGTTTCTGGAACTTGGCGATCAGGCTCAAGATGAAGAGGGGCGGGGAGGTTTTTCCAGAGGGAGGCACTTGCTGAGGATAAATATCTACCCCCATATCTGTGTATGGAAAAACGGCTCACCCGCAGAGCGTTGGAAGAGGACGAGCGGAGGGCTCTAGAAGGAGAGTATTTAGGGACTGAGAGTTGGAGATAGTTCGGCGCCCCCGCCCCAGAAGGCCTTGCAGACTATGAAGAGGGTGTTGAACTTGATTCTTGCAGCCACGGGGAGCCAGTGGAGGGATTTTAGTACCGGAGAGATGCAGTCCCTGGGCTCGAGGTCAAGTATAAGTCTTGTGGTTCTGTTCTGGATGAGTTGTAGAGGTTGGGGGGTATAAGTAGGCATCTAGGCCAGGATATCCATGTGAATTGACCCATAATTTAAAAACAATTGTTCGGATTTTCTGATGCCCTTTGTCCTACCCTATATCATAGTGCTCTTTTAACTTTAGTGTGAAGGAATCACTCTCCCTGAGGAGAGAGATTTGCTGGGGGAAATAAATCGGATTTCTAGCAGTGTTGGGAAGAACATGTTAACAAGGCATCCTTTACTGCACTCGATACTGTTGTACGTATTCTGTTCCCAAACTAGACAGAAGGATTCTTAAAGTGGAAGTTAGTAGGTTTGAAAAGCCTATATTGGTATTGTAAACAAAACTGGAAATGTAAGGCTTTAAAACCTCAAATCCTTTCTAACCAGGATTGTGAGAAAAGAATCTTGAGATTATCTGGTTGGCGACAAATGGACATCTATGAAAGTGACACACATCCATGTTTTGTCAAATAGAAAAGCTTTGAGAGGTAGCACTGCCCTCCGTTCCAGCATGTTTATATGGTAGGTGTTTTCCCTTTTTTGACAATGTACCCTCAGTGGTGTGATAGTCCGTCCATGTTCAAACCCTAAATGTCCATGCACTCAACCATTAGTACTATTTGTTGTGTTGGTTGGTTTGTTAATTGTTCAGAAGGGTTCTGTTCATGCATTATCAGTGCAGGGTAAAAATGTATCTCGTGTTCAATGTCAGGCTGTTGTGCCAAGTAGCCATTTTCTGGGATTACTGATTTTCCAGACCTTGGTTAAATAAAAATATCTCATGATCATCCTACCCAGAGAATCTATGAAGATTCAAAAAGCTATATCCAACATGAGAGAGTAGGTTTGCTTGGCTATCAGCTGAGACATTGCTATCAGAAGAACGCATTACCTGCTCATGGAACTGCTGTGCCACTGAAGAAGACACTTTTGCCTGCTTTGTCCTTAAGACAGATCCTCGGAAGCAGATCTTCAGCAGAGAATTTGAGTTGGTATAGTTTACTCAGAAGCTGATCTGAACAAAGTATTCAAATTTTGTCTCAAAATTGTGTTTCACTTTTTGGAAAGTACTGTTCTTGATAAAATCAGCCATTCATGCATGGACAGATTTGAGAACATATTACACTTACCTCAAGTGAGCAATGACTCTTGTGCGACCAGAGAAATTACACCACTTTATCATGAATTTGACAAATGTAAAATTTTTCTTGCCAACATGAATGTGCGATTTAGTGCCTTGTACTTCTTCTTTTGAGACAGCCAATCTTGCTTTGTCAGGTGCTGAAAAAATGTGATAGTGGGCAAGCATTTCTTTTTTGATCTAGGTCCAGAATGATTCCTTGTTAAATTGTGGCATTCTCTACTAAGAAGTAGAAGGCAGGAACATTTATTTTTCTTTTTTTTAGGTTTCGGGCACTTTTTCCATGGTGACTTTTTAGAAGCATCACTTTTACTTCCTAAACCAGACACTTCAAGTATTGCTCGGTTTGGCTCATCAGTGAATGCTTTGAGAGAGCTGGTAAACTAGAGTAACTACCTCTGTGTACAATATTGACAAGGACATATCTTACTGGAGCAAGAAAGGCAGGCCTTTTCCCTCTGCCATGTTTTCCTGGAGATTGCAGGTCCATCTTGTTATAAGTAGTGATTTGGTCAGCCAGTTCCATCTGAAATGCAAGGTGGAACAAAGTCAAGGCTCGGGGTAGCAGGAAAGAACCAAATTTGTCGCCCACTCTCCGATAGTGGAAAAGTATTAGTGAAGGCACCTGGAAAACAATCTCTGTAGGTGATCTAGTGCTGGCTGAACAGTGACCTCTGTAGGTGATCTAGCTTTGAATAATGATATGATATGATGTGGCATTTATAACGTGCCTCTACACCAATGTTTCTAGGTGCGACAAGACAAGGAGGGCGAAACAAAGGGAGGACAAAATAACGATCTTACTAGGCCTTGTGTCCGTCAAGAGTGCGGGGAAGGGGAGAAGTGCCAGACGGGAGGGGAAGGGGGAAGTGCAGTTAACTCACAAGTGCAGCCTGCCGGTGGCTCCTAACTGCAGAGAGAAGGGACTGTAGGGATGCAGATACAGACCTTTAAGTGCTGGCGTTCCCGGGGGCAGTGTGAGGGCAACTGGACATGCAGAAGCATGTGCCTGATTTCAGAGGGTGACCAGCGCACAGAGCAGTCGGGTGCATCAGCAGGGGCTAGGAAGAGAGAAAGCGGAAGCGAAAAGGAAGGTCTTGAGTTGCTTCCGGAACCTGAGGTGGTTCTGACCAAGTTTGAGAGAGGCAGGGAGGCTTTTCCAGAGGGAGTCCCCAGCTGAGGAGATAGATCTCACCCCAACTCTCTGCTTCAAGAAGGGTCTGGCCCTCAGAGAGCTGGAGGTCGATGAGCGAGGAGCTTGAGAAGAAAGATGTTTTGGAAGAGAATGTTGGAGGTAGAGCGGTCTCAGGCCCCAGAAAGCCTTGTGGATGATTGATCCCTGCAGTCATGGGGAGCCAGTGAAGAGATTTCAGAGCTGGAGAGCTATGATCCCTGGGCTTGAGGCCAAGGATCAGTCTCACAGTCCTGTTCTGGATAAGTTGTAACGGTCGAAGAGTAGAGGCAGGAAGATTTAGAAAGGGGTTGTTGCAATAGTCCAGCCTAGAGAAGACCAGAGCTCTGGAGACAGTGAGCTTTGGGGGGAAAGTGAGAAATTGAAGAATACCTCTGAGGAGATGCAGCTGATAGTTTTACTTGATATGATATGATATGGCATTTGTAACGCGCCTATAGACAAGTGTTTCTTGTTAAGAAAACATGATCAATGGCAACAAGGAAAGGACGGGGATCAAGGAGAGGTGAGCAACAGGGCTAATGGACTGGCAGCATCCAGACCATGCACGTCAACATGTTCCCCTTGGAAGGCGATGGACAAGGCTTGTTTTTCTTAACATTTTGTGATTTGTCTTCCTAGATACGCAATGGGAAAATTCAGGACTAGCAATATCAGAAGGCAAAGTAAAGACAACGGCACCTGCACGCCTGAGAGACACAGGAGTAATGGAGTTGCATCCCACTTAGTGCTGGAAGTCTTCTATAACTTGAAATGAAACGGTAGGCAAGACATTTTGATAGTACTATGGACAAGTGCTATGTTGTAATGGGGATCAGCAAGAAAGTAGTACTTTGTGCCATGAAAGCCATAAGGGAGAAAGAGGACCACAGTGTGTAGCAAACCTGGGGTGCAGGAGGAGAACCACTGTCAAAGGAGCATCAGCAAGGAGAGTCACTGTGCTTCAGAGAGTGTGGCAGAGGTATGTGCAGGAGCTGTAGTGCGCAGGTTCCATCGCCCCTGCAGCGAGACTGTCATCCAAAGCAGGCAGAGGGAGAGCTGCTGCAGTGCCATGCAGAAAGGGTGCAACTGCCATGCACCAGGACACCGTAGCACCTTCTCTTTCATGTGACAAATATTAAGCATCAAATTGTCATTGATTTTTTTTCAAGCTGCAAAATGTGTTCTTGATGCTTCCTACTGCAGGAGTGCTATGGAGTTTGGAATGTGTTGTGATGTGTCTCTTTAGAGGTGGAATTCAAGATGGAATGTTTATCGGCAAGCGCATTGGGAATTCCCAGACGGCCGGTTGAAAAACGAACGTGAGAGCTTGGGACGCAGAAGCTGGGCATTGCTTAAATCATACTTATCTTAATAATAAACACGCTTACCTGATTTATTGCCGATGAGCTTGCACTGTAGCAGCGTCTTCCAGCGGTGTTAGGATTGTGTTCGTCGTGTGATTTGCTGTGCTGCCGAGAGTGGTATGCGGCCACAGCGCCGGGGTAAAAAAAGCCACTCAAAATTCAAACCAGCGGCTATTGGGTCTCCCCAAGGTGTCGGTGTGCAGAAGCAGTTAGAGCGTGCTCAAAAGCGATTGGAAGGTGATCTGATCAGCAATGTTGAGGATCTGTGGAGCTCCAGCACAGAGTCGGGGCAGAGGTGCCCTCTTCAAACAATCGAGGTCAGGAAGTGGCCCTCCCGAAATAAAGAAAGGGACCTGCAAAGTAATGCTGCATGCTCCTGCGTTGCCTTGGCAACAACCAGTAACCTCGCTTCTGAGTTCGCTGAAGGTTGCGGTGCAACGAAGAATGCTCTATGCAGGGAGTACTGTGAAGCAGTTTTGCCAATTGTGTCAGACTTGTGGACATGGTATGGAGGTATGTAATGGAAATATCACGCGTTGTGAAGGAGTACCTTTTGGATTCCGTATGGCCTAAATAACACTTGGCAATCAGGGAATATATTGAAGATTTTCTGAACCCTCCAGTAGAATTGGCTATGGGTGTCTTGCCCTAATTTATGTATTGCTACCCAGGCATCTGTCAAAATAAAGTGTAGCAAGTGGAAGAAGGGATTTTTTCACTATTTAAGGGCTGCTTCTGGAAACACCTTTGCCACCGACAAGAAGCTGTCATTATTAATGCACTTTCTTGGCTATGAGGACCAACGTATTTTGGAATCCCTGGCAAGTCTGGATGGGATAATGGAGTTGGATGTGTCGGACGAACTAGATGTAGCACTACTCAAGCTGGATGATGCCCCCTTTAATCCCAAATTGCGCGCAGTCGTATAACAATACAGTTTGGTGTGTGCGTGCAGGAAAGTGGTGAAACTGTTGAAGAATACATTACTGCCTTGCGCCATTTGGCCCTAACATGCACATTCGGTAATGCCTTAGATTAGCATATTAGGGACCAGGAAGAAAACCTTCCTCTTGGCTTCTGCTTTCTCTTTTCCTCTTTCCCTGCTGATTTCTGGCTGAATCTGCACCGGTTACAAGGCCACCATTTCTGCTCACAGGCCCAGGCCCCGCTTGTTGCTCACCTGCACTGCCTCCCTGGCAATTCCTTCACTTGGAGACTGTTTCTGTATCCCTACAGTCCCCCTAACTTGCACTTGCCTGCACTTACCTTGCACTTGCCACTAGCTGGCTGTTTTATTTATTCTTTATCCTACTATCCATGTACTGCACTTTCCCCTCTCCCTGCACCCTCTCACTTTTCCTTTTCCCACTTCCCATGCACTTGCTCGATCTGAATGACACCTAGCCTAGTAGGATCGTTATCTGTCTTCCCCTGTTCCCCCTCCCTTGCCTCGTCGTGCCTTGAAACACTTGTGTATAGGCGCGTTATAAATGCCATATCATATTCAATGTAATAATCGGATCAGGCAGGATCTTTTGCTTAAAAATGATTCCATATTGGACAAGGTGATTGAGATAGCTCAATGCGTGGAACATTCTATGGCATGTGTGGCCAAGTTGATGAAGGCGGAGAACAAGGATTGCAATCCCGAAGTGTTGGAGGTTTCCTCAGATGAGAAGCACAGGAGGAAACAAAAGGGGAACTCGCAGCACAACAAAACAGGAACCTCCTAAAACCCCAGAGTTTGCTTTAACAGTTGATCCAGTTTATCAACCAGTTCTGGACACTTGCATGAGGTGAACCTTTCCTACCGAGGAGCGAGTTGCGATCATCTCACGGATGGTGAAAGTCTTTTAGTCCCGGTTTCCCCTGCACCAGTTTATTGTTCCTACATAGAATTTTAAACATATTACATTTCTTTTGGCAGACTTATTCACGCTTCTTGAAATTGCTCACAATGAAGGTGAGCATCTTGCCTGTATCCAGCTGAGTGTGTTGCCTGTTGAACCATTTTCTTAAGGCGAGGATAGCCATTCTGTAGGAGTTCAGTGAACTGCTTAAGGTTGAATTTTCTTCTTCAAACCAGATGTTGAAATCTCCTATTACAATTAAATGTTTATGCTTCACCCCGAGGATAGTGACAATGGCTGCAAGTCTTTAGGCGAAGGCGGGGTTGTATGAAGGCAATATGTATATTCGCAGGAACTATAAAATTGGTGGTTGAGATTTAATTGGATGAGAAGCGACTCTAAGTTCAGGATATCCATAGGTGGTGGACTAGATCCCTAAGGTGATCCTTATGTACCACAGTCGGGGATTTTGCTTCCTCTCTTACGTTCTTGATTGCCATGGAAGAGCTTGACGTTTGTTATGATCCTTCTGTACCACAACAATTCCACCTCCTCTCTTAACTCAGATGGCTTTGTGTGCTACCACCTGGACCTGGAGGTTGAATCCACAAGCAAGGACCTGGAGGTTGAATCCCCAAGGTCTAACCTCTTGGAATTCTCTACCTACACCCAGTCACCGTGGGGGAATGGGTATGGGCCCCCTGAAAAAACTACCCAAAAGAATCAGGGACCACCCCATCCTTGGAACTATGTGGAAAGCACTTGCAGGAAAGGGAATTAGAGAAAAGGTGACCACCTGGCCCTCGCCCCTGAGCCACATCTGGTCCACGCCAGTTCTAGATCAAATCCCAGGCCACAAACACTACCAGTCCTGGTTCGAGGCAGGTGTAGCCAGAGTCGGTCAGCTGGTGCGGGAGGACTCCTTCATTCCCATTCAGGAACTTGAGGCGGCCTTGGGAATTGGTACCCTCTCCCTGCTCTTATATTTATGTCTTAAGGGTGTCCTAATGAAACCCAAACTAAAGCCCTGCATACAAAGAAAGCTCACCCCGGTCGAAAAAATCCTAGACTCTCACGTAGAAATGAAAGGACTCATCACCCTCCTCTACGGAGCCCTTTTGATCCCCCGGGAGGGAACGACCAAAAGCCTTAGAAGGAAATGGGAGAGGGACCTGGATTGTGGAGTGGAGGACGGGCTATGGGGACGTATTTGCAGCAGGGCTTTTAAAACATCCATCTCCTGCCAATATAAAACACATGCTGTCAAACTCCTTCATAGATGGCAGTATGACCCGATCACCCTCTCAAGGATGTTCCCGGACATTGACCCAGAGTGCTGGCACGGATGTGGGGAAAAAGCCGACTACTGGCATATGTGGTGGTCGTGCACGAAGGTTCAAGCCTTCTGGTCTGAGGTCCTGAGCTGGTTAAGGGAGGCAGGAGAGGGGGTTTACCCACAAGATCCTATCCTGATAATGTTTGGCCTTCAGCTGAGGGATGAACTTTGGGAGAAACTTCCCGACCTGACACACTCGTTACTCCTGGCAGCTTGGGCTAGAACATGGAAAAGGGCCGGCCTTCCCACGGAAAGTGAGTGGGTAGCCGTGGCTAAGGATATCTACTTCATGGAAAGACTCACAGCGGCTACGCAGGGCTCGAGCGCCAGATAGAGATGGACTGGCTACAGTTTATGGAGGCTTTCGGCCACACAGAGGAAACGCCCTGAGAATCATGGGGTCTCATGACCCGGCCCGAAACCATCCGTAGCATGTAACACTTTGCCTTAGTTTTGGGGGAGTCGGTTTAACCACGGACGGCCATTAGCCCGGTCGGAGTTGTTCTAGGAGAAGTGTTATGGACGATCTGTTTCGTGCCTTGAACTATGGGGTTTGGGGGGGGGGGGGGGACTCAAGGGATGTATGGTTTGATAGTAAAGTTATGATGGGCATTTGCCCAAAAGTTGACACGCTGTAGAAGCCTCTTGTTACCATATATAGATCAGACCGGGATGCATAATGGCATGCTCCGTGTTTATTTACAATAAAAGAAATACTTGCATAATGTGTATCCCACTATCTTAAGGACTTTTTTTTTAGGAAAGGGGACACTGTGAGCTTGGGTTGGGAGGTCTGCCAAGGGGGAAGTCGGAGCCATCAGAAGAGGCTGTGGCAGTTGAGAGGGCCGCATGTACTGTCCCCACCCCAAGAGCCTGTCTTTCTATGTACATTACCAACCTGCATCACCCCATACCTCCTAAGGTAAGTGCTGGCCTAGTGTTCTTTCTTTTCCAAAGCCTCCAGAGAAGCTGCAAAATAAGGAGGGACCGCCCACTGGAAAGCAACACATCAATGCCTATGCTATTCTCCTCCAGTTACCTGAGCCGCAAAGTCAACATCGAGAGAGGGCGCCAAAGTGGGAAGAGCCAGAGATTACACAGGGTTTCCCCCGGGCCGCACAACGCTCCACAAGCCCGGTACGCATGGCAGCAGAACTGATGTGACAAACCTAGGCCACCAGAGAAACGTAGCGGAGCGCCAAGCGCTCAACAGGACTACACTTATGTTGTGGGTGATTGCTTCACAGCCCCCGAACACTAACTCAGACACATTGCAGTGCAGGTTGTGATTGTTGCAGCACTGCTGCACTGAGCAAAGAAAAAGGATGGGAATTAACCCATCCCTTTATTGTTACACCTCCCAGGTGAGCAATAACGAGACTTATTGAACAGGGTCAATGATCCAATCAGAAATTGGGGGGAGGATAAGAGAAACAATAGGAAACAGGAAGTTGTGGGTAGCAGACCAAGAGAGAGACCAGCAGGAGAAAGAATGGTGGATTTGAACGAAACAGTGATTTGTGAAAAAGGTGAGGTATTGGTTGGTGAGTGCAGTACCCAGTGATAAGTGGGCGTGCAGGGCCAGTGAACAGTGTTAGAGAGAATTAAGAGAGACACAAATTAGTCTATGTTGATCAAAACAATTATTGATGCCCCTACCTACGGTTTTTGACAAAGCAAAGGGGTATATGGTGCACCTGCGTGAGAATAAGACAGAGTAAAGCGTATCTTTGTGATCTTGTACGCATTTCACATAAACTAATTGGCATGGACCATTGTGTTCTTTTGGGCCAATGGGAACACTAGAGTTAATATAATTGGCACTTTCAGAGCAGAACTATTACAGCTTCATTTGTTCACCACATGCACACATGCAGCTGACGCTCAAGAAGGCGGGCCTGAAGCATTGATTTGGCTCTCCATTTTGTGGCAAAGAAATCCAGGGCTGAAGCTCAGTGGTATGCAAGCAACATCCTTGCATACTTGAAATGGGCAGAGAGAACACTTTAATAAAATTGGAAAGCGAAAATCTGTTAGGTTGATTTACATGTGCACGTGCACTTTTAGAAACTAACTGTGCAATAGACCAGTTGCGTAGCCCAGTTCTATGAAATAAAAAGGTTTTAAAACTGACTGTTCAGTTTGCATATAAAATAAGATTCCCAAGAAGTTTGCAAAGCCGAATAATTGCTGGTTGTTTTTTAAAAAAATTGAGCGCAGTAAACATGTGTCCACTCCATGATGCACACTAGTGATAAGATAAGAAGGGATGTTTTGAGCCAAGCATCCAACCTGTTCACAAGGATAAGATATCACAGATCCATATAATGTAGGTTTGCCAGAATAGCACCCTGGCTCCTGTGGGTGCATAATCCTGCTCTGTTTTCCCATGTGGCATTCCTGCCGCCCACCATTGGACGCTCTGCCGTACTGTCCTGCGCGACACTGGAGCCTGCAAGGAACCCAAGGTGAGACATCACTGCTCGTGTGCCCCTTTTGGGCTCTTGACCCTGAATGTGGCCCCACTACTTGGTCCGCTCGCCTCTCACACCATCCAGCTGAGCCTTTAACTAAGAGGCAGTGTTGCCGGCCCAGAACTTCATCACCCGGCCTGCTCTGCTCTGTTCTCCCATCTGGTGTTCTCGCCTCCCTCCTCCCACCATTGGACGGTCCTTATCACCCCTTCTTATTTACTTTGTTACTGGTGCGTCTCAGCGGGACTCCTGCTACTTGTTTATTAATACCCTTTAATGCTACTGTTGAGAGTCACCGCCTCAATGCACGTCTCTTTCTGTCTTCGCCTTTCCCTTTTACTTCTCTCTTCAGCTTCTCCGCTCAGAACCATTTCTCCTGTCTTCCCATCCCCATCATCTGTTCCTCGTTGCCACCTTTCGCCCCACTACCCTTGCTATTCTCAAAACCCACTCTTGTCCGAACTCCCACTACACTTCCTCCCCTCGTACATACCCTATTTTTCCACATCTCACTTTCTATTGCTCTTTGTAACGCTCAGTCTGCTTGCAGTAAAAACTCTTTACCTCTGATTTATTTCTTTCTCATTCACCTTCTCTCAACCGTATTACCCTTACTGAAACGTGGATCTCTCCCTCAGACTCTGCTATCCTTGCTGCCCTTCACAGCCCTGCCTACACCTTCACCCACACTCCCTGCCTTACTGGCAGAGGTGGTGGTATAAGACGGTTTTCATATTCCAAACTTCCCATCTCTTTTACTCCCCTGTCTCTTGACAATTCTCCCTCATTCGAATACACTATCTACACAATCCCTGCCCCCTATGGCATTCATAATATCTCTCTCTATTGGCTACCTAGTCCTATAGATCATCTCTCTCCTGCTCTATCCATGGACTTAAACTCTCTTCTCCTTAGCTACTCACTCTCTTCCATCCCCTCACTGCCCACTCACACTAACGGAAACTCCTTTGACCTGTAAGGGAGGCATGGTATCACAAGTATGACGCTAACACAAGAGCCACAAGACCTTGTCACATGTTCTTTGAGTACATTAAAAAGCATGTACAGAAACAACCAATGATTGATGTGGCTATATTTTCCATCAAACCATCTAAACTGCGTACCAAGATAACTTCACGGAAAGTTGACAACCACTAACTGCCATCGCCCACAACCAACAAGGTTTGTCACCCCACCCAGTACTTAACCTCTCGAGAACTCTGTTTGATTCCCCGACAAACCATGTGCCAGGCTGCAGGCAATATTCTCATCCAATATTGAAGCTGTGCGCAGGGGCCTGGATATCCCAACCAAAACTCCAACCTTCTGAACCTCTCTGTAGTATTTTAGTGTTTGTGGAAAAATCATAAGGAATATGGTCAGGAAAAGGGGAACAATGTTGCTGCTCTGAAACATAGGCTGATCTATTTGCTCTCCTTTTCCTGGATCTCCTAAACCTCCCTTTGATCTTGGCATTTGTTGGCAACAGTATAGGATTTATAACGGTGTTTGACAGTGGAGGGAATGTCAGGTAGGGAGGTATAAAAGAAAGGGGGATACCATGTCTCACCTTGGGTCCGGACTCAACAGCAACGACCCATCCTTAGCCGCGCCAGAAGAGAATACTAAGGGGTTGATGGGGACAAGCCCTTGGGTTTTTCACAGACCTTATTCTAATCCTCTCTCAAATTTTTGGTGCCAATATCTCCACTGCTCCTTCCCCCTCAGATCACTCCATCATCTTTGCCTCAATCACCACTTCGACGTCTTCCTCTCCCGTGAATACAACAACCACTAAGTTCAAGTTTCCCTCCTTCAAACTCCCTATCTACCGCTCTGACCAACAACACTTGCTCTCCTCATATGCTGAACTCGCCTCTCCATTCACTGAATAAGCCTTCACTAATTGTAAGGCTGCTCTCTAGGTTCCCTTCTCCTTTCACTACCCTCTTTCTACATCCACTCCAAAACCCTCCACTCCCCTGGATAAACACCTCTCATATGCACCCTGAGAACAACAATGAGGAAAAAAATGTTGCACTTGGCAAAGGTCCAGGCACTCGTCTGCTCTTCAACTCTACTTCACTGCTCTTCATAACTACTCCTCAGCTCTTGACTTTAACAAACGTGCATTCTCGCTCTCATTTCGTCTCATTCCTCCCAACCTAGGTGCCTCCAAAAATCTCTCCATCTCCTCCACTCTTTCTGCTAATGATCTTGCTCTCTAAAATGTCTTCCATTTGCAATACCCTCACCAATCACCTTCTATCCCCTTTCCAGCTCACGTTTCTACACCACTCCTACACTCCTCTCCTGCTACTGTTCTCCCCTAACAACTCTGAGGAGATTTTTGCCTTACTCCTAAAGACTATCCCTTCCTGTCCTCCCACTGACCCACTCTTCCCACACGTTGTGAAGCAGATGGCTCCCCGTGTCGCTCTGCTTCTTCCCTCTTCAACTCCTCTTGAAAATGCCATTTCCCCCTCACCCTACAAGTCATCTACTGTCATCCCTCTCCTTAGGAAACTTGGTCTCAATCCTAACTGTCCTGCCAACTTTCATTCTGTCTCTTTTGCCACACTATTCAAAAATCCTAGAGCGAGTAGTTTTCAATCGACTCAGAGTTCCTTGATGCTCACAACAACCATGACCCTCTTCAATCTGGCTTCCGACCTTTGCTTTCTACCTATACCGCTCTCCTCAATATCAGTAACTTTCTTTTTCGGATGCCGTGCTAACCTCTCTTCCGTTCTTATTCGTCTAGAATGTTTGGCTCCCTCCGATACTGTAGACCATTCTGACCTGCTCTCTTCATTAGCTCTCTGTGGTATCAGAGACCGGGCTTTTGCTTGGTTTGCTTCTACCTTGCCTCCAGACATATTCAGGTGGCCCAGAACCGTCGTACTTCCCCTCCCTGTGGGAGTTCCTCCTATTTTTTGTCCTTGGTCCACTTCTTTTCACTCTACATACCTCAGCTCTTGGCGCCCTTCTCTCCTCTTACAGATTCTCCTATCAACATTTCGCTGACAACACTCATATCTTCAAGGCTGTTACAGCCTTACTACAAGATATCTGGCCTGATATACTTATGTGTCCTATATAAGGAGGATGCATATTCACCTAATGAGACACTGAAACCAGGAGACTGGCTCACGATCTAAACCCATTTAAGTACACAGTCTAGTTAATCAGGATCTTCTTTGATAGATTAGGGACCTATTTCTGATGAAAGGTATGGCCTTCTTGGAGCGGGATGTTATTGCAGCCATTTCAGTGGACTCTTTTCTGCTAGGTAGAGTTACAATCTTGGGACCCATCTATGTGCACAACCTGTGATTCACTCCTAAATGCTGGCTTACATAAATGTCCTGAACTAAAAGTACTTTCTCCCATTAAAGTAGGGGCCTGCAACCTGCAGTTCTCCAGATGTATTTGACTACACCTCCCATGACAACTGACCATTGACAATTCTAACTATGGCTGGTGTGAGTTGTAGTCGAGAAAATCCAAATGCTGCAGAACCATGTCTTAGAATAATGAGGGTTCCGATATACACTTGCAATACAACTGCAACTTTCTAGTTGAACAAACAAGGTTACGAAATCCCCTCAACTGTGCAACCTCTCTGCAGCTTTGGCAGTGAACTATCCAGAACAGTGAATAAGAACACTTTGCGGGAGAGTCCTCAATGTGGGAGCAGTTTCTCTAAGCAGGCTCTGCCATGCCCCTCGCGAATTCGGCCTGGTGAACTACATCGTGAATACACTAGCCAGTCTTTGCTGGCAGCCTCTTCTGGACTTATTGGCAATAAACAGTACCGGGGAATGCCTACTGTATGCGTCTTGATAGAGAGAGGGTCCCGAATCTGCTGATCTTGTCCTCCTGCTACCTTGTGACAATCGAAGTGGATATGCCTTTCTACCCACTCCTCGGATTACAAACGTGATGCGCAGGCACAAAAACAGCCATGTGTGCCTCATTGTTCTGGTGGTCCCAGACACTCAATTCAACTATGACATTGATGTAACCTACCTAATATTTTTTTTTTAAAACCTTTATTTTTGGTTTTTGTATTATTCTATAAAGACATAAGAACAAATACACACCCACATTAGGGTGGACTTAACTCTCTCTACGCCGTGTCCCACCACCCATCCTCCCCCTCCCCCTCCACCCCCAGGCTCGGGCCATACTTCAACTGTTTGTGCCGTCCTGATTCCAGGTCGATGTAGCATGGAAATGGTGCTGTTAGTTCTGTGCCTTCACGGTGACCTTTCTCCTGTGTCTGAGGCATCTGGTTGGCTGGTAGAATCCTCCTCTGATTCTTTTAGCAAGAATGTTATCAGCGGACCCCAGGTGTCTGAAGGCCGGGCATGTAGGGGGAGTTCTTTTGACAAAGTCTGTTTCTACATCCTGGCAATAAAGGATGTCTTTGCGCCAGGCGATAAACGATGGGGGGGGGGGCTCGGCCCCAGGACATGGCCACTCTCCTCCGGGCCAGTGTCAGCAGAAGTCCCGTCAGTTTCCTTGTCGGGGCAGAGAGCAGCCTAGTCATACCCGACAAGGCCGCTGTCCGGCTTGGTTGTATCGCCTCTCCCACTATTGCTGCCGTTGTCTCCAAGACATGATTCCAGAACGGTGTTATTTCGGGGCAGTCCCATGCCAAATGGACGAAGTCTGCTGAATGTTCTCCACATCTTTCACATTTTGCAGCTGTTTCAGGGCGATGCTTGTTTGCTTTCGCAGGTGTGTAATAGGTCTGGTGTAGAAAGTTAAAATGGATTAGTTTAAAGCGTGAGTTGAGGGCGATTTTTTGAGTCTGCTTCAGGATGTAGGTCCAGTCCTCCTCTGATATTGTACTGTGCAGGGACCTTTCCCATCTGATCTTTGCTTGGCAGAGTTTAGGTGATGTATCAGTAATAATAGCTTTGTAGATTTGTGACACCAGCTTGCCTTCACCTTGTGCTTGAATGGCGTTGTGTAGTAATTGCCAGGTCTGTGTCTGACGTGGGAAGTCTGGCAGGAGCGCTTGAAACGTGTATCGGGTGCTAAAATAGAGGAATACATCGAGTGCGGTGTTGCCGCCTTTCGATTTTGCTTGTTGCGGCGTTATAAAGCCGTCCTCTGTGAAGAGATCCCCCAGAGTCTCAATTTTCAGTTTTTCGGCCCACTGATGAAATACTTTTTCAGACGTAAGCGGAACTCCTGGAATGAATTTAACAGGCAAAAGGGGAGAGTATCTCGTTTTTACCCCGTACCTTCGGGCCAATCTCAGCCAAACTCTATATGTTGACAGCATTACGTTCATGGTGGAGTTGGGAACGGGAATTTGACTGAAGATGACTGCGGTTAACAGGTTCGGTGTTGCTAGCGCCAGTTCCACCTGAACGTGAGGTCTGATTGTGTGGGAGGCATACCAGTGACTGAGAAATTGCGCTTGCGCTGCCCAAAAGTACTTTTCCAGGTCTGGGAGGGCGAGGCCACCGCTCGCCACTGGAAGTGTTAGTGTTGCATATGCCACTCTGGCCGGTTTGTCTGCTGATAGTAGTTCGAGGACCATGCTTTTTAGTCTCTTCAGATAAGTTTGAGGAAGGACTATTGGAATATTGGTAAACAGGTAGAGTAATTTTGGTAGGATCACCATCTTGACCAGGGAAGCTCTTCCCCAGAGCGTTAGTGGTAGGGTCTTCCATCTTGTCACTTTTTCCTGAAGGGACTTGGTCACCTCTTCGTAATTGTCGCGGAACACCTCATGGTAGCTCAGGGACATTTGGATTCCCAGGTATCGGACATTGGACGTTTTCCATGTGAATTGGAAGTCATCTTCGAAGGGTTTGGTGGCTGGGGTCAGCGGGAATATGATGGACTTTGATTGATTAATTTTCAGGCCGGAGCCTGTCCCAAATTTGATTACTTCCCTCATGACTGGGTTCAGGTTCTCTTCGGGATCGCGAACGAACAGGACCACGTCGTCCGCGTAGAGGGATATGATGAGCCTGTGTGGTCCAATAACGAGTCCTCTCCGTTGCCGATGTTCTCTTAGGATGGAGGCCAGCGGATCCATCACCAGGGCGAAGATCAATGCTGAGAGTGGACAGCCTTGTCTGGTGCCCCGCTGGAGTATCACTGGAGCCGATTTTGCCGTACCTATGATGATGTTGGAGCGCGGCTCGTTGTACAATAACGATACTAGTTTGATAAAGCGGGCTCCCAGACCCATTCTGGTGAGCACAGCGAACATAAACGGCCATTCCACCGAGTCGAATGCCTTTTCGGCGTCGAGGAGGACCGCTATTGCTTGAGTTGAGGGGTCTAGTGCTTCAATGACGCTGAACAGCCTCCTGATGCCGAAGGTCGTGTTGCGGCCTGGGATGAAGCCTGCCTGATCTGCCAGGACGAGGGTGGGCATCAATGGTAGTAGCCTGTTGGTAAGCACCTTTGCGAGTATTTTGTTGTCGAGATTGAGGAGGGAAATGGGCCTGTACGATGCACAGTCCTCTGGTGGCTTGCCTGGTTTATGCAGGAGGATGACGTTGGCTTCACGGGCGGAATGGGGGAGTGTCGCTTTTTCTAGTGCCTCGGCGTATACTGCCGCCAGAAGGGGGGCGAGGGTGGTGGCGAAGGCTTTGTAAAATTCTCCTGTTAGGCCATCTGGGCCAGGAGCTTTTGAGCTAGGGAGGGTTTTGATGGCTTCTGTGATCTCCTCTTGAGTGATTAGGTCGTTCAGTGGTTCCCGCAGAGAGTGCTCGACCCAGTACAACTCTGCATCTTCGAGGTACTCCAACGCGACTTGTGGGTCGCTGTTGTGACTGCTGCTGTATAGGTCCTGATAGAAGAGCCTGAATTCCTCCGCTACGTCTTCGTCCGTATGGACGAAGTGTCCTTGCCTGGACCGAATCCTTTCTATTGGCGATTGATTGTTGTGTGCCTTGACCAGGTTTGCCAGGAGGGCGCCCGGTCTTTGACCTTCGCCGTATTGTCTGACTAGACTGTTGCGATTTAGAAATTTCACTTCCCGATCCGCTGCGTTACTGAATTTTTGTAGCTCTTCCCTCAGGGCGACTGGTCTGTCCGGGTTGGTTGTGTTGGAGCGCTGGAGTTCAAGTTGTTTTAGTTTCTCTTCACAAGTTGTTAGCTCCCGCCGTATGAGTTTCAATATGCCATTTTCTTTGGCGTGGCAGACCCCTCTGACGAAACACTTTAGAGTTTCCCACAGTGTGCTGGGTGAGGCCACAGATCCTGTGTTGACTTCGAGGAACAACGCGATCTCTTCTCTTAGTTCGGCAGCGAATACCTCATCACGCATTGAGCCGGTTTTGAAACGCCACCGTTGTAGGGGGGGTTTGGGGTGTGCTGGGTTTAGAACGAGAGTTACCGGGGAGTGGTCTGAGGGAGTTCTTGGCTGGATATCGCATGGGCCGCTGATCCATGGGCCGTTCATGGAGGTGAACAGATAGTCGATCCTGGAGCTCGAGTTGTGTACGGGGGAGTGGAAAGTGTATTCACGCAGCTCCCCTTTAGACGTTCTCCAGGCATCCATCAGATTGAATGCCTTGCAGATTTCTTTTATTTGGAGGCTGGCTTTGGATGGAGGTTGTGGGGTTGCTCTTGATCTGTCTCTCACCGGGTCCAGCACTGTATTCATGTCTCCGTCCCAGATTATGGTCGCAGGTTCTTGGGATGATAGACGGGATAGTACCCAGCTGAAGTTGTTGGGGCCGTCTATGTTTGGTGCGTATGAGTTAACAAAGGTGATTTTCTGGCCTGCTATAATGCCGCTCACAAGAAGAGTTCTCCCTACGTTGTCTTTTGTGGTGTGGACAAGCCGGAAGCTGATCCTCTTGTGTATTAAGATCGCGACTCCTCTGGAGTAAGATGAGTACGAGGAGAAGTATCTATGGCAACCCCAGCTCTTGGCCCACTGATGATCCTTCCCTGGGAGTAAGTGAGTTTCTTGAAGCATGGCAACGTCGACTTCGTGTCTTCTAAGGTACTGGAGGATTTTTCTGGTTTTAGATGGGATGTTGCCTCCTCTTATGTTCCAGGTTATGATTCTGAATGGAACGGTTCAGGGTCTATATTGATTCGTTTTTTGTTCCCTATGGTCTTTGCCAGGTAGTTCGGTGGATGGACGGTGAGGTAGAGGTGGTGGCGAGCGGAGGGGACGCAGGGTCGGAGGACGGCGTGGAACTGGTGGCGCGCAACTTGGCCGCTCCTCACGGCTAAACGATGGCGAGGATGCGCACCTCAACTGGAGGTGGTGTGGCAACTGTGACTTCCCTCCCGCGCGCGGGTAACCCCCAACTGACCCGCGAGGTTCCCTCTTCATTACTAAACTATAAGGGTTGCTGTGCTTGGGGCACTTGTGCCTCCCGAGAGGGGTGGGTGGCTCTCCAACGCACTGGGAGTGAGTCTCTGCGGTATTAGGTTTATGCATTGGTGCGGGGGTATGAATCCTGTTCCCTTGGGTGCCTGGGTCGAACATTATGGCGGTTCTCTGCGTCTTTGGTGTTCACGCTGCGGTCTGGGGTTATTAGCGGCGGATCTGCAGCCGGCGTGATCAAGGTAGTCGCTGGCTTCCTCAGGTGTGTGGAAGAAGAGGGCTTTCCCTTCGTGTTGGATGCGAAGCTTTGCTGGGTAGAGCATTGAGTAAAGTATCTGGTTGTCTTGCAGCCTTCTCTTAAGTGTCGTGAAGGAGCGCCTCAGTGTTTGAACGGTAGGGGAGAAATCTGGGAAGAACTGGATTGGGTCTCCGTCATATTGCAGTTTCCCTTTTTCTCTGGCTGCCTTGAGTATCGCATCTCTATCTTTATAGTTTAATAGTTTTGCAATAATCGGCCGTGGATTTGCGCCTGGGATTGGTCTGGTGTTCGGAATTCTGTGGGCTCGTTCAACTACAAACAATTTGGAGAGAAGCTCTTTCCCGAAGAGGTCTATGCAGATCTGTTCGACATGGTCCTCCATTTTCGTTCGGAGTTGTTGTTCTCTGATTCCGATGATTCTGATGTTATTCCTTCGTGAGCGACCCTCTAAGTCTTCATTCTTGGCGCAGACTGCTTTCATCTGGGACTCGAGGGCGGTGACTCTTGTGGTAAGGCCTGTTGCGCCATCATCCAGGTCGGATACTCGTTGCTCCACTGTATCTAACCTATCGGCGTGCTTGTCGAGGCGATGTTGGAGCAGGTCTACTTTAGATGATAGGTTGTCGAGTTTACTACCTAAGTCGCCAATTCCAGCTTTGAGGTCCATCAGAATTTCCCTGATATCGAAACTTGGTAATTGCTCTTCTGGCAGGGACATAGATGGTGTTGGTGACGCTGCTCCGCTCGCTTCGGAATGCGGTTTGCTGGTGGAGCCAGACCCAAAGTTCAGTTTCTTTTGGGATTTGTCTGATTTCCCCATTTTAAACTATCTTCTGCTTCCAAGCACTCGAAAATGGAACAGGCGGATAACTGGTGGTCAAAGACTGGTGATCGAGTGACGCCTATTGCTTTCGTTAAGGTAGCTACGTTAGGCTAGTAGCTGCGTTGGGTTGCTATTTGGGGGAGGTTTGGAGTGAATTCCTGGTGAGGCGGCTTTTTTCCCCTTGATTTGCAGAGCAGGCTCTAGCAGTCTACTCCCTTTACTGCAGAGGCACTTGAGTATGGGGTTAGCTCGGGGGTTAGGAGCGTCTGCCTCTGCTAGAGGGTTTGTAGCGCCGGGTTGCGGAGGCGTCCTCTGAGGTTCTCAGACGGGGTCGTTGTGCTCCTTAGGCTGCAGGTTTTCTGGTTGTGAGCTGCCGGGCTTTTTCCGGGCCTCGGTGTGAGGAGTTGTGTCGCCGATCGGCGGGATCCGTATGGCCTTGTGTCGTAGCCAAACCCCTAGAAGTGATACTGTTAGTCCGGGTCTCCTATGCCTGCCGTTCTGTTGTATGCTATGGGGGGGGTTTCTCGGCGGCCGTGGGGTTTGACAGTGTTGGCCTCGGCCAAATGGGCTGATCGCTGTGGCTTTCGCTGTGGCTGCGGGGAATGATGGTGATATCCCCCTGTCGCTGCGTGTTCCGCTCCGCTCCGCCTTGGGTCGGGTGCGGCCCTCGTACGGAGGGGAGGCAGCCGGTTCGGCGTTGGGGACGGTTGCTGGTGAGGCGTATCCTGCTGTGCCTCCCTCGTTCACCGATGATTTGACGGAAGCGCAGGGTGTCCGTAGACAGACGGATCGGGGAGGCAGCTTGCGCACGCTGGGGGGAGCTCCTACCTGGGTGCTCGGCGAGAGCACCGCTGCTCGTCGCACTTCTTTTTGAGCTGCGGCCGGGCTGTTGCAGGGACGGAGACTGTGTGTCTCTTGGCGCCACCGGCGCGCACGTCTACCCGCTGCTTGCCGCTGCCCAGCTCTACACTCCCCACGGGTCTTCGCTGGCTCTGGGTGTCGGGTGTTACACCGCCGCCGCTGCTCGAGCTTTGATGGGGAGCTCTTGCACCTCTCTCTCGATCCCCTCCTCCGTCCGAGGCTCACCGCCGGCGTGAACGGCAGGCCTTGCTGGCCAGGCCAGGACTCGGCCGCTGCTCTGCCGCCAAAGACGATTTTGGGCTTAAAATGTTCGTCGGCGCCTCCTGAATGCGCCTGGCTGTAGTTGTGGGAGAAACGGACACCGCAGAGGGAAGGATGTCGCAGGATTAATGGAGAGCCACACAGAGCTCTCTAGGAGGCAGCCATCTTGGATGGCTCTCTAGCGCCCTAACCTACCTAATATTTAAAGTGAGTGTTACAGTTGGATTTGCAGTGGTATTCAGTGGGTGTTTATACTTCCAAGTTTCATGGTTGAATGTGTAGTGTTATAGAATGAGTGTTGTAATTTACCATCTTTTTTACGGTTTGTAGGCTTTACTGTTTGTTAGAGTAGCCTGAACTCTGTATGAGGGTTTTTTGAGGGGAAAATGGTATATAGCATGTTTGTGAATATTGTCAAAGTATGGCATGCAAGTGTATGCCCTATATTTAGGTTTGAATGTATTGCATATGAATGTACAGTGCATGAATAAATGGCATATGAGTGTATAGTGCATGTCATGTCAGTGTATGGAGTACAGTGTATGGCATATGAGTGGTGAATGAATGTTTCTTATGTAGGCACCTGGCATATGAGTGTGTGGCGTACAAGTGTCCGGTTTATAGCATGTCTGCATGACGTATCAGTGTGTGGCATGTGTTAAGCGAACTGTGATTTTTACTGTGCTAAACGGGCGCACTTGGGCGTCGCAACGCTTGCTGACCTAACTCAAGTTTAAGAAGCAGAGAATTACGAGAATAAGAATGTTTTTTTTTTTAAGAAGGCAAACAACAAGATGGTCATCCTTATCTCTAGAAGCCACAAGTTTCACAGCGAGGCTACCTGTACTTGCTAAGAGCGGGACAAGGCATTCTTTTGCCTAAAGCACAGAATTGCCTCAAGATATTTATTGATTGATGGAAGGAATTTAGTATGTTTAGGCCAAGATATCTTTCCTTTTAAATAAGATGGAAAAATATCTTGGCTTCCATCCGCTTCATTTATTGCATATAACTTTGGTGCATGCCATACGGCTTCATGGCCTAAAGAAGCATCTAAATGTATAGTATATGTGTGGCATATGACGGTTAGGTGTCCGGCTTGTCAGTGCATGGTGTAAGAGTGCCCAGTGTAAAAAGTATGCGTACAACTGTGTGGCTTAAGACCAAGTTTGTGGGGGGTGTAGGAGTATGTGCGTTTGCCATGTAATTGCAAATGACTATATGGCGTACAAGTAGTGTGAGTGTTTGGTGTAAAGTCATGCCTTATATGTATGAAATCTCACATTAAAGTGAAGTTTGACTTTGGATGCTTTTATACATATAGGAGGAGTATGAATTTTACATGTCATGCATGGACTCAATTTATCTCTCCTATATGTCTCAAATATGTATGAAAACTGCCATCGAAGTCAGTCATGGTGTGAGTTTTCTAAAGTTTATTAGTGTACATGTACGAAATGTACATTTCCTACACCTACAGTTCGTATAGAAGATGTACATTGATTGAAGATATACATTGATTCTGCAAATCTCTTATACGAATCCTATACATCTGAAATCTCACTTTAAAGTGATGTCCTGCTTACTGAGATTTTATACATGTAGGAGGTGTATAGACGTTTTTACATTTCATACATGTGTGATTTACATCTTCCATGTATCATAAACCCTTGAAAACTCACATCATAGGCCGCTGGACTTTGATGTGAATTTGTATACGTATAGTAGTGTTCACGTAGGAAGTGTACAATTGTTATAAAAGGTGCACATTCATGCTGTGCATGCGTGGTAATAGATGCATCTTAAAACTTGAATATTTCAAAATTGGGCAACTCAGTTTCCAAAATAGTTTTTCACTGCAGCAAATCCTGATGAAGTGTCGGGGCACAGCAAATAAATCTAGAAAAGATCAAAGCAGCCAATTTTAAGATATCTGGGCTAAAAAATAGCTTTCCGATCCCGATGGGAAACCACATGTTAAAAGCTGTTCAAATTGCAATTTAAACATTTTTTTGACATACTCTGAATCTGCTGTGTGATTTTTTCATGAAAGGGTTGCAAAGTTATCAACAGTTGTTTACTGAAACGCTATAGACAAATGATTTAACTTTAAACGTGCTGTGAGGTAGTTTGATGGCATATATACATAGGCATACATACATCGCATGGGGCCAGAGCGGTACGGACACTAGCCAATCCGAGGGATGATCACATGAGAGGGGAACCCCCTTATTAGCCAAAGGAACAATCTTTCGGGAAGAATGCGGTATCTTGTTTCCCACACCTACCCACTCCCTCACTACCAACTCCCACGTCTTCCATCTGTCACCCCAAAGTCACTGATACAATGGAGAGTAGAATGTACTCACCAGGGAGTTGTTGGGCCAAGACTGTGAAGAGGAAGAGGCACAGAGCCATGTGGATCGATGTAGTAAACCACACAGAGCATACTAGACACTCTGGTCCAAAAAGCAACATAAAAAGGGAAGAAGGATTCAACAGAGACAGACCTCCAGCCTGGAGGAACTGGGAGTTTGTGAGATCCGTGGATGGGAGAAGAAAACCAAAGCTGCAGAGGACGGGACGTTGGCCCATCTGCAGAGGCATCCCTGAGAGATCAATCTTGGTAGGACTGTGGAGAGAAGCAGAAGCCAAGGACGAGAGCTGGAACATGTGGTGCGCCGGAGTCCACCCAGCGTGAAAACAGGAAACCGCTCTGGAGCCGCTGCAGAACCTGGAGAGAAAGAGAGAGAGGAGAACCAGTTCCTCAGGAGATTATTGGGGCTTCCGAGTTGTTCCCCGTGTCTATCCATTCACAGGGAACTGGGCTTGGAATTTTTGGAGGATCAGTGGCCTGTGGCCCCGATAATTTTCTGGGTCCAGATATGGACGAATGACTGTGCCTCCCTCTCCCATACTATAATAAGGTCAGTAATGGCCAGGGTGAGTTGGAGGAAAATCCTGTGGCTTAACTTGATTGATAAAGCCTTTGAAGAAGCAAATCTGAGCACCTTGTCACCACCAGTGGCCCCACTGACTAAAATAGAGGAGGGCAGTTATAAACATGCTCTAGGAGAAGCATTTGCTGTGAAAAGATTATCTGCCTAGTATGAGAGGAACTGTGATACAGTGCATGCTGTGATTAACCGGCCGAATGAGATTCAACCGTACCTAATTTGTGGTACAAGCAACAAAAGACTGCTGGCTAATCACAAAGGCAAGGTTTGACTGTCTTCTCTTGGGGGATAATACAGTGCCCAGTGTGTGGGCACAAAAGGAATATGTGACTCATTTGCTATTGTTTTGCAAAGGGTACAAAGGGATCCGAAGAGCCACGTTATTACTAGCGTTGAGGGAGGTTAACATTCGTCAAGATAGAGCTGCCATTCTGTTTCTTTTGAGTGCCGACTCTGTTCAGGTTGCTTGGGCCTTACTCTCCTTTTTGAAAAGAGCAATGTATTTTAGAAAGGGGACATTGTGTCATAAATCACCAATGTATCAATTGAAAAGGATACCGTAACCAAAAAAGGATACAATTGGTAGGGCTCTTCCGGATCCTTTTTCACACGACTTGATTGTAGATAAGTCAAATTAGACCTTCCAAATGATACAACTCTCTGACTGATGAAACAGCCAGAGAGATGGATCACTGGAAAGGGCGTGGGTATTGTATCGGAAGTCAGCCTAGGATAGATAAAGTATCATAGGAAATTGTCCCAAACTCAACTCACTATGATAGCTCAGTATTAGAATTAATTCAAAACACTGACCTTATGGCAAAAACTGAAGTATTCAACGAAAGTCTCTTGAAGAAAACCAGGAGTTGAACCAACGACAAAGGAGGGGAAGATTAGTAAGCAAGACTTATCCCGAACGGCACGCGGCTCACGCTAGATACCGGGTTGGTGCACCACAGGATAGCGTCCAAAGAACTGTGCACAATCACCTTCCAATAGTTCATGAAATACTTCCTTTCCCACGAAGAACAAAAAATAGAAGTTCACCTGTTAACTGTCACAGGTACTAAAGGTTCAAAGTAGTTCAGAAAACCACGTGCTGGATTGCACGCGACAGTGTACACGCAGCCAGGACAGGCGCGCTTGGAGACAGCGTTTCCGCGTGGAGATTTGGCACGCGAACAGGATACACGCAGCCCAGGACAGCCGCGGTTGAAGACAGCGTCTGCGTGTGGAGATTTGGCACGCGAACAGGATACACGCAGCCCAGGACAGCCGCGCTTGGAGACAGCGTCCGCGTGGAAATTTGGCACGCGAACAGGATACACGCAGCCCAGAACAGCCGCGCTTGGAGACAGCGTCCGCGTGGAGATTTGGCACGCGAACGGGATACACGGCTCCAGGAATTAGCGTGTGGAGGAAAACACGCTACAAAAGGCCAAAGAAGTTGCTGAAGGGAATGCGAGTACGCAGGTCCAGAGTTCAGCTACAAAACGCCAAAAATTAATTATTCAGAAGCAGCGATCGACGTTTCCACGCTGCTTATGTACGTACTGCCGTGACACACATGACGGAACTAAGTCACGTGAATTTAACGACGTGAAAAATGCAGACGTCGTTTTCCTGGCAATGCATCGAACAACCTCCATTTCGAATAGAATGGTCTAGCGGTTCTATGGGCGTAACTCATTTTGTATGGAGAGGTTGTTCCCGGTCCAGAGATCTGTCCAGCAAGCATGACACATTGAGGCTACAAGGTGAATAATGCTGTGAGTTTTATTTTGGATCGTAATGGGAATGGGAGTTATATGCTGTAGACTGTTTTTTTTTTGTTTTTTTTGCCCGTATAGCAAAGAATCAGTGAATTTGATTTTATGGGGATTGTTTTATCACAGTGTATATGATATGCATTATGTGGGTTTCGGTGATGAATGTAAATTTATGGGACAGGCTTTTTTACCAACTATCAAGTGTGATCATTGTTGTGTATGTTTTATGTGTGTTTTATGGATTTTTTTTAATCCAAAATAAACATTTTTTGACTGACTGAGAGAGAAAAGCCTGAGCGGGGACGAGAGCCTCGCAGACAAAGGAGACAGGTAAGAGCCTGGAAGAGGGTTTGGAGACCGGGTTGGTTGCTGGGGACCCCAAAAGGCAAATGAATATAAAGCACGGGTTGGGACCCACACTCAATACAAAGTTGCATCCTGAGCCATCTTCATGGTGGTACCCATCAGGATAGTGCACCAAGTCTGCCAAACACAAGGGAGAAACACAGGTCTGGGAACCACACCTGAGTACAGCAAAGAGTTATTTACTACAGGGCAAGAGCAGCAGGATAGTGAACCAGATTTGCCAAAGCCCAAAGAAAAACAAACATGGGTCTAGGACAAGCAATAGAAAGCAAGGGTAAGGGAGACATTCCCCCAACTTTATTGAACTGTCGAGAAAAGCCAGGGAAAGGGAGACATTACCCCAACTTTCTTGAACTGCCAAGAGTAGCATGAGAAAGCCAAGGGAATGAAAGACATGCCTGCTTCCTTTGTTGAACTGCCGAGAGAAGCATGAGAAAGGCCAGTGGAATGGAGACATTCCTGGAGAAGGGAGCCAATCTCCATGGAACCTAATAGTGACACCAACTATGGGCAATAGGAAGTGTTGAAGTTTCAAGTTTGACAAATGTTGAATTGATGAACTTTGTTCTCAACTAAAGACATTTTAACCAAGATCTCTGATCCATTGTCCAGAAGAAGGGAGTCATTCTTCTGGACCTAGGAGTGACATTGATCTAATTAAGGATATAACATGTAAGGGTCGGAAATAGGTTTTGACACAACGGTGGACACTCTGGCACAACCCTTAGTATTTTAGTTGAGGTAGGGAAACCCCTCATATGGCTAGGTTTTTCCCTTCTTTTAGATTGAATAAACGTTTATAGAAATCAGAATGCCACCTTTGTCAGTCTCGTACTTGTGGAGCCTTACAATATATTTATTTTGATTTTTGAGACCGCTTCGATTGGATGGTCACAACTTAGCTCACCACTTAGAAAATTATGGAGGTGAAACCATGACATACCTAGCTTTCATAGTTATTTTTACCTCTATCTATTCACAGCTAGCTCTCAGAAGCTGCCCCAGTGGTGTCAGTGTGCTTTATAAAACCCATGTGATATAACATAACATCATGCTCCATTTATTGAGGTCTTGTTTTCTTTATTAAAAAATACATTAAATGTGAAGATTATGTCCACTGCTGTATTGCAGCAACAGCACTGCACTTTGGTGCCTATATATGCAAAACCAAACCCTTGTGCAACAACCGACCAAAGCAATATAATCTGTGCTCTTAACAGAACCTAGAACTTCAAAATCATCGGACTTCCTCCTCGGACAGTTTTAAATGATCTTGGCTATTCACCAACATTTTAGTTTAAGAATGAAGAAGCAATTATCTGTGTTGTTGAGGGCCACCACGCTCAAATGAGAGAATGGGATGTTAAGGAAGATATTGAACTACCATTTAACTATACCATAGAGGGAAATACAATATGCTGTCTAACTTTTCCATGGCGTCCCACTTGCAGAATATTCCAAATGTTGGCAACAGGAGAACACCAAAGGAGCCTAGTTTCTTAGTTAAAAGCCATGAACATCCTTGATTGCTTCAGAACCTTGCAAGGAGATGGCTTTCGAAACATTTTATAACTTCATTCTAAAATCTGTTAATATCTACATATTAAGAAGGAGATGCATGATTTTTTCTCCTTATTTTGTACCTACTAAATTAAACAAACCTATACAAACTGAATTTTGGAATACTTACTGAGATTCTACCAAGTACCCGGGGCTTCATTGAATTTCCTTGGAATATCTTTTTCAGACAGGTTTTGATTGGTTCTATCCCTCACATAGATTTTGTTTCCGTATTCCAGTACTATGACGATAAAAAGGTATTCGTCCCAGAGGGTGTCCATGCTCTGTCCTTTCAAAATCCTCCAATATCCCAAACTTTCCTGAGAGAAGGGCAAGAAAGCTGTTCAGCAGTAACAAGTGTGAGAAACCAGAAGGTGTCTCACCCGCTAGTCCCTGCAGATCTCTCGCAGGTGGCCAGGGCATGGCCATCGCCGTTAGATCTAGACCCTGAGGGTGGACCAGTGCGGGAGGATCACCTGTGTGAGGGGTCTTCGGGGAGTGGGACACTGGATGGCAAGACTCTGTATCCCTCCCCCTGTAATACATTTACCCCATCCTACCAGGTAGGATACGTGGGAACTTTACCCCCACCCCCTTCCCTTCAGAAACCCTTTTACAAGGACAGCCCTCTCTGGGAGAAAAAAGACTCACACCCAAGCAGTGTACCTGACATGTCCCGCTACTATGGTCAGGCGAAGTCAGGCAATTACTGACAATCACGAACACCTGACTTCCATTAAACTTTCCCACATGGATAAAAGGCGGAACACGAGAGCACACTCTATGCGAGGCAAAGCACATGAAGGAACAGCAGTTTCGAGTCAGCTGGAGAAAGACGGCAAACCAAGAATGGGTCGCAAGGAGGGAAATACCCTTGACCTTTTCGGCAAGAAACTGTTACTTTCAAGAAACCTCTGAGCCAGAAAGCGTGAGGCCAGGAAACCAAACTGAAGAATCCTGCATTGTGTGTTGGAGATACTGGAGACCCTTCTGCGTAAAGGACCAAGGCAGGGAGGAGCAGCAGCCGCCCTGGTATCGTCCATTGCTCCAAGAACAAAGAAGCGCCAAAGAGATCAACAAAGCCAGTGAGTTGGAGAGACCGATGCTGCAAGACCGGTCTGTGTTGAAGTCAAGGTTGCAAGCGGCAACAATGTATAACGAGCGCTGGAACGAACAAAGCTGTTCTGCTGATGAATGTTTCAACTTGAGAAGGAAAGATACAATACTGTTGACAGAGTGGTCCGGCACCGTGAATGTGTTCTATCGAAGGTCTCTGTAATGTATCCTGCCAAGAAGTTGTAAAAACGAAAGTAGTAGATTGATCAGAACATTGTGTGAAGTGAATCAAAGTGGTCTTGGAAAGGTTTAAGCAAAAGCTATTGCACATTCTAAAGCCTTTGATTTTGATATCAAGAGTAAACCGTAGAAAGGGAGATCACATAGTTCGAGCCTGAACGAGGGAGACCAATGTCACGATTCCTGCCCCCGGCATATCAGGCTGGATCCAGGTCACAGCCACCTAGTCGGCCCCTAAGGGCCTCCATCTCCCCAGACACCTACTTGGACTCAGACTTGGCGCCTTTGGCACCAAGCTCACACACAGTCCTGAGATCCACTTAGTATTGGACTTGCAATGTATTATGGGGCAATGGATGCCCCCATGTAATTCAGTTCCTTGAACTGGATGAGTGGTCTAGTCTTTTGGGTGTGGCTCAGCCCAGGGATACCTGGGATACCTACAGACTATTTAAACCACACCCGGCCTGAGAAACATGCTTTGAGTTTCTCTGCACCTGCAGCGTCACATTCACCGTGCTATGTTCTCCTGAAGGGGCCCACTTCTTTCTTCAGCGCCAACGCACCTGCAAGAATAAGAACTTAGTTGCCAATACTCACCTCGAAGAGCATCCAACTTCTGTCCAGCTGTTCCCAGTCTTGCGGATTCCTACGGCAGAGTCATCACCATCTCGGCGCGCCGCGCCCTACCAAAGGGGAGAAGAATAGAAGAAAAGACGTTAGTAAGCATTCTGCAATACTTAGCTCTCTCGAATTTGCAAATAGAGTTTAATCCTTAGCTGAACCTCCGTCGATCAGACAACTTCTGCTCCGGAGCATCCCGACGATCTGAAAAAGGGGAAAAGACACATCAGGCTAACGCAAGACATTTAAGAGGCGCTGTACATCGCGCTTTCTCACCGCAGCTCATCTCCTCAGCTCGCGTCCATGCTGGGTTACTGCAGCACCTAAAAGGACTCCGAAAAGATGAACATTGGTTAGTGCTAAGGAAGCCAATAAGCATCATGCTCCGCATTCCTACTTACTTCAGCAGCGCATCACCATCCTCAAGACCTTCATCACCTAAGGAAAGAAAGACACAGTATTAAAGGGACTAGAGCCATCAGAACTTTTGTAAGAATCATTCCAATTACCGGTTGGGCTGAAGCCACAGCAAGCCCCGTCCGCCGGGCCCGTGCCAGTGAAGCAACTAGGCACCCTCCAGCCTGCATCACCCAACGCACCCCTGCATCGAAGGCAGGACGGAGAGCGCCCCACATGAAAAAACAAGGTGAGGAGAGGTCCGGGGGAAGGTTGGACCCAGGGAAGAAAAGGGGGGCCAGACAAGCAAGACCAATAGGGAATTGACCTCTGATAATACTGTGTTTCAGGCCCAGTGCTTGGTTGAGCAAGTCCAGGGAAGGGTTCGAAGTGGTCGGAAGTCCGGACAGGCTGAGTGGCGTCCCCGTGGATATCAGGTGAGCGTTACAACCAAATGTGAAAACTGTGTTAAAGAGATCTGAGCCCAAACGAGGGAGATCCTGTGGGATGTATTTACCCATGCATCCGAGCCATACCTCAAAACTGTGCAGTACTGACATGGAAAACATCATGATGGCCAGAGCTTCCCAGAAAATGCACAGGGAAATGCATGAAGAATAGGCTGCCACTCATCTTTGCCGATGTTATGGGCACAGAAGGAAACTGCCTAAAACCACCATTGGACTACCCACACAGTAGTCTGAAACCATTGGGAATGGCAATGCTGATTGCCAAAAGCAAACCCATAACTGTTGGGAATTCATTTTCTTAAATCCCAAAAATGGGTGCAGTACCAGTACTCACCACTATCCAAAAGCCGGCATTTTAAAACCACACCAGATTTTACTTTTTTGTGTAAAACTGAATGAACCCAAAGCAGGCTAAAGAAAGACTTACTGAGAGGTGGATACAATGTAAAGTGATATTCTGAAGTGACTTGAAGGTTTATAACAAGACTGGCTGAGCTGTGGATTGCAGCAGTTTAAGTTGCACTGGATTTAAAGACACTAAAATCGAAAATGTTTTGATTAAATGAGTGACCTATGTTTGGTGTCACATGCCTTTGTAACTGTTTAAATGTCATAGTTTTAAACTTAGAATCAGCCTTCTAGCTGCATATGTGAAAATGTTTAGTTTTATTTGAATGCAGAAACTGGGGAACAGAAATGACAGCTTAAAGAGATTCCAATTTGCCTGGCAACTACCCCCATCAGGAGTGAAACTTGAGTCACAGCTGTGTTCCCAGGCCTAGCTGCCCTTTTGCTGCTCACACTAAGGATATGCCATCTATCTGATAATTGAATTACCTGTGCTCTGCAGGAAAGTGAACAAAGCCCTGTCCTTGCTCAGGCAAAGGTTTTATTGGCAGGAGTCGTAAATGGTCGTAAAAAGTGGCTTCCTCCTGAGGAAAGGGGTGGGGCACTGCCTGTGAGAGCAAGCTGGCTTGGCAGAACTGGAAAAACCAGAAATTCAACCTTGTGCTGAGGGTAAACCACACCCCTTTGGAGCCAGAACATAACTCTAAAAAGATGAATAACTCATAGAGCAGACATGTGAAAATTTTATAAATGACACCATAATTCTTGTGATTTTTCTGCCCACATTTTAAGAGGTTTTTAGAACCGGTGGCGTGTTCAGGGGGGTTTTAGCGGAAAAGTGGATATTACTCTAAATGTATGCATGTTAAAAATCTGAAACTTTATCAGTTAATGTCCATACTCCCTGCGCACATGTATGTAAAGTTGGGTCAATGTCAGAAATTGAAAAATCAGTTAAAAAGTGAAATATCTGCCATTTCTGAATGCAAGCTCTTAGAAACAGCAGATTTGGACAGAGACATGGCTAAATTCAGCCACACCATGTATATGTAACTTCAAGCAACTGTGTAACTGTGAAATATGTCTTTTATTATCAAATATAGAATATGTGCAATCTGACAGAGGAGTGTCCTATCTGCAAGCCATAAAATGACATCCCTCTGACTCACAGTTCATTCCCCAATCAAATGATAAATGGAAGTTTGACCAATTAGAAGCTGAGAGAGAGGTAGGGTCAGTGATGCTAGAACACACCCACATTCTAAACACATAAAAGCAGACAGACAGGACAGAAAGGGACCTTCCAAATCCATCTGCAGCGGGACGCTCTGCCGGAAAAATCCATACTTACCTCCATCAATCTTCAAAGAGCCAACCCTTAGACTCCAAGATAAACAGAGACTTCAGAACCTTAACCAAAAAGGCCACTGCCAGCAAGAGTATTTGTCAGCAGGCCTCAAAATATTTTTGCAACTGAACTCTTCAGACAGCCGGGCGAGCCGTCTGAATTTTGCCAAGAACTTTTGCAAGAACCCAGTGACAGAAATATCCAAAGAGAAGGCAGGACCCGACCCAGAGAACCGGTGCCTAGCAGAGAGAAAGCAGTGCTGTACCCAGAGAGACCCAGACCAGACCGCTGTGAGCGGTTCCAGAGGCCAGGCGCTGTGAGCAGAACCCGGGAAGACCTGACCAGACTGTTGACCAGATCGTGACAAAGCCGCTTTCCGGTTCAAAATCTCTTGTGAGTACTCAGCAAAACTCAGAACACTTCTCTTAGTTAAAATCATATAATTCAATCCATTTTTAATCTAAGTAGAACTGCAGCTTAGCAATTGTGTTATCCTGCCATCATTTTTAAAGCTGAAAAAGTGTGCGTTTAAAATTTGCAAAAACCAAAAACGACCTCTAGTAAATCGGTCATATCTCCGCAACCGTTTGGGCTAGAGACTTGCAATAACTTTCATTTGGAAGCTGAGATCCTAGGCTTTCCTAGGACCCCAAAACGATAGAGATAGTCCTTGCGGTTCCTCTGTAATAGCGCTCGGCGCATCCACGAATTTTGCCGCGATTTGCAAATTTCTCCACATGTAAAATCAGCTGCTGCTTGCCTTCCATTTGCCAGAAATTCATTTAACCTGCTAACTATCCCTGCATCATTGCTAGTGTGAGCCTGGACTAATATTAACTAGATACCAATCACCCTGAACCTCTGAAAGGGAATTAAAAGTATTTCAGCATACTTTTCAATTCATTGCCAGCACATATCAAAGCAATTTGGGCCTGGGTTTTCAAACTTATGTAGTCTAAGCTTGCTGGATTGAACTGAACTACAGTTGATTGCATTTCTGAGAACTGTGTGCTTCCTTCCATTTCCTTGCCTTGCATCATGGGGGGAAGGGGATTGCCAGAGAAAAGTGATTACATTGTTTTGCTGAAATCATATCAAGTTGTTTTCTATACTGCATTTCATTCATTCAACCTTGCATTTCCTTGAACCTTATAAAGCATTCTCTACCACATTATACTTCTGTACCTATTTACCAGTGTGCTACCTTATCCATTTCATGTCAACTCATTAGTGATTATAAAAAGTGTGCTAGTGCCAGATTCTCCGTTGTTGATCTTTATCATATCAGATTAAGTGTGCTATTCAATTATTAATTTATTATAAATTGTGATATATATATATATTTTAAATTATCAAATAAACCCTTTTAACTTGCAAAACAGAACTACTTCTTGGCTCAGTGGGGTCAGGGGGATTCCAAGAGAGGGGTGTTATATAGGGGTAGTCATCCAGAACGCATGAACTGGACCTAAAGATATATCAATAAGGGTTTTCATTCAGTATTCTAGACTAGGCGTTAACTTAGCTGTAGTGCTGAATTGAATCCTCTTACAATCCATGATCCGATCCTAACCATGGTCTAAGCCCGAACGAGGGAGACCAAGTGTAAATGTTGTGGTAAAAAAGAGGTCCAACCCTGAAGGAGGGAGTCCCATGATGAACACTGGAAGCGAGAACTTGTGCATGTGAAGATCCTGTTAAGAATCGGACTTTGATATTGGTTTGTTATGACAAGCCCTCTGCAGTAAGAGGCTGTTATTGGAAAAGAGGCTCTGGCAAAAGATCCTGCTTTCAACTGTATCCTCGTGGCAGAGAAGCCAGTGTGCGTGCAAAGCTCGAACGTGCCGCTTTGCCCTGTGCTAAAACGTGGGGAAGGGCAGGAAAATTACTCAACCGTCCTGACATATTATTTCTTGAACACTTTTCTTTTTGCATGCACAATTGTCCCAAACCCTTTTGTATTTAGGAGTGGCTATAGGTTTATTAGTATAGGCCCTTTTACTTTGACAGAACTGGACTAGGACTGCTTATTATTTGATGCTTTTAGCTTGCTCCCATCCTTAGATTTAGGTTAGATTGGCATTCAACCAACCCATTGAAGTTCAATAAACACCCTTGAACTGTGATCACTTGTCTGTCTTCACTGTTTGATTCCACGACTTCCTTACATGTGGTGTCAGCAGTGGGATATGACTCAATTGGTACAAATTGGGGCACCCTAAAATTCCTGAAACTTAGTCACAGAGCCTCGGATCCCTTCATCGCCACGAAAGAATGCATAGGCTTTGACATTTGTAGCAGTAGAGACACTAATATCCCTTCAGGGAAGAGAAGGATGGTTCCCATAGACTTAATCCTAATTACCCCCTGAGGATTGTCATCAGACTTGCCCCACAATCTGGCCTAGCCTGGTAGATCGGTCTGGATGTCCTAACGGGCGTCATAGATCCTGACTTCCGGGAGACATAAAGGTTCTCCTACAGAATCATGACGAAACTCCTTTTGAAATACATCATGGGGACAAAATTACACAGGCAATTCTTGAGAAGGCTCTCTTTCCCCGTTTTAAGGAAGAGAGTGAACCAGAAGAAACAGAGAGGTAGCTTAGGCTTTGGAGAGGCTGATGAACTACTCATCATTCAGGCAAAGAGGGAAAAAGAAACTACCATCCTTCCCGATTTAGCTTGAACCCAGCGAAATGATCCAGCACTTGCAGGGCTTTCATACAAGTGATTCCTGAGGGAGAAAGACGAGAAACGGGGAGCCCTTTTTTCTTCCTGAAACAGTGATTAAAGTATAGAAAGGAAACCTCCACAGAAGGCCTAAGTAAAGTTCAATTAGTAAACCCCAAAGCCCATCGTAAGATCGTATTGGAGATTGCACATTCTCATTTGAAAGGGGGACATTTGGAACGATCTGAAACCCAAGCTCACATAAGTGGGAAATTCTACTGGCCTGGTATACATGCAGACATAAAGAACTTCATCCAGACATGCGACATACCCCAGAAAACCAGTGCACATATTCCCTTACCTGCCCCTCTAAACACCTTACCAATCATAGAAGTACCTTTCTCATTAATTGTGATGGATATCATTGGACCATTGGAAACCTCTAGACTGGGTAATAAAGATGTAATCGTAGATTACGCTAACCGATACCGGAGGCGTTCCCCATGCGGAACAAAACAACCCAACAGATCTTAAACACATCGTCTACCATTTTTTTCTAGGGTTGGTTTACCCCAAGGAAATCATAACGGATCAGGGATCCAATTTTATGAGCAAGTTAATGAGTGACGTCAAGAAATTACTACTAATTGGTGTTGCCAGTTTTCTTTCCATCGCCTTCGTCGCAGGCCGAGAGGACTCTGCACTCGCTGGACGTAGCTAGAGCACTGAAGTTCTATGTGGACCGCACAAAGAGTTTTCGGAAGACATCACAGCTGTTTGTGAACTTTGAACCTGTGAATCAAGGGAAGGCTCTCTCGAAGGCTTACATTTCCAGATGGCACTCCGGCTGCATAAGGCACTGTCACCGGTTGGCAAACCGACCGCTGCCCGGCCGACCGAGAGCCCATTCGACCAGAGCGATCGCTGCTACCATTAAGAACCTCAGTTTACCACCCCCAAATAGATGGTTTGGTCAAGAAATTTAATAAAACCCTTAAGATGATTTTGAGAAAATTGGTAGATCAGGATGGAAAGGACTGGGATAGCCTCATCCCCTGGGCCCTATTTGCAGTAAGAAAGACCCCTCAGGCATCCACTGGTTTCTCTCCTTTTTAACTACTTTACGGTAGAGAACCAAGAGATGTCTTAGACATGCTCTGGGAGACCTGGGAAGAAAGGGAAGAGGCACCTGATCCCCTTTCACAAACAGCTACCTGATTATGAGAGCATATGAACCTTGTTCGAAATTTAGTCTAGTCACATTGAAAAAGCTCAAGGCCAACAGAAGTCCACCTATAACAAGAATGTAAATTTAAGAACCTTTTCAGTAGGGAAAAAGGTATTAGTCCTCTTACCTACCTCTGAAAATAAACTAGTCTCAAAGTGGCATGATCCATATGAGGAACTAGAGCAAACCGGGACCTGTACCTATGAAATAGCCCAACCAGATCAGAAACAAAAGACCCACCTTTCTTTACCTTGTAAATCTCTTGAAGGAGTGGATAGAAAATCCTTCCGCTGCCTCAACCTTATATTGTCTCGTTTGATACCGGGGGAGGTTGACAATTCAGAGTTTATTCCCCCAGAACTAGCCAGCAGAAGCAAGAAGATTTAAACAACCTGGTCATGGCATTCGCTGATGTATTCTGCAAAAAAACAGGGCGAGTACATAGTACTTATTATATCAGAACGCCAAAGGGAAAAGTGGTCCATTTAACACCCTATAGACTGCCAGAAGCCCGAAAACAAATAGTGGTATAGGAAGTAGAAAAAATGCCAAAGGCAAACCTTATCGAGCCTGCTTCCAGCTCATAGTCCTCCCCTATAGTATTGGTAACAAAACCTGATAGGTTTTGTATAGACTTCAGGCAGGTTAACACCATCTCCGCCTTCAGTGCCTATCCTATGCCACGCATCAATGAGTTAATAGATGAACTCTGAAGTGCCATCTTTCTATCGACCCTATACTTAACCAAGGGATAGTGGCAGGTTCCCGTACATGGACCTGATGAGAAAGACAGCTTTCTCAACGGCTCTGGGACGATTCCAGTTTAAAGTCCTCCCTTTTGGCCTGCATGGGGCCCCATCGACTTTCCAGCGGCTAATGGACAGGATATTACAGCCCTACTTCGATTTCTGTGGGGGTTATATTGACAACATAGTAATTTACAGTAAAACTTGGGAAGACCATATTTTCCATCTCTTTACTATTCTCCAGCATGGGGTCTGACATGGATTCACATGCTCATGAATATTCCCTGTCGTCAGGCTGGGAATCCTCGGTAAAGAAAAAATCAGTATCAGTTTTGTTTCTGATCTGTCTTTCTTAGTAGTAACCAATCACTGATCTCTGGGTCATACTGCCCCCAGCCAATGACTGCCCTCTCCCTAAGCCCCTCCCCCAGCAGCCATCCTCAGATTTTTACCGCACGTTCAAGTGTTCGGAGTCCTCGTGCTTTAGCTCTTGAGCTTTTACTTCGTTTTCGCGCTTTTTCAGGAGATTTTCTAATTTTTTCGGTTTAATCGAGCCTCAAGCTCCACCGTTTCTACTTCCGATAACGGGGACCCGTTTCGGAATTCTTCTACGCCCCTCAAGGGTGAAGTTTTCGTCGAGTTACGCTTCTTGGAGGATTCCGGAAGATCTGAGGCCTACCTCAACGGACATGGCCCAGGACAAGGGAAGCTTGACTCCCGGATCCAAGCTGTTCAGGAGCTGCCCGGGATGCGGATTGCAAAATGTTTTCAAGGAGGACGAGCATTCGAGATGTCGCTACTGCCTTCATGAGGACAAGACGCACGTGGAGAAGGACTGTGCGTTCTGCAAGAACCTGTCGGAACGGACCAAGCAAGATCGTCGTTCCCGCCTCGCCGCCTGGCTGCAGAAGGGCACAGCAGGTGAGAAGGCGAAGAAAAAGTCTGAGCGGTCTTCTAAATCCTGTGAGGGCGCCCCGGCGACAGGGGCCCAACAGAAGGCTAAGCACTGCGAGTCCGCGGGCACCGGGGGCGCCGAAAGGTCGGGCTCTTCGGCTGCCAAGCAGGGCGCGACTTCCCCGGCATGATCAACCACGAGCCAGCGCTCTGGTTCGGGGAAGAGGAAGTCCGAGAACCCGGGTAAGCTTCTGGAGAGGCCCCGGTCGATCTCAAAGGGAGCCGAGGGGGAGCGAGGCAATGACTCTCCCCCCAAATCAAAGGCCCAGGACTCACCTAAGGTGGTGTGGGCCTTGATCCAACCAGCAAAGGCCTCTATCGAGGTTGTCGCAGCGGCCCTGGCGAAGCCGGCAGAGACTACGCCAGTGGAGGCGGCCTCGGGGCCCAGAGTTTCCCTGCCACTGCAGAGGGAATCCTCTTTCCAGCCCATCGTTAAGACCCCCGTGAAGACCCCGGTGGAAAAAGAGGGAGGGGGGCGGTGGCCATTACGGACTCAGATTCAGACTCCGAGGAGGATCTGGTGGAAACCGTGAAAGGCCTCAACGAGAGGTTCGAGAAGGTTCGATCCCAGGGGAAGAATCCTGCTGATGTGATCGAAGATAGCAACGATGGCGACGACGAAGGCCCAGTGGAGCAGCCATCCTCCCCGTCGCAGCCATTGCCTGAGCCCCAGGATAGTTCGGCGGCCATTTTGTTGGCGATCCAATTCTTATGTACTGAGATAAGGACGAGGTTACCATGGACCCCGAAGGAGGATCCAGGACCGTCGGGAAGGCCCTCCGAACAAGCGGAGGAGAGTCCACCCCGCACCGCCCTTCGTGCCCACAAGGCCTGTGGACCCCTCATCCCCCTCGCCGGACCCTCGGGATGATACAGCGATGGATACGGGGATGGACGACGACGGTGGCGATGATACAACGGACATTCCTTCATCATCCCCCCCTGCCCCTCTCGGGCCTCTCCGCCTGACGATATTGGCTCTTTCCACGCCATGATAGCCAGGGCATCCGAGCTCTTCCAGCTCTGCCCTGAGGAACAGAAAAAGGAAGGCTTTCTTTACCAACGGCGGGAGGCCAGGAGAAAGATGGTCCTCGCGGTACCGTTGCTCGACGACATCTGGGACGAAGGGCTGGCTATCCTGAAGAACCCTTCCACGACACCCGCCAAAAGGGACAGGTATGAGAAAAAGTACCGGGTCCCCGACGCCGCCCCCTTGTGCCTCAGGGCCCAGCCTACGCCGGACTCGGTCGTCTCGGCAGCGGCCAAGAAGAAAGCGGCGGGTGTGGCGGCTTCAACTTCCACTTCCCCGCCGGACAGCGAGGGCAAGAAGTTGGACTCCATGGGACGACGAGTCATCTCGGCGGCGACGACGATTAAGGCGGCCAATGCTTTAGCGATTGTGGCCCGTTACGACAGGGAGCTTTGGTTCAAGGTAGCTCCCCTGCTAGACTTCCTACCGGACGACAAGGCCCTACAGATTCTGCAGGAAGGTGAGGTGGCGCCGGATCACGCCATTACGGTGGCAACGGACATTGCCGATACTGGATTTCGCCAGCTGGGCAACAGGGTTTGCCTTAGACGACGAGGATGGCTTAAGGCGACAGACTTTCGCCAGGACGTCCAGACCAGAGTGTTGGATATGCCGTTCGACAGCAACAACCTGTTTGGGAAGACGGTGGATGAGTCCCTCCAGGCCATCAAGACCGACACAGAGACAGCCCGAGCCCTAGGAGTCCTTCAGCAACGAAGGCCCTTTCGGAGCTCCGGAGGCAGACAGGGAGCCTCCAAGGGATCCAGCGGTGGATCTTCTACGTACCGCCAGGCGGCCCGCTCCTCGTCCCAGGAGGCCTACAGAGGTCACGGCAAGCAAGTAGGGTCTCGCCGCGGGCGTCAAGGAGGCCAAGGCGGCAAGGCCTCTTCCAAGCAGGACTGAACTGGCCGTAGTGTCGGGCCCCCACCGAAGCACCCCGGTGGGAGGCCGGCTGACGAAGTTCGTCAGCGTGTGGGAGTCCATCTCTACCGACCGTTGGGTGCTGGACACCCTGGCCCGCGGACACTCGCTAGAATTTCAAAAGTCGCATTCCTCCCGTGGCCAGGAAGGAGAATCACGTCCCTCAACTGCTGTTGGAGGTAAGGGCGATGCTCAAGAAGGGTGCCATCGAGCTCGTCCCCAAGAGGCTCCGGGGCTCCGGAGTATACTCAAGGTACTTCCTCGTCAGAAAGAAGACAGGCGGTTGGCGCCCCATCCTGTGGATGGGGCGCCAACAAGTACATCAAGGCACAGAAATTCAGGATGGTCACCCTCCAGCACGTGCTGGGAAAGCTGGAGGAGGGCGACTTCCTATCGTCGTTGGACCTGGAGGATGCTTACTTCCACATCCCCATTCTAAAAGGACACAGAAAGTTCCTCAGACTCGTAGTCCAGGGGCGTCACTACCAATTCAGAGCCCTGCCGTTCGGATTAAAGTCGGCACCCAGGGTGTTCACCAAGTGCCTAGCACCAGTGGCGGCGCGGCTGCGCCTGCAAGGGATCCACGTCTACCCCTACCCGGACGACTGGCTAATCCGTGCATTGTCAAGAGAACTTGCCGTCGAACACACAGCGAGGACCGTCCGCCTGCTCACGGAACTGGGATTCACCATCAACTACCCCAAATCCCACCTGGTTCCGTCGCAGGTGGCACTGTTTCTGGGAGCGAAGCTTGATACAGTGAAGCGATTGGCATCTCCGTCAGAAGAAAGGACGAAGGCCATTTTGTGCAAGGTGCAGCGCCTGTTAGCCACGGATGTGGCCAGGGTGAGGTCCATCAAGTCCCTCCTCGGGATGATGTCCTCATGCATCTACCTTGTGCCCCTTTGCAGACTACAAGAGTTCCTCGACGCCCGCTGGATTCAAGCAGCGGGCAGCTTCGAAGACAGGATCCCACTTGACGAGGAGTTCCGTCGGGCGATTCTATGGTGGGGTACCCGTGCGCACCTCACAGCAGGCACCGACTTTCAGACCCCGGCGTATCAGGAGACGGCGACGACGGACGCCTCCCTGGAGGGATGGGGGGCCCACACCGGAGATCTCCACGCAAGAGGCCTCTGGCTCCCGGAGGAGAGGTCTCTCCACATCAACATCCTGGAGCTACGAGCTGTGTTCTGGGCGCTCAAATCGTTCCTTCCATCCCTCAAGGACAAAGTGGTGAGGATCTTCACCAACAACACCACCACGATGTTCTACATCCGGAAGCAGGGAGGCACCAGATCCCCAGCCCTGTCCAAAGAGGCCCAGGATCTGTGGCACTGGGCCGTCGCCCAGGGGCTGTTTCTGGTTCTCTTCCACCTGGCAGGAATAAAAAACACCATCGCCGACTCACTCAGCAGGGAGCTGCGCTCGTGCCACGAGTGGGAACTACGCCAGGACCAGGTGGATCGGCTCTTTCAACGATGGGGCAAACCCCAGATCGACCTGTTCGCGACCGCGACGAACTCCAAGTGCCAGAGGTTCACCAGCAGGTTCACACAGCCGAGGAGCATGGGCGATGCTTTCTCGTTCCCTTGGGACGGCCTGTTCCTGTACGCGTTCCCTCCGTTGCCGTTGCTGCTCCGTCTCATCAACCAGCTCAAGAGGGCCAGGTGCAGGATGATCCTCGTCGCACCGGCGTGGCCGAGACAGATCTGGTTCCAGGACCTTCTGGACTTGTCAGCGTCCCCACCAGTCAAGCTGGCGACGGACGCGGATCTTCTCTCCAGAGAAGGAGGCGCCATTCTTCATCACGGCCCAGAGTCGCTGAACTTGCAGGTTTGGCTCCTGCAGCACTAGAGTTTGGAGGATACGATATCCCGGCTGACTGCTTGCAAAAGCCATGGCGTCCTCAACTCTCAAATGCTATGGACAGAAGTGAAAGAGGTTCTCTGTCTGGTGCTGTGCACAGAAGATTAACCCTCTGCGGATTACGGCCCCTCAAGTATTGCCGTAGCTACTGTCGCTGGCCAAAGCTGGACTGGCTCACGCCTCCATCAAGATACATCTGGCTGCCATCTCCCGATACACCAGAACTACAGGACGGGCGTCCTTGTGGTCTCATCGCCTGGTGAGGGAATTTATGAAGGGACTATTCCAATAGTTCCCGCCGGTGAAGGCCCCTACCCCGGCGTGGGAGCTCAACGTGGTGCTGACCAGGCTCATGGGGGCCCCATTCGAGCCTATGCATTCGGCGCCGTTGAAGTTCCTGTCGTGGAAGACCGCATTTCTCGTGGCCATCACCTCCGCACGACTAGTGGGAGAGATCCAGGCCCTATCTTGCAAGCCTCCATACTTGACTTTTCACAACACGAGGGTGGTGCTGAGGACGCACCCCTCCTTTATGCCCAAGGTGCCGTTGGACTTCCACCTCTACGAGCCCTTGGTGTTGCCAGTTTTCTTCCCGTCGCCTTCGTCGCAGGCCGAGAGGACTCTGCACTCGCTGGACGTAGCTAGAGCACTGAAGTTCTATGTGGACCGCACAAAGAGTTTTCGGAAGACATCACAGCTGTTTGTGAACTTTGAACCTGTGAATCAAGGGAAGGCTCTCTCGAAGGCTTACATTTCCAGATGGCACTCCGGCTGCATAAGGCACTGTCACCGGTTGGCAAACCGACCGCTGCCCGGCCGACCGAGAGCCCATTCGCTCTTCGACCAGAGCGATCGCTGCTACCATGGCGTTCCTGTCTGGTATGCCCCTGCTGGACATCTGCAGGGCTGCTACGTGGAGGTCGACGCACACCTTCACAAGATTCTCCTGCGTCGATCGGGACTCCAAGCAGTGCTGCGCAACCTGTTCGCTTAAGGTGAGCCTGGTGAGGAGGTAAGAGATGCTTTATGTTGAGTTGTTGTATTGCTTAATGTTCAGCCTGTTGCCACCTCCCGTGGTTGTGCATGTGTGTACTGCTATGTATTCTTATATTCATGAGCATGTGAATCCATGCCAGACCCCTGGAGAAGGAACAAGTTACTTACCTGCAACTGTTGTTCTCCAGCATGGGTCTGGCATGGATTCACATGCAAACCCTCCCTCCTTCCCCTCTGTGGCTCTTCACTTGGTCATACTGCCACTTTACGTGCTACCAAATCTGAGGATGGCTGCAAGGGGAGGGGCTTAGGGAGAGGGCAGTCATTGGCTGGGGGCAGATCAGAAACGAAACTGATACTGATTTTTTTCTTTACCGAGGATTCCCAGCCTGACGACGGGGAATATTCATGAGCATGTGAATCCATGCCAGACCCATGCTGGAGAATAACAGTTACAGGTAAGTAACTTGTTCCTTATGAGAACCCTCCGAGAGAACAACAGCAAAGGGCGCACACTGGACTGGGTACTAGACCACAACTGTGATGTGGATATTGGCTCCAATACTCCATCTCCATGGACCGACCATAACCTTATCCACTTTCTTATCCCAATCTACAATAAGCCTTCCAATACATCCGTTCCTGTCCCACCAACTTTAGCCAGATGCTCTTGCAACATAACCAAAGACAGGATCCTCCCTTACCTTGACACTGTAGCCCTACAACACCCACTCTCCTCAGACCCCTCTGTGCTGGCTGAAGTCTGCAACACCACGCTAAGTGCAGCAGTGGATGCTGTTGCCCTTCTTGAGGTCAGGTCAACAATGGGGGTCTGTTCTGACGTGTAGCGTTTACTGGGGACTACTATTGTGCTAAAGTAGACCTGGATTATTTCTATTATGTCAAAATCAGTACATAAACACTTTAAATGTGAAAGATGCACAAGAAGGAATTTCAGACACAGATAGATATTGAGCTGTCAGCTTTTTAAATTTATTTCGCTGATGAATGCATTTATTAATCGTGCATTTTTTGATATTGAGCTGTCAGCTTTTTAAATTTATTTTGCTGCTGGATGCATTTAATAATCATGCATCAGAAAGTAAGAAAAAAAGTATATTGTTAAAAGGAACAGTTGCGAGCTGCAAAGGGTTCAATCACAAAAACAGAGTTTGCAAAACGATTAATTCTCAATATTTCCTCAAACAGCTGTTTTTGACAAAACAAATTTATAACCACCACCTAAAGTGACTAGTGATTAAGATATAAAACATACATAACAAACATAACAACCAAAACAAAAGCAATAAATGGAAAAGCTTTGGGTTATGTGTATCCAGGCTGGAGGGTGACCTAACAGGTGGTCGACGTCTAGATATGGATCAGGAAAGATGTTGTGACCAGGCCAAGTATTGAGGTACTGGTCAAAGGGACGTTTCGGCTTGGAGCCTTCATCTAGGGCCTGGGGTAGGTCTCCCTAAAAATAGAAACAGGGGGACTGCATTAGTGTCTGAGTGAAAAGTTTAAAACTATTGTTTTTTAAAAAAACACATGACATAATAATCTCCGTGAATGTGGTACACCACTCTAAAAATCAAGGACAAGGAAGACACGGGACTGACCTTAGGGGGTGCAGATCTGTTAAGATCTGAAGTTAATGTAACTCATGGATGGCAAGAGATGCTAATTGGTTTGGTCTTCTGGCAGTCAGCTATGGATTGCTGCAAAAATCAAAAGAACATGTGGTTCTGGGTGAGATTACTATTAATGGAGGAAAATAACAGTAAGATGTTTAACCAACATGTCAATACAAGACACTGGTCTCTTGCGCATGTCCCTTTTGGGACGGAATGGCAATGAAATATATTTGCGCATGTTTTTAAAAAATAAAGAGAATTACCAGTTATTATGGATGATTCCAGAGATATCCTGAATTATCGTAACGGGCGCATACATTTCGCTTCCCTTGTAGGACGACTACAGACCATAAACTATCAGCCAGCCACCATTATGTGCTGGTCCACATCTTAATGATCAAATGCAATTCCAACTGGCACTCTGCGTACTTCCTGAGAGTCGTCGCGCAGCTAGAACCTAGTCAGGTGAGAACTTGTCTTTGTGGCACACTTGGTTAAACATCTTACTGTTATTTTCCTCCATTAATAGTAATCTCACCCAGAACCACATGTTCTTTTGATTTTTGCAGCAATCCATAGCTGACTGCCAGAAGACCAAACCAATTAGCATCTCTTGCCATCCATGAGTTACATTAACTTCAGATCTTAACAGATCTGCACCCCCTAAGGTCAGTCCCGTGTCTTCCTTGTCCTTGATTTTTAGAGTGGTGTACCACATTCACGGAGATTATTATGTCATGTGTTTTTTTAAAAAACAATAGTTTTAAACTTTTCACTCAGACACTAATGCAGTCCCCCTGTTTCTATTTTTAGGGAGACCTACCCCAGGCCCTAGATGAAGGCTCCAAGCCGAAACGTCCCTTTGACCAGTACCTCAATACTTGGCCTGGTCACAACATCTTTCCTGATCCATATCTAGACGTCGACCACCTGTTAGGTCACCCTCCAGCCTGGATACACATAACCCAAAGCTTTTCCATTTATTGCTTTTGTTTTGGTTGTTATGTTTGTTATGTATGTTTTATATCTTAATCACTAGTCACTTTAGGTGGTGGTTATAAATTTGTTTTGTCAAAAACAGCTGTTTGAGGAAATATTGAGAATTAATCGTTTTGCAAACTCTGTTTTTGTGATTGAACCCTTTGCAGCTCGCAACTGTTCCTTTTAACAATATACTTTTTTTCTTACTTTCTGATGCATGATTATTAAATGCATCCAGCAGCAAAATAAATTTAAAAAGCTGACAGCTCAATATCAAAAAATGCACGATTAATAAATGCATTCATCAGCGAAATAAATTTAAAAAGCTGACAGCTCAATATCTATCTGTGTCTGAAATTCCTTCTTGTGCATCTTTCACATTTAAAGTGTTTATGTACTGATTTTGACATAATAGAAATAATCCAGGTCTACTTTAGCACAATAGTAGTCCCCAGTAAACGCTACACGTCAGAACAGACCCCCATTGTTGACCTAGTATCTTTAGCCCAATGTTCTGTCGTATTCGGGCTATCCCTTCAGTTACCAGCCCTTCTTGAGGTCAGCAAAGCTAAAAAAAAAAAGAAACACTCCTACTCTTGGTTCTCCGCCGAGCTCAAAGAACTACGCTCCTTTAAACGCCTAGCCCTGAACAAATGGCAGAGGACACCACAGGATTCCACACTAACCGCATAAACAACTCTGGCTAATCTATACAAAAAAGCCATTATCCGAGCTAAGCCCCCTTCATACAATGATAGGATATCCAGCGCCACCTCTGAATCAAAGGAGCTGTTGTCCATTTTTAAAGAATGCTACGCCAGTCACCAACACCCAAGAAGTCATTAAAGACGAATCTTGGTGCACTAATGTGCAAACAGCTATGATAAAGAAAATTGAACTCCTACAAATGAAGATCAAGGATCACCTCAATTTCATGTCCAAAGAACACATGCCTGCCTGCTCTACTACCAGCACAATCACCAAAGATCAACCACTCTTTTCATTCAGGGAAGGAACGGAAACAGATGTCCTTGACATCATCCAGAAAACCAAGCCGACCAACTGTAAAGGCGACACTTGCCCAGCCAGTTTAGTCAAAGATTGTGCCGACTCATTTCCTGACCTCCTTCATTAATGCTTCCCTCAACACCCACACTGTCCCCTCCTGCCTCAGAGAAGCGTGGGTTCGCCCACTACTAAAAAAAGAAACAGCCTAGACCCTGAATCACCTAACAATTACAGACCTATCACCACAGTCCCTTTCCTTCTGAAGATGTTGGACAAAGTTGCCTACACGCAAATTCAGCAGTTCTTGGAAACGAATAACATATTGGCCAAGAGGCTATCCGGGTTTCGCCTAGGCCATGGGATTGAGTCTGCACTACTGGATCTCAAGATCCAACTAAGTGACATAATTGACAAAGGCAAACCAGCACTTCTCCTACTAGATCTGTCGGCAGCCTTTGATCTCTTGGGCCATGATAGCCTATGTAAACATCTCAGGAATACCGTTCATTTCTCACCCGAAGCCACAGCATGGATCGCCTCATTCCTCAAGGGGAGACTTATGAGGGTCTTATCTGACCAGGCATGCTCAGCACCCACTACCATACACTGCTGGGTCCCGCAAGGATCCTGCACGGCACCTACTCTGTCCAATATCTTCACCCTACCCCTCTTCAATGACTTGGATAACCGTGGCATAGCATACACTAACTATGCCGATGACACACAAGTCTTACTCCCTCTTACCGACTGCTTCGAACAGGACTCTGTAGCTTTAGACAACATCTATGCAGCCATTCAAACTTTGATGTAAGCAAATGGTCTGTGTCTCAATGCGGACAAAACAGAGATCCTCCTTGTAAGCTCCAAAACCCTCTTAACAACTCGACCCACAATACAAGACTTTCAACATTGACAATACACCTATTACTGTATCACCAGCGGTCAACCCTATGGGTCTTTATTGACTAATCGATATCAATGACAGGCCACGTTGGTGCAATTTCTTCCTCCGCCGCCTTCACCACAAAGATCATTAACGCAGTCTAACTGTACCTGTCGGACACTAACTGCCTCGCATTAGCCAGAGCTACAATTGGGTCTAAACTTCACTATTGTAATGTTCTTCTCCTGGGTACCTCCTCGAAAAACCTTCATACGTTGCAAGTTACTCAGAATAATGCTCTTAGAGCAGTACTGAGTATCCCTAAAAGGGAACACCTATCACAGGCAAGGAGAGATGAACATTGGCTACCTGTAAAAGAGCACATTCTTTTCAAAACCTTGGCTATTACACACAAGTGCATCTCCCGCACTGCCCCCCTTTATTAATCAGAAAAGATTACTCCACTCACCTCAGCCAGACCCATTCGAACACACCAACTTAACATGATGCACGTCCCCACCTTCAAAAGAACCAAAGCTGGTGGCTCCAGCTTCCAACATCTAGCACCCAAACACAGGAATGCCCTGCCAAAAGTGCTCAGAAATTAAGCATCATACACAATCTTGAAAAAAAAACTCTAAAAACTAAACTGTTTAATCTCTTAATGGCACTAGCCTATTTTACACTGTAACAATGTTCCACTGTAACCAAGGGACATACTGCCAACCCTTTCTCTCATCCTGTAACTCTAATGTATGTTTCTCTCAATGTGTAACTCTAGTGTGTGATAGCATCATCATTGTACATGATTGTTTTTTCAGTGCCCCTTTCTTCTGTACTACACTCGTAACCAAGTAAGACTACTGCAACAGCGCCATGATGCCTAAGGCCCGATTGTGCTCTTTTCAAATGTAAATAAATAAATAAATAAGCCGACTTAACTGCCGATTCATCCAAATATAAGCTGGCCCAATCAGCCGTAAAATACCTCGACTTCTTTGTAGGGAATGGCAGTGTCCAGCCCCAACGAGAAAAAGAGAAAGCCGTCCTAGATACCCCTACCCCTGTAATACCTTTACCCCATCCTTCCAGGTAAGATACGTAGGAACATTGACAACCCCTCCACCCTCTTCTCTTCACAAATACTTTGACAGCCCGCTCTGGGAGAAAACAGGCTCACACCCGAGCAGTGTACCTGACCTGTCCCGCTATTATGGTCAGGTGTAGTTAGGCAATTACTGACAATCACTCACACCTGACTTCCATTAAACTTCCCCACGTGGATAAAAGGCGGAGCATGAGAGCACACTCTGAGCGAGGCAAAGTACTTGAAGGAACAGCAGTTTCGAGTCGGCAGCTGAACGAGGGGATAAAAACGGCAAAACAAGACGGGTTTTCAAGGAGGTGAATACCCTTGAACTTTTGGGCAAGAACTGTTACTTTCAAGAAACCTTTGATTCAGGAAGCATAAGGCCAGGAAACCAAACGGAAGAATCTTGCATTGTGTCTCGGAGATACCGGAGGCCCTCCCCGCGTAGCCAACCAATGTATGGAGGAGCAGCAGCACCCGTGGTATCGTCCTTTGCTCCAAGAACAAAGAATCACCAAAGAGATCAATACATCAGGTGAGTTGGGGAGACCGATGCAAGACTGGTCTGTGTTGAAGTCAAGGATTCAAGCGGCAACAATGTATAACGAGTGCTGGAATGAACATTGTTAAATGTGTGTGATCAAAGACGCGAGTGGAGGTGATCTGCTGAGTAATGTTTGAACTTGAGATAACGTACAATACCGTTGAAAGCGTGGTCCGGCACCATGGTGCTCAATTAGCTGTCTCTGTAAGGTATCCCGCCAAGAAGTGGTAAAAACAAAACTAGAAGATTGATCAGAACATTGCGTGAAGTGAATCGAAGTGGTCCTGTGACGGTTTAATCGTAGAAAGTGAGATCACATGATCTGAGCCCGAACAAGGGAGACCAAATGTAAAAACTGTGTTAAAGGTATCCGAGCCCGAACGAGGGAGATCCATGGTCCTAGACTGAATGAGGGAGACCAAGTGTAAACGTTTTGATAAAAAGGGGGCCCAAGCCTGAAGGAGGCAAAGACCCATGATGAACACTGGAAGCGAGAACTTGTGCATGTGAAGATCTAGATAAGAACGGGACTTTGATATTGGTTTGTTACAACGGGCCCTCTGTAGTAAGAGACTGTTATTGGAAAAGAGGCTTTGGCGAATGGTCTTGCTTTGAACTGTATCCTCGTGGCAGAGAAGCCAGAGTCTGTGCGAAGCTTGAACATGCCGCCTTGCCCCATGCTGAAAACATGGAGAAGGGAAGCCAACTACTGAACCGTCCAGACATTTTATTTCTTGAAAACTTTTATTTATTTTATTGTTAGTTATTTATTTAATTTGTTATACGCACCCAGGACCCAGAGGTATCTCGGCGCTACATTACATACAGTGAGGCATAGGTAGTTACAGTACAGTCCAGTTAACAGTAGTTATATAGGTAATCATGCATATTTGTTAAAAAGTGTGGTTTTGACTTGTTTGCGAAATGCAAGTTAGGAAGGTTTGTTCCTGATGGTGGGAGGGAGGGAGCGAGTTCCATAGTGTGAGTGCGATGACCGTGAAGCAGGAGCCCCCTGATCATTTTCTGTTGAATCTAGGTGTAGTAAGTGAGATCGAGGAAGATGAGCGTAAATTTCGTGGATTGGGTTTCCTGGACATGCGGTGCGTTAGATAGGGGGTGGCTGTGTTGTAAAGGCAGCGGTGGGTGGTGGAGAGTATTTTGAGAAGGGGGGGCTGTGTTGTGTGGCAGTGTGGGCGATGGAGAGTATTTTAAAGTTAATGCGTGCTTTGATGGGAGGCCAGTGGGCTTCGCGTTTGATTTGGGAGATGTGCTCTGAGTGTGAGGCCCCAAACTGCTCTGATGGCGTTGTTCTGTGTGAGTTGTAGTTTGATATCCTTGTTGGAGGCCCCTGCTAGGATGGCATTGCAGTAGTCAAATTTGCTACCGATTGTTGCAGTCTTTTCTTTTTGCATAAATAATTGTCCCACACCCTTTTGTATTTGGAAGTAAGGATTGGCAATGTGTTTATTAGTATAGGCCTTCTTTGTTTTGACAGAGACTCGACCAGGACTGTGTTATTATTACGTGATGGTCGTAGCTTGTTCCATCCTTAGATTTAGGTTAGGTGGGCGTTCAACCAACCCATTGAAGTTTAATAAACACCCTTGAACTGTGATGGCTTGTGCCTGTCTTCACTGTTTGATACCATGCCTTCCTTACACAAGCTACTGCCTTTTTAGTCAATATTTACTGATTGCTTGTCCCACGGACAATTGGTGGTCCTTTTTAGCAAAGTGGTAAGACTGAAACCTTCCGTTGGACTGTGCTTGCGCTAACCAATTTTATGCTCTGCACTTAGTTAAGAGTGCGAGTGACAGGATGCCATCAACGATGGTGTAAAAGGCTGATCTCTTCTAATTTTTTTAATAAAATTATGCGGGTAATTCTGTTTCTGAAAAGCGGGATCTGATCCCTTTTTAGTTTTGGCTATAAAGTGGCGCTTTGGCACCACCACCTATAAGCTGAAACGAATTCACTGATATACAGCTAGGGCGAGATGGCATATGAGGGGGGACACGGTGCTTGTAAGTGTTGTTTGGTTATTTACCCACCCATTGACTGCCCATTGCAGGGCTCATACCTATGGCCAATCCCATCCACTTCCTGCCCCTTCCCACTCAAAACACACTTTATTGGGATATCGTTGAGCTTGTTTTATCAAGCCTTAAAATCAAACTTTGCATGCGGAATGCCTACTAGGGTGTTTTCAAAGCAGTACGCGCTTCCAGTGTAATAAACACATCTTAACATAGTCTACCTTCAGGCACTCGATTCATAAGAGGTATGCAGGTTTTTCACTAACAAACATTGTCAACGCCAACAATTGTGGCTTGTGTATAGGTATTAGATCATCATTGTCCAGCCACTACTATCATATGCCCAGGTACATGCACCTTTTTTCAGCTGCTACCATCAATAGCCAGTTATTGCCATTACGTCGATGCCTGACAAATACCTTTCCCATGTTTACACAAAAGCCTAAACTATTGGCATTGTCAATGCTTGTTTAGACTGCTCCCTGCCAAAAAGCATAATTCGCACATGTACCCTGCTGTGACCATCTCCTGACATCTCCAGTAGCAACAGGGCACCTCAGCTCGGGGTGACCTAGAGGGGCACCTTTAGCTGGCACCTGGTATTCAAAGGCATCCTGCCATGGTACAATGCCCACCACTCACCATGATTCTGATTACCAGAGTCTCTTTTCTGTAGGCATATAGAGGAAGGGATGGGGTAGCGCATTCTAGAGGTTCAGACCACAGAGGTGTCTCACTGTCTTTGATTTTCTAGGGCTTCCAACTTCATGGTGCCTGCTCCCCACTTCCTGCAGACCAGGCACTCCTGATATGACAGAAGGAAAAGTGCAATTGTTACACCAGTCAGGGTTTGTCTTATAATCACAGGTTTGGTGTGGACCGATCCACTGTAGCATTTTGCCTAGATTGGAAAAGGCAACCCTCCTCTTAGTTGATTGCTTTTTTGACTTCAGAACTAGAAGGATTCACCTGGAGCTCTGTTTGCGATACTCTATTCCAAATTTCTCCGCAATAGAGATTAAAGCTCAAAGGAAAAGGAACGTGTTTCCTCTTAGCCATCCCAAGGGCACATTTGGGGTGAAACACCTGTGGAACAATGCCTCTCTGCTGCATGTGCCCTGGAACCAAGACCCAGATCAGTGGAGGTGAACGGCCCCTGCAGATGCCAGACAATCTTCCTACAGTGGTAGTGTGAAAACAAAAGACTCTATCACTGAAGACGCTAGATTCGGCCTCCCAGCAACTCAGAGCCCTACTCTCTACCGTAAGAATTCTTTTGAGCTGGCTTGATCATGCCTAACTCACCTCAAGCCACATAGGACCTACAGTACTGTTTTTGGCACTCTTAAGTGCTTCAATCTGTTCATCTGCCATTTGAGGTGACTTGGCCCAGTGAAGTGCATCATCTCGACTGGCCCCCGCACTAAAATCGGTGCCAGCACCCAACTCGACTTTTTCGACCGCTGACTCTACCCAACAAAAACTTGACCCACTAAAAGCCATCATCTCGGCCATCTCCAACATAGTCTTGACCCAGCGGAAGCATTGCTTATACTTGACTCGAATGCTGGCTCGATCCACTGTGAAACCCGTCCTGAAGTCGCCTCGATGCTGAATCATTATAGGCGCAACCTATCTCAACATTGGCTCAACCATAGAAAAGCCCCTTGAAGCTGGCCCGATGCTATTGAGCCCAAAAGACAAGAAACTGATGGTAATTAAAGTGGTACCACCCCTCCACCTCCAACCGCCCACTCCACCTGAAAGGGCCCTAGTGACTGATGAGTCCCCCTTCTATACCTTTTTAAAAAGGCACCTTCATTAACTTTGACATTTTGATTTGAGCACCCTATCTGCAAACACTGAGTGCCAATGTTTTCTTAAACTCTGCTTTTTCTGTTTTCCTTTACATGGGTGTGCTAGTATTGTTTGTACTAGTTGTCTGCATTCTTTTTATTTAAAGAACTTTACAGAACCTTTGTTGTGCATTTCTTCCCAGAAGTTGGTATTGTGAATACACTGATTAAATGTACTTTCTCAACTTAGTGTTTTATGTGCTTTTTCTTTAATGCACAGATATTAGCAAGCTAGATGAATGCAAATCTGCAGCTTTGCAGCCGTGTTATCAGGATGCAGCCATGTGAAGATAGTCTATCACAGACTTTCATGCTGCCAACTGTAGAATAAGATTGAATGGCTGCTATGTTTCGACATTACATGCTTTTTTGGGCAGGTCATCCAGTTGGGACAATTAAAAAGAAGCGACAGAACAACTGGGTTGAAAGGAAAGACTGGGAAGACGAATAGAAATCTAAATCATTAACTCCACCCATAACAGGAATGATTCTAATTTAAGCAAACATTTCCCAAAGTGATTGCATACCTTTACTCAAATGTTCTTTACACAGATATACATATTTAAGTTGTTTTCATTGTGAATTTGCTTATTGCTTACCCTCATATTTTCGATGCTAAGGAATTTTGCAACATTTCATTAGACAGAAAACGTTGAAGAAAATTAAAATGTTGTTGCAGCAAACCATGTTAGTATCCAAAGCCTCCTATTGCAATGCACTACATGTGTCCTTTCAACTGCTTTATGGTTTATTCCTGTAGATATCATAATTAATTGGCTTTGCCGAAAATTAATCTGTAATGAATAGAAAGGCTGCATTAACTTCACATTTATTTTCTGTTCAATACTGTGTCTGATGACATCCTTTGGCTTATTCCAGTTTTTCTTGTGGGATAGTATATCTGTCACAGAAGTGATGATTATTTTGCAACATACATTACCAAAATATTTGCAGACAAAAAAATGTGATTATCTTTGTAAACATTCAAAAGATACCAGACCATGTAATTGTTGGACATTAGCAGGTACCAAATGTGATGTCTACTAAAGGAGAAAGTGTTTTGGTAGCTCTTTATTAATGTCATAAAGTTGATTTCCTCTTTTTAAATGTAGTCTCTCTATTTTTTCCTCCTAGTCGTATTAGACAGCAAAGCAATAGATACTAAACAGCCAAAGAATGCTTTAATGAGACTCAACCAAATCAGACCTGGCCTCCAATATAAACTTCTTTCACAGTCTGGTCCTGTACATGCACCAGTTTTCACTATGTCAGTAGATGTTGACTGTACAATATATGAAGCTTCAGGACCTTCAAAGAAAACTGCAAAACTGTATGTAGCCGTTAAGGTAAATATGTTTAATAATTAACCTAATATTTATCAGAGATTTTCTTCTCAAAAATGGTTTTACTGGAGGTCACACCAAAACTGTCTGTTTTCCAAAAATACCCTTCATACTATAAACGATATGGCATCCAAACAGTTTTTTATTGATTATTGTACATCTGTAGGTAGAATTCGCAGAGCTGATGTTTTAACAAGTGATTGCAACCTGCTACCTCATATGCTTACTCTGCCATGTTCTCATGGGCTCACCACACCCACGTTTTCTCTGTAAACTCATCACAAACTGCCACCCTTCACCTCATCTACAGACCTCCTGGTCCTGCATCCTCCTTTGTTGGCGAAATGTCCACTTTACTTCTTGATAAAACTAAAACCAACTCGCAAATTATCATCTTAGATGACCTCAATCTGGGACTTGGTGGCCCTAATGAACCCACTGCCTACCCATACTAAAGGGAGGACCCTTGACTGGATAACCGGTACCAACTGCACCATTAGCGTACCCTCTAACACTCGCTGCCTATGGTCTGACCACCATATTGTTACCTTTAATATTGAAGCAGCCCCACACTCTCCTCCTATGATAGTGCCAGCCCTCCCCACTAGAAATAAAAGGGACATAACCAAAGAGAAATTACTCACTCTGTTACTCCCCTCTCTAAAACAGCTACACACGCCTGCACAGACCCTACAACCTTAGCGGACACATACAATCGCACCATGCTTGCAGCTATAATTTCAATCGCCCCTATCAAACTTAGGAAGCCCAAACCTCATGCACATCTGAACTCATGGTTTACACCTCAGCTAAGAGTGCTCCGCAAAGCTAAATGCTGCTTTGAAAATCACTGGAAAAGTCATGCATCAGATGCGCACAAGGACGGTCTCGACCTAGCCTCCCTTATTTACAAAGATGCCATCGTCCATGCAAAAAAGGAGTCTCTCAATAACCGTATCATGCAAGCAGACTCAAACACGAAAGAACTTTTCAAGATCCTAAAGGAACTCGAATCTCTAGCCCCCCCCCTGACACCTGTGTTAAAGATAGCAAATGGTGTGCTAACATTCAGTCAGCACTGCTGAATAAAATCTTAGCCCTTCAATCCAAAATCAAAGACAAACAAAAGGGTCTGAAGCCGGACAACCGTCCAACCTCCACATTAAGGGCTGTCCCTTTGGCCCCACCCAACATCAAACCATTCGCCTTCTCCCCCCTCGCTATCGCTGAGGTGGAAGACATTATCAATAGAATCAAACCTAACTGTCAAGGCGATTCTTGCCCTGCTCCCATCATTAAGGAATCTGCCCATGACTTGGCCCCATTCATCACGGCCTTCATTAACTCCTCTTTTAAAACAGGTATTGTCCCGGACAACCTCAAGAACGCATGGGTGATCCCACTGCTTAAAAATCCATCCTTCGACCCAAGCATACCCACCAACTATAGACCTATCACCACTGTCCCGTTCTTGCTTAAAATATTAGAGTGTGCTGCATACCTGCAGATCCAAGACTACTTGGAATCCAACAATCTCCTGGGTCTACGGCAATCGGTCTACGACAATCCGGCTTCCGTCCCAGACATGGGACCAAAACAGCCCTGATAGATTTAAAAACCCAAATCGAGTTCTTGAAAGACAATGGGAAACTATCCCTGCTACTACTCCTAGACCTTTCCGCGGCCTTTGATTTGGTCAATCACCAAATCTTATGCCAGCACCTCCGTTCTGCTGCCCACGTCTCTGACTCAGCCACGGCATGGATCAGATCCTTTCTTAGTAACAGATCCATGAGGGTCTTCTCCCCCTCTGCAGCTGCTGACCCTGCTCCGATTCATTGCGGTGTCCCTCAAGGATCTTGTGGGTCACGTACACTCTACAATGTCTTCACTAATCCTCTCTTTGATGTACATGACTATCTGGGTGTCTCCTACACTAACTATGCTGATGACACCCAGATACTCATTCCCATCACTGGTGACTACATAGTTGACACTATGGCCTTGAACGAAGTTTATTTGGTCATCCAGGCGTGGATGGCCCAACATGAACTGTGCCTTAACGATGAGACAGAGCTCCTTATCCTGGGCTCCACTCAATGTCTTAATAAACTAGATCACTCCTATCAGTCGTTTATCATAGATGGTAACATCATTAAGGTCTCTAAGGACACGAAAACATTAGGTTTCTATATAGACGCCACCCTGTCTTTGACACGACAAACGAACGCAGTCAGATCAGCTTCGGCCTACACCTGTAAACTTATTGCAGCCTGCAGACCCTTTCTGACTACACCGAATAGCATCACCTTAGCCAGAACTCTCATCAAGTCAAAAATTGACTATTGTAGTGCCCTCTATTTAGGGACCAGCCAAGGGAACCTGAATAAACTACAAAACACCCAGAACAATGCCATCAAGGCGGCATTAAACATTCCCAGAAACCAAGTCATCTTTGAATTCAGAACAAATTTACACTGGCTCCCTGTGAAGCAGAGAATCTCTCTGAAAACACTTGCTCTCACCCACAAATGCTTGGCCAACAAGGCCCCCCCCCTACCTTTCCAACCGTCTTTCCCTCCACACTTCCACCCAACCTCAAAGAATTGCAGAGACACAGTCTATCGATACCCAGATTCAAACTTCAAAAAGCTGGGGGTAGGAGTTTCCCTGTACTAGCTTCTAAGCTGTGGAACTATCTCCCTACTACCATCAGATTCGAGGATTCATTTAATTCCTTCAAACAGAAAACGAAAACATGGCTCTTCGATCATCTCTGATGCAGTCCTTGTTTGCTATAAGCGCCCAAGTTACTCAGACGCCTGTTTAGCCCTTTGACTCTTCTAATTTATTGTAAATGATGCTTACCTAATTTATGTCAATGCCATGATTACCTGCTTCTGCTCATTCTCGTTCTGTAATACTTTGATCCTAATGCACATAGTTTGTATGTACATGTAAATGCCATTGCGTGACCTAATTCTCACGGCTTTTGTAAATGTATGTAACCACTTACAAGTTTTCGCGCCCTGATGCCCCTGGGCCTGGTGGTGCGCACTATAAATAAATAAATACAAATACTGTTCCTTTTTTACTGCACTCAGTGGACTGGATTCTGCTATGCAGTCCCATTGCAACATTTATTGGGTTGGTGTACCACACCTCTCACCTACCTCTGGTTGCCTAGTTCACCTCCAGAGCCTTACAGGTCCCAGGCACCCCGCCAGTCTTTTTGCATTTGCCTCCGGCCCGCTGCACTTCGTTCAGCATTACTGCACTTTCAGCTTATGCTCCACGAGTGGGGCAAGTCTCTGCACTTAACCCAGGGTCCTGCTGGACTGGACGCGTTTGTTCCCCCATCAAACTCCCTTCCTCGCACCTCCGTCTGTACGTATGGATGACCTTACTGTACTAGGACTAGTAAGTTTGTCTATCCTGCCCTCCCTTTCCTCCCCCCCATCCCTAGCTTGGTCGCAACTGTAACACTTCATGCACTTGCACTAGAGAAGTGCCGTCAGGCCTAGTATGCTAGTTCTTTTCTGTTAAATCATTGGGAAACTTCAAGGCCTAAGAACGATTACTGTATTCCCTTGTTCCCTTCCCGCCTTCAAGCGATTTGAAGCACTCCACCTGTGTATAAGCGCTGCATTAATAAATCATTACATTACCTATGTGCCTGAGTAACATGGTTTACCCAGCAGCTAAAATCGGAGGTGAGTACAATCCACTGTCTGTTTTTTAATCAGCAGGGATAACAAATGCATACAAATGGATGTTCTGTTTAAAATATATAATGCTATCATGGTTCAACATCTGAGCTCCTCTGGTACCCAACCATAGGGAGAGTGCATATTTGGGAGTGGATCTTTTCAAGCCTCCATCCCATCTGGACATTATTACAGATGGATTTCCTTATTAAGAAATCGAAACTCTGCCTCATCAGATTAATCACTTCTCTGTGGGATGGAAAATAGTGTGCTTTCGTTGTGAAGGTTATAAGAGAATTGACATCTTTTGATTTTGTAATACCGAAAGCAACTAAGCGAATGCTGAGCTCAAAACAATTTAACATTAATTTATTTTAAAACAATCATCCAATTTTCTGCATTGTGTTTCTAATCTCTGCACTTTAAGAAGATGTCGTGAATGAAGGCGAGGCTGAATGCTTGTGGGGGGGAGACTGACCTTCCTCCCTAACCCAACACATAGATCAAAAGAAAACAGCCTGTGGGCAGGGTGAGAGCAGAAGGGCACTGTCACATTGCGCCGTCGCAGCCCCGGTCTTTCCTCATGGTTTCTATGCTGACGTCTCCCATTCCAACATGGATCACATAGTCACGTCGCAACGCTTCTAGGCACAGTGATGTCATCTGTTGGAAATCCAGGAACTGCTCTGAATCCTATTTCTATGAAGTCGTTCAGGTGAGCTGCGCGTCTCGATCTTCACTGCATTTCAGAACCATGTGTTCTCTTTCTTCTTGCTTTCCTATTCCCTCCCTGTTGCTGTCTTTCCTTGATCATTCCTGCCTTGCATCTCACCTCCTCGCTCCCTCCTCCTTCTCCAGTGATCTTCTATGCCAGCTTAGTTTCGGCTTGCAGTGTGCTCTTACCTTCTGCTGCTCGTACCACGGTGCGAACTGCTGGAATAGCCTGGAGATATGTTTGTCCATCCTTCTAGCTGTTTTTCTTTCTTCCTGAAGACGGTTTTTCCCGCATTCTTGGCTCTGTGTTCTGTGAGGGCTCACAAATTTGAGGCAGACAACTTGGTATAGGATTTTCACAAGAAGCCATTTTATTAACTCATAAGGGTTTGACAAAACCCTCACTATCCCTAACCTAAGGAGGATTTCCCTGCCTGTTAAAATAAACTAAAGGAAAACACTCTAATGAAAGGAATCTGTCGCTCACACGTATACATACACCACTCATAAAAAGCAATATATGGCAATTCAAATGTAACAGAAATAACAGTTGTATTTAATATAAATCTAATAATTGTGTATCCTTGTAACCTGGGTTGTATCCCCTTACCCAGATAGCAGGATTTTCAATCAAATGTTCAAATAAGAAAATTCCATTTTGTAGCAAAGTTCTGATCATAAAGTTCTTCTTACTCCAACATTCTTTCACTTGGTCTTTAACAAAGGTTCAACCAAATAAACAATCTTTATCTCTCCACACATAGAGAAAACATGTCAACACATCTTCCTCTCTGTAAGAAAACCAGAATTCTTTCAAAGTTCTTCTGTATCAACAACAATGTATTTGTCAGGATGATTCCACAACTATGTTAGTGAACTCTAGTCACCTTGCCACCACTTCTTCAACCACAATGCAGTACTTTAATGATTTCTTCCTGGTCCACTAACCTGCCAGGACGACCACTAAAATCTTTTGGAAAAGTCTTTAACGTTCAACAACATCGAAATTTACAACTTCTTTTGGGAAGACAAGTTGCACATTAGTGCTGTTTGTTCCACTGTTGTATTTGCCACATGCAGTGCAGGTTTTGATCCTCTCCTCCTTTGTAATTTCTACCAGGAGGGCTTTTCTCCTGCCCCTTTTGTTTTCCAACTTTCACATCAAGTAACTGCTGACAAAGTTTCTTTATTACACTTGTCCCTTTTTGGCTTTGCAATGCATGTTAATGTATTGTTCAACTGTTGCCTCTTCTTCACACTGGCAATAATGGTTACAATATTTCTGCAATAGTGTTCTCTTGTTATTTAGCCAATATGAATTACATTGTCTTTGAAGTATTTGGCATTGGTGGTTATAGTTCGCTTTGTTCAGTATTTCCCCCTCTTTGTCTGGACAATAATATTGGCTTTGATAGTAATGATTATAACCTTTCTTTTCTTTTTAGGAAGTTCTTATCACACCAATGTGGCTTATTTATGTTAGTTCGATATTCAAAATTGTTATTAGTGGCCAGCGGTCTAGTACGGAGCATTCCGGGATTACCCGACAATGGTAAACTGACTGGTGTCTGAACACGCGTCTGCTCGATCCCCTGCAACTCTCCGTTCAGCTGCCTCTTGCACGGCAGACTGCCTTCAGGAAAGGGGTTTATCTCGCTCCCAGTGCACTCGGGTGCTTGCCAGCCACCGGGAAAAAGTATGCAATAAGGAGAGCCTCTCTCTACAAGGGCAAAGCCTGCTAATCCACTGCTTCCTGCTACACAACCTCTGCATTTAAGGCCATCAGTGTAGGAGACACTCTCAGGACTGACATCTGCTTCAAAGATAGTGGCGTCTCCGGCATCTGTTTCCTTTCTTCTTCCACTGCAACGGCAGCTGGCAACCTCTGAAACTACTCTACCTCCTTGTTCTAATGACCTGCACCTGAGGGGGTATTATGTATTCAAAAGTCCCGCACAAGTGTGGGTCATTAGAACCACTAGTGCCTATTCCTCGTCCCAGTACTTGAGGCATTGTGGGACTTGAAGTCCCCAATGTTCTGATTACCTTTTTTTCATGAATACAAACTTCAACTTTATTGGATTGACCCTGGATATTAAATAGATTTCCAAAGAAGGGATTGAGAAGGGTCAATGGTTGGTCCAGATTTAAGGGAGAATTATATTCATCATAAGTCATGGTATTAAGGTTCTGATTTCCTCATATATTGTTCCCCTGTCGATCACAAGAGTTTTCACTACCATCAATGCGGGTAGCTTTGTGAAGGGAAGTCTTACTCTGACAACAAGCCATTACATATTCTGGTTCCATAGAAATCTCCCTCCCTGAAGAGGATAAATTGTGTCTTTCCTAACAGAGTCCTCCTGTTCCTTTGGGTGTCTTCTACTCCCAGGGAACCCAACCGGCTAATATCACCCCCAGGGTTAGGATCAGGTGGCAGCAGCCTTTCCCTGGCCACCTGGGAGGAGACTTTAGGCAGGAATTCTGAGAGGATTATGCAGGATTCATCACAGTCCACTAGGCAGGGTCAAGAGCCAGCTTCTACTCCTGGATCTCTGGCTGCCTAGGGGACTGGACTTCATAATCAACCTAAGACACCACCACCAAGTGGCAAAGTAAGGCGTGATCTTAACAGATAGCGCTGCCTTAGAAAATCAAGAAATAATTGACCAGTTTTACGAGTTGGTAAACACTGTACAGGGGTTGACTGAAGAAATGCAACAATTGAAGGCTGAAAATGCCCATCTCTGGCAAGCCCTGATGAACCAAGATCCTACCCCAGGTCTTACCCTAGCCACTCAACCAGCTATAGAGACGTTCCATGGCAATCCCAACAAGCTTAGAGTTTCTGCATGCATGTTTAGTCAAATTTTCCTTTCAGCAACATGCCTTTCTCAATGATAGAAAGAAAAGTACTGGTTGCAGCCTGTGGCAACCTATGGCGAGCTCACTTTGAATCTATAATTGTTATAATTATGTTTTATTACTGACCGGGCTGCATAGAGGCGGTGCTCTTACATTGATGCTGCCCATTCTTGTATCAAAATTAGAAATTGCTTAGTCACCTTTATTCTTGCACCACAGGTTCTTGTCACTAAATTTCTGTTTCAAAAATAATGTCCTGGTATACTTATTTAGGTTTCAAATTCTTGAATTTTATTTTATATTTTTGTTTTGAAAATCTTAAAGCATGATGATGCATCACATCAATGGTAAAATTCCCCTTCAGTGTTATGGTTCCCTCAACACGTGTTTCTCCGAAGAAAATCAGATGGTTCATCAGGAGGGTGTTTCTAACATTAATTTATTGTATTCTTGTCCTAACCTCTGTTGTTCCGTTACATTCCTTTTGGTTTGTGATGTTAAATATCTGATGAGGTTGATGTTGGGACGGTTCACATCAAAAAGATAATTGACTTGTTGTCAACACATATTTTGACCTGGTTGTTGAAAGTGTTTCCTTTCTGTCCATGTAATTCTAGCCGGCATGATAACTGTGGTTTATTTCGCTGCAAGAATTTCAAACCTAAATAAGTATACAAGGACATTATTTTTGAAACAGAAATTTAGTGACAAGAACCTGTGGCGCAAGAATAAAGGTGACTCTAAGCAATTTCTAACTTTCTCAATGCTAGAGCTAAGGTGGAGTTTGTGATTACACATTTGACCCCAAGTGCTCTTGCTTGGCCAATGACTTTGATCATTGCGGAACACCCTAACCTGAACAATTAGACAGAATTCATCACAGCCTTTAAAAGTAAGTTTGATCGCCCAGAGCTTGCATACAACAGCCAAGATGCACTCCTATATTGTGTTCAAGGGTCTTTGGACCCATTGTCCTACACAACTAGGTTCAGACAAATCGATAAAACTACTCGATGGCTTGAAGCAGCATGCTTCACCTTGTTTCTCTGAGGGCTGAACAAAGAACTAAAAGGTAAGATTGCATGTGTACCTCCTCCTCGAACATTTGATGAAACAAAATCAAAGTGTGGTTCGCTCCTTTCCTTTTCCTCTAGTTAAATATTGCGATACCCCCGAGCCCATGCAAAGTGGATCTGCAAGAGGCCCATTGTCTGCTGAAGAAAGGTTTCACCGAAGGGGGAAAAGCCTTTGTATGTATTGTGGATCTGCTGACCATCTGCTTCAATCATGCCCTTTGGCACCTCCTAGGCGTTAGGGAAACGCCAGCTCCTTTCCTTAGGAGGGATGACAGTTCAGGAGAAGGCGCAATATCCCTTGTACACTTTCGGAACTACTCCAAAGTCAGAGACTACTTTGCATGTCCTGTAAGTCGTGATAGCCCCATGACTCAAGACATTGAAACAACTATCCTGCTTAATTCTGGGGAAGTTGGTATAGTCATGGGCATCTCTTGGATTAGAAACAAGAACTTACCTACTCAATAGAAAGAAATGGCTTTCCCAGTTCAGGGGGTTGACAGACGTCCGTTGGAAGGAGGTCCTATTGTGGCGAACACCGTTCTTTGGTCCTTAAGGATTCATCACCATCAAGAAACTAAATCTTTTGATCTCATCTAAACAACTAGTTATCCAGTTATTTTGAGTATGCCTTGGCTGGAACAGCATAACCCTCATATCAGTAGAAAGGCACAGAGCCTTTTTTGGGCTCCGAATATTGTGTTTCTACGTATCTTTCAGCTAGCATGTCTGCCATCCCATTTTCCGTACCCCCAAAGAAATGTCATTCTTTTTCCTCATTGAATTGTTTGATACCAAGTGAATATCAAGAATTCCAAATAGTGTTTGATGACAAAGTGCAAACATTACCACTGGATAGGCCATGACGACTGTGCCATAGTCTTGTTACCAGATTCTGACATGCCTTTGAATCAAATGTTTATTCTGTCCCCTGTTGAAAGAGGCGCTCTGGATTTATTGGCAGGAGAATCTAGTCAATGGTCTGATCATTGAATTGAAATAATCAGCGGCAGCTTCTGTTTTCTTTGTGGCTAAAAGGGACACCACAGCGCTTGGGCCTTGTATAGACTACCAGGGATTGAACGGTATCGATAGAAAGGACAAATATCTGTTCTTTCTCATTGCTGACATCCGAGAGGCAGTAAGCTAAAATGTTCACCAAACTTGACATAAGAGGGGCTTATCAGCTTATACAAATAAAATGAAGGCGATGAGTGGAAGACTGCCTTCCACGCCACTTTTGGTCATTTCCAATATTGTGTAATGTTCTTTGGGTTGGCGAACGCTCCAGCAGTGTTTCAGAGATGTGTCGACCATCTCTTCTCGGATTTGCTGCTTCATATCATAGTAGCCTATCTGGATGATATTTTGATATTTTCACAAAGAAAGAAAGACTATCATGCCCATGCCTGTGAAGTCTTTCAGCCGTTACAAGTTAACCAATTGAAAGCTAAACAAGAAAAATGCATTTTATGGGGTTTCTGAAGTGACCTATTTGGGGTACGTCCTTTCCGACAATAGCATCTCCATAGATCCCAGAAAGGGATTGTCAAGAAACCTTAGGTTATTCTCACTCCCAAGACCCCTGGATCCTCTTCTCAGGTGGCCAGGGAAAGGTCATCACTCTTGGAACTCGACCCTGGGCATGGAGATGAGAGGGAGGATCACCTGGGTGGCGGGTCCTTGGGAACGAGTGGGGTATCTTTAGGTGAAACATGGTATCCCCCTTAGCCTGTTGAGGCTCAACCACAACCTCCCCGACCTTTTTAGGTTATTGTGAAGCTGTTCCCCTAATTTCCCCATATGTGACACTTGCCAGTACTAGGACGAAGACGAAGCAACTAAGAGTAATGAAGACTGCATTTTTTACCACTTTAGTACTGCGACGAGGAAGATGCCTACAAGTAGTTATGAGGGTCAGGCATATCCCTTTAACTATGGTCGGGCAAGTCTCGTCATAGATCCACACCTGCAGCGAGTCAAGGGGCTGCAGGCGTAGAAAGAGAGACCAGTGCAGCAGAGAAAAGAGGAAGGAGGCCTGTGGGGCGTGAACCTGCAGGGGACCGTGCTTCAGAGGAGGCATCCATGGTGGGACCAAACATCCAAGAAAACGTACACAGCCAGTGGCCCGTGTAAGTGAGAGAGCACCAAGAAGAGAGGACGCTATCCCCGTCCAGAAAGCAGCATTACAGGGTCTGGCATGCAGAGAAAAGACACGCGGCAGGCGGGCGGAGTGCGAGAAGGAGGCGCTACAAGCCGAGTGTCAGGGGATGATGCTTGAACACCGGGGAGCTCCTACAAGGTTTATTGAATGCCGAATAAATGGAACTTTAAAAATTAAGTGAAACATTGTTTGTTGAATACAAAACAAAAATGAAACTTTAAAAATCAAGCAAAACCGTGCGTATTGAATACCGAATTAAATCAAACTTTAAAACTAAGCGAAAGTAATGTTTATTGAACACTGAACCGAATAGAACCTTAAAATACAACAAATTCAATGCATATTGAATACCGCACTGAAGAGAAATGTACAATTAAGTGGCATAAGTTCTTATGGGACACTGAATTGAATGAAACAATGAAATTAAGCATTCCATGTACTGAATGGAATGAACCAAGCAAGTCAAGTAAATAACACAAATGCCTAGTTGAATCAAACTACAGAAAAGGGCACCAGGGTGACAGTCATAAGAAGCTGGGTGAGAGTATAACATCCTACACTGAATTTGTATGAGTCAGTGAAGAATGACAAGGCCCAAAGACTGGAAAAGATATGTTACAAGTGATGGCACAATCCAGATGCTGATAAGGAAAAGCTAGAAGATTATAAAGCTAGACGTCAAAGCCAAGTGGCCGAAAGTCAGGGATCCTGGTTGCGTGACCTATGATGGGTGGACCGTTTGGTCTGCCAAACAGCGCTTAAATCAGTGTGCCCTAAATGTTGAAAACTCAAACATTGTGATGATGAAGTGAAAGTTTTGGAGGAAGGGAATCCTGAAACTTGAGGAGCTACATTGTGTGGTCTTGATAATTAAGCCTCAAAACCTTTTGTTTTCTGTGAACCGTGTTGCTTAGAACTTGGGGAAGGGAACCCCTAGGATTGGTTGTGAACTATATTGAACTATATCACCTTGAACTGGAGAAAGGTACATTTTGAGACTTGTTTTCGTGGAACTTTCCTATACTTGGAGAAGGGGAGCTGAAAGGATGCTGAGCATTGGAAGAAGTTCAGAACGTTCAGTTGAACACTTCATTTTTATTTTGACATCTCTACACGTTGGTTAGGTTAGTTTAGAGGGCAAGTATAGGTTTTGGACACAGACAGACTTTTAAGTTTAGCTCTCTGCCTCAGACTTTTTTAGTTACATTCAGGTAGGGAAATCCAACCTCCGCATAGGCCAAGTTAAGCCTTCTACCATCCTGACCTTTGATTTAATAAATTATTTTATTTTTAACTTTTAAGTCTGTTGTCTCTGTCTTGCTTCACAATGCCTTCACACTTTTATCTCAAATTGTCTTGCCCATAACATCTCTTCTCCAGAAAAATGTCCCTTTTCATTGGTCTAAAGCGGTGTATGATATGATATGGCATTTGTAACGCGCCTATACACGAGTGTTTCAAGGCGCGACGAGGCAGGACAGGGGGAACAAAGGGAAGACAGACAACGATCCTACTAGGCCAGGTGTCATTCAGATCGCGCAAGTGCATGGGTGGAGGGAAGGGAAAAGTGCAAGGGGAAAGGGGGGGAGGAGAAAGTGCAGTACAGGGTAAGTAGAACAACAAATAAATACTAGGGCCAGCTGGTGGCAAGTGCAGACAAGTGCTGGGGAGGGGGGCTGAAGGGATACATAGACAGTCCCGCAGTGCAGGGGTTGCTAGGGAGGCAGTGCAAGTGGAGAGTGGCTGGGCCAAGGACCGAGATCGGTGAGAGTGGCCCAGTTGCAGATTCAGTGCAGTTTCAGTCAAGAATTTAGCAGGGGAGAGGGGGAGAGAAAGCAGAGGCAAAGAGGAAGGTTTTGAGGTGCTTCCAGAACCAGAGATGGTTCTCCTCAAGTTTCAGGGAGGCAGGAAGGCTGTTCCAGAGGGCGGCCCCTGCCGCGGAGAGAGATCTACCCCCAACTCGTTGCTTGGAGAAGCGGCTGACCCTGAGGGAGTTGGAGGCGGATGAGCGAAGAGCTCGAGAAGGAAGATATTTAGGATGAGAGAGTTGAAGGTATTTAGGCCCCAGACCCCAGAAGGCCTTGTGGACAATGCAGAGGGTTTTGAACTTAATCCTCGCAGCCGCTGGGAGCCAGTGTAGAGATTTCAGTCCTGGAGAGATACGGTCCCTGGGCTTGAGGCCAAGGACAAGTCTCGCAGTCCTGTTCTGGATAAGTTACAGAGGGCGGAGAGTAGAGGCAGGCAGATTAACATAGATGCTGTTACAGTAGTCCAGCTTTGAAAGAACCAGGGCTCGGGAGACAGTGAGCTTCTGGGGGAAGGAGAGGAAAGGAAGAATACATCTGAGGAGGGCCAGCTGGTAGTGTGACTTCTTGGAGACGTCACATATGTGAGGAGAGAAGGAGAGTGTGGAGTCGAAGATGACCCCAAGGTTTTTTGCCTAGCAGGAAGAGGGCCAAGAGAGGCCGGCCAGAGAGCTGCAGGGAAGGAGGGAGTGGGTGTGCCGATGAGTAGAATCTCAGTCTTACTGGCATTAAGGCAGAGGTCATTGGCGGCAGACCATCCCTGGATAGCAGACAGACAGTCAGAGATGAGGGAAGGAGAGGAGGAGGCCGAGGGTAGCCTGAAAATGAGCTGGGTATCATCCGCTGAGCACTGAAAGTTGGGGCAGAGGCCTTTCAACAGCTCAAGAAAAGATTTGCCTCTGCTCCTATCCTTTGGTAACCTAAGACGGATAAAGTTTTTATATTGTAGGCTAATGCCTCAGACCATGCATTTAGAGCTGTACTGAAGCAGATTCAAAGCGATGACCATGAACATCCAGTGGCGTATTATTCAAAGACCTTATCTTCAGGTGAAAATAATTATTCCCTCCTGGAGAAGGAACTTTTAGCCATCAAACTGTCATGCCAGGAGTGGCATTACCTTTTGATGGGAGCTCGTCTCTGTAAGGAAGGCCTGGTATCAAACAGTAATACAGGCACAAGTGATAACCATTCAAGGGTGTTTATTGAACTTCAGTTGGGTTTGAAAAGTGCCTATGTAATACTAAATCTGAAGATAGGAGCAAGACACGACCATCGAATAATAATAAGGCAGCCCTAGAGCTGTCTTGTCAAAATAAAAGGGCCTATACTAATAAGCCTATTGCCAATCCTTCTACATGCAAACAGTGTGGGAAACAATGTTATTGTAAAGAGTGGAGGGAGGTATCTGTACTCCTGCTCCCTATATGGCAGAGTAGCAGCACAGCGCACCCCAGCCAAGGTTCTCTATTCGGTAGTTGTGGACGAGCAACCAAGGAAACGTGAAGCGAAGCACCTAGACATTGAAGTCCATCACCGTCGATCGCCGATCGGAGCCACAGTGCTCCTTTGCCTAAGAACACTAGCAGCAGCTTCGGTCCTGGCGGTTGTTAGGCAGAAACCTGTGCAGTTCCCTCTGGGACCACTGCAAAAGATTTAAGACTACAGGTGTTTGGTAGTAAACCCACTTGCTAGCAGTCTGCAATCTGTACCACACAGATTCACTTGGTAGCTGTGGCTGAGCAGTCAGACTTCCCTCAAGAAGAGTTAGGCAGTATACAGAGTATTCACAATAGGTCAGAAGAACACAGTAGAACAAGTAAACACTGGCCTGGGCTTGGTGTAAAAGAGATATAATTATTTATTTAAAACCACATCTAGTAAAACACACCGGCACTAATGTTAAGCAGTTCAAAAATACGGTCACTAAAAGATATACACTCCCTTAAAAGAATATTAGACAATTCTTTAGTAAAGCCCCACTTATTTTCAGACAGCAGTGAGCGCTTAACGCAGATGGCACTCTAATAATTTGTTTTAAAAGGGAGAGGAAAGCAGAGTATAAATTGAAACAGATCCCAACACTTTTACAAGAACACAACAAGAGAGGAAGGCAAAGTAAAACCGTGAAGTTAGAGTTCAGTAGGCCGGATCCACTTTAAGAGGATCAGAACGAAATGTGTCCAAGGTCACACGGTTGCAGTGCACAAAAGTCTTGAAAAGGTTCAAAAAGAGTTGGACCAAAGAAAGGGACCAGTTAGATGGCCAAGGCAGCCCGCCCAGTCCAGAAGGTTAAGGGATTATTATTACCTTGTAGCAATCTTTAGAAAGGGAGGCCTGGCGGCCACGGTACCTTAAAGTGGTGAGAATACTCCAGCGGTGGCAGTTGTGCCTGGCAGCGGATGCAAGTCGGTGCTTCGTCCGGGGGAAGAGAGGATCTCGTCGGAGAGGAAGACAGGAGTCTGTTGCACTGCCAGGGAAGAAACCAGCCGCGGAGTTCTCAGGCAAAAGGAGCGGTCCTTTGATTCGCGGTCCAGTGGTAAGTGGCTATCCGGTTGCCGGGGTGCTTGGCACGGGCAATTCGACCACAAGACGTCCTGGGATGCGAAGAAAAGAAGGTAAACTGGTTGTGCCCACCAGTCAGGGGAAGAAGCCTCTCCAGCCGGGAGATCTTCCCTGTCGCCGGGAAGTGGTGAGTCGGTTCCGCAGGGCTCCACCGGTGGTGTCGTCGTGGTTGGTCGGCTCAGCTTCTCCCTCGTCGGATTCTCAGGTCCTGTGGCGACTTCTGAGGTTCCAGTCCCCATAGCCCTGCTTTTATGTAGCACACCCCCATTCACTCAGCCTAGCTGTCAATCAAACATGCTAAGTGGTGAGCCGGCCGGCTCACCACTTGGGCCAATCACACCAGAGTGCAACTTGAGTTACCAAGGTAACTCAGTCCAGGGTGCCTAAACCCCGTCCCCTGTGGTACCCAGACAGAGTGGCACCACTTTTGGAGGCTTCTGTGGAGAAGCCTGCCAAAAAGTGGAACAAAGGGCTCGACTTGGGTTGGAGTCACAGAAGAGAACACAAACGCCATTTTAGAATCGAGTCCTGGCAAAAAATACCAACCGGCGAATTAATATTAAATAAATAAACCGGCGGTATGTTCGAGGCTATGAGAATTAAATAATTAAAGTTGGTAGCCTCGAACAATAGGAAAATCCCATAGGGATATATTTACGGTCGAATATAAAAAGTAGTATCCACTGCCACCAGCCAAAACCCGATCAGGGGGGACGGAGACGTGCCCCCTCGACTAACAGACCCCGGGACAATTGAATTGCCCCGACCAGTACGTCCACAATATGATGGTTTGTACTGGTTTCTGTTCATAATTTGGGACTAGTAAAGCCAATGGTGACTTTACATGCCCTGGGAGACAGTAGTTAGTCCCAGGGTATGGAATCTATGGTGGGGTGTCACTATGACACCCCTGTGTCACTGCACGGAGGGTGCTGTGTAACACACATAGTAAAAACTCATGAGACCCTATGGAGTAAAGGACCCCATATCCCATAAAACACATTAACAGTCAAAGGAACACCATAAATCATGTCCAAGAGTGGGAGAAAAAGAGTCTCACTCTTGGCAGGAGAAAAACCAAACTCCAGAAATCCAGCAAAGCTGCTGGGGGACTCACTAGGTTAGGAAATTCAGCCTAAAGAGAGAATTCTCCCTAACAGCGGTGCTCGTCAACGATCGGTCGTGGACGTCATGCGAAGATGAGGCGTGCGGTGCACCTCGACGACGATAGTTTGTTGCCACAAAGAGTTACTGAAGATATTTGGCCCAGCAAGGGCGTCGGGTCATCGACATCTTTGTGCTCTTCGGGTGGCGGGGAACCCAACAGCGGCTTCTCCTCGGCGCATCGACACCCTTAACTTTCTCCGTCGGGACAAAGCGGTCGTCGGTGATGAGCGAGGGAGTTCTTTGTTGAAAATGTTATTAGGCAAAGGAGCACTGCGGCTCCGGTCGACGACAGCAGTCAGCGACGGTGACGGACTTCAATGTCCGGGTGCTTTGCTTCGTGATTCCGCGGCTGTCCCCGTCTCCGGTCGGCAGCCTTTCGAGGGTCTGACGTCCAGGGAGCTTTGGCAAAGATCAGCTGGTGCACGATGGTTCCGCGTAGCTTGGGAAGAGGTCTCCTAGCCAGGTCCTTTCTTGGATCAGTTCCTTGAAGGCACAGCAGCTTTCAGATTGGCGACGGACAGCAGCAGCAATTCTTCTACTTTCAGTGGGCTTCAAGGTTAAGCATCAAGTATCAACTTCAGCTTCTGAACGATTTCCATTAGTGAGAGGTCCCCAGATATACTGTTGGTCTCCCATTCACTCTGCTGGGTCACACTCGGGCAACTAATCATTCCAAAGGACATTCATGCAGCAGGCAGCCAATCAGGCTCACAGTGCATTCAGGCCATTCTCCTCCCTCGAGGCACTCACAACAAGGAATGTGTATTGGGACAAGTACCCAGCCATTCAGCTCTCCACACTGCATTCATACCAGTTTTGGGCAGGGCTGACTCAGTCTTTGTGTCACATACCAGAATCCAGACACCCATAACATGAAGTGCATGTTGGTGTCACACTCCATTCACCCGGGTACCATCCCAAGGGTGTACCCACAACATACAGTCACTGGGAAGGCTCCAGCCAGTCTGGCCTGGACTTCCCCACAATACCATATATGGAACTTCCACCCAACAGCCAGTCAGAGGAAAGCAACAGAGTGAGGGCTTCCCAGGACTTTGGGAAAACAAGGTAACAGGCAATAGAAAGCAAGAGGCCACAGGGGCCATTTTATCTTCTATCAGGAATCAACTGATTCCAATGACAGGACCTGGGTATCCCAAAATGGAGGTTACTCAGAGCACATGGCAAATTCAGCATGGAGCTGCCAGCAGCCCATGCTCTGTGGGCCACACACAGGTACCCAGAAACTTACACTGGAAGTACAGGGTTGTACTCCCACCCATGTGTGCCATAAGGGTATCCGAAGGGTCTGTTAACCACGACTACAAAGAGGAAGAGCTGCACTGCCAGGAGTCCCACATGGACTCCTGGGCAGAATATAACACAGAACATACACGAAAAAGGACTACAGTACAAGGACAGGGAGGCCCTGTCCCCCCAATGCATTTCCAGCATCACAATTATGCAAAACAAAAGTGTTCAAGAAATCCTTCCAGGATATTCAAGCCATTGGCTTCCCTTCCCCATGTTTTCTGCACGGGACAAGGCAGCACACTCGAGCTTAGCACAGTTGCTGACTTCTCTAGCATGAGGGTGCAGTTTGAAAACCTCAACAACATGACCTTCTGTGCCAAAGTCTCTTTGCCATTCAAAGTCTCTTTTTCAGATGGCCTCATGCAATATGAAAAACCACAAAGTTCCTTTCTTCTTAGGATTTCACACGTACAAATTCTCAGGAGATTTTTTTTGTTCACCCCAGGTCTCCCTCTGCCGGGCTCAGACTCACTTCAACACAAAACCTTCTTGGGCGATTTTCGCTTCACTCTGGATTCCCGTCTGTCGGGCTCAGACCCACTTTAACACAAAGGTTTCAATGGATCTCCCTCTGCCAGACTCAGACTTTATCAACTTTGCCACAAATGTTCTTTACTGTATCAACATCGAAGACTTTCGATTGTCTGCAGGGTTTTGCTCGACCCGTCGCAGGACCACTTCAATTCACAATTCTCTACAACTCTGTTTCCTTGTGTGCTTTGCATCGCTCAGAGTGTGCGCTCGTGCTCCGCCTTTTCTCCAGCATGGGATCTGACAAGGGTTCACATGCTCATGAATATTCCCCGTTGTCAGGCCGGGAATCCTCGGTATAGAAAAAATCAGTATCTGTTTCGTTTCTGATCTGTCTTTCTTAGTAGTAACCAATCACTGGTCTCTGGGTCATTCTGCCCCCAGCCAATGACTGCCCTCTCCCTAAGCCCCGCCTCTGGCAGCCATCCTCAGATTTTTACCGCACGTTCAAGTGTTGGGAGTCCTCGTGCTGTAGCTCTCGAGCTTTTGCTGCGTTTTCGCGCTTTTTGAGGATATTTATTTCTCATTTTTCGGTTAAATAGAGCCTCAAGCTCCACCGTTTCTACATCCGATCAACGGGGATCTGTTTCGGAGTTTTCTACGCCCCTCAAGGGTGAAGATTTCGTCGAGTTACGCTTTTGGAAGATTCCAGAAGTTCCGAGGCCTACCCCGGACATGGCCCAGGAGAAAGGAAGATCGACGCAAGGGAAGCTGTTCAGGACCTGCCCTGGATGCCAGCTTCAGAATATTTTCAAGGAGGACGAGCATTCGTTATGCCTCTACTGTCTCCATGAGGACAAGACACACACAGAGAAGGACTGTGCGTTTTGTGGGAACATGTCGGAGCGGACCATGAAGGATCGCCACCTCCGTCTCGCCAACTGGCTGGAAGGGAAGAGCCCGTCAGGCGAGAAGAAAAAGAAGTCCGAGCAGTCTTCCAAGTCCTGTGAGGGCGCCCCGGCGAAGGGGCCCAACAATAGGCCAAGCACCGCGAGTCCGCGGGCACCGGGAGCGCCGAACGGTCGGGCTCTTTGGCTGCCAGGCAGGGCGCAACCTCCCCGGCGCCATCAACCACGAGCCAACGCTCTGGCTCGGATAAGAGGAAGTCCGAGAACCCGGCAAAGCTTCTGGAGAGGCCCCGGTCGATCTCGAAGATTCCGGCAGAGCGGGAGCGAGGCTCGGTCCCTCCCCCCAAGGTGAAGGCCCCAGGCGTACAGAAGGTGACGATGGCCTTAATTGACCCTGCTAAGACCTCGATTGAGGATGTCTCAGCGGCCCTGGCTCAGGCAGTGGAGGCGACCTCAGGACCCAGAGTCTCCCTGCCACCGCGGAGGGAGTCGTCTTTCAGGCCCATTGAGAAGACCCCCACGAAGTCCTCGTTGGAAAAGGTGGGGGAGGGTCAGGTGGCCATCGTGGATACGGACACGACCTCTGAAGAAGAGCTCATCGAAGTCGTGGAAGAGGCCCAGCCCATCGGGAGGGATCCCGACGCGGTCGACGACGAGAGCGACGGTGTCGCCGACGAGGTTCCTCAAGAGCCCTCGCACCTGTCGTTTCCAGTGCCGCAGGACACTTCGGCGGCCATTTTGTCAGCGATTCAGTCCTTATGCTCGGAGATAAGGACAAGGTTGCCCCTCCCCCCGACGGAGGTACCTGAGCCAGACCCGACGGGGGAACCGGAGCCGGGACCTTCGGAAAGTCCACCGCATAAGAATAGGACGCATCCTACGCCACCTCTCCCACCTGCTCTGCCTTCCCCCCGGTCTACTACCCACGGGGATGATACAGGCACGGACACGGCTACGATAGGTACAGATGACGACAGAGGCGATGACGGGACGTGTCCCCCGTCACCCCCTGCTCTGGCGTCCCCGCCTGACGAGATTGGATCCTTTCATGCCATGATTTCCAGGGCATCTGAGCTCTTCCAGCTCTGCCCAGAAGAGAAGAAGGAAGGGTTCCTTTACCAACGGTGCAAGGCTAAAAGGAAGACGGTCCTCGCTGTACCACTTCTTGATGACATCTGGGATGAGGGGCTCGCCCTCCTCAAGAACCCTGCCACGGCGCCGGCAAAGAGGGACCGGTACGAGAAGAAGTACCGGATCCCTGACACTGCCCCCTTGTGCCTTCAGGCGCAACCTACCCCAGATTCGGTCATCTCGGCGGCGGCAAAGAAGAAAGCTGGGGGGGGCATCGGCCTCGACATCAACTTCCCCGCCAGACGGCGAGGGCAGGAAGCTGGACACAATGGGAGGACGGGTCATCTCATCCGCAGCGACGACTATCAAGTCGGCCAACGCCCTGGCTATCGTAGCCTGCTACGACGGGCAGTTGTGGTTCAAAATCGCCCCTCTGTTGGACTTCCTTCCGGACGCCAAAAGGGCTGAGGCCCTTGAAATCCTACAGGAAGGTGAGATTGCTTCGGACCACGCCATCACGGTGGTTTGCACATCGCCATTATCGGTTTCCGTCAGCTGGGCAACAGCGTTTGCCTGAGACGACCAGGATAGCTCAAGGTGATGGATTTCCACCAGGATGTACAAACCAAGGTTTTGGACATGCCCTTCGACGGGAACAACCTGTTTGGGAAGGCGGTTGATGAGTCCCTTCAGGCCATTAAGACAGACACGGAGACTGCCCGGGCACTGGGAGTGCTCCAACGACGACGGCCGTCCTTTCGGAGCTCCGGAGGCAGACAAGGTGCCTCCAAGGGATCCGGAAGTGGCTCCTCCACGTACCGACAAGGGGCAAGATCTTTGTCCCAGGAAGCCTACAGGGGACGCGGCAAGTCAGGTGGTGCCAGTCGTCGTCGACAGGGAGGTCAAGGAGGCAAGGCGGCCTCCAAACAAGATTGAACCGACCGTGGGGTCGGGCCCCAGCCGAAGCACCCCGGTGGGAGGCCGGCTGGCGAGGTTCGTCAGCATGTGGGAGTCCATCTCCACCGACCGTTGGGTGCTGGACGCCCTGGCCCAAGGGTACGCCCTCGAGTTTCAGAAGAAGTGCCCTCGCGTTCCACCCGTGGCCAGGAAGGAAAATCACGTCCCTCAACTACTGTTGGAAGTAAGGGCGATGCTCAAGAAAGGTGCCTTCGAGCTCGTCCCAAAGAGGCTTCGGGGCTCCGGAGTTTACTCAAGGTACTTCCTCGTAAAAAAGGCAGGAGGATGGCGCCCCATCCTGGACCTGCGACGACTGAATAAGTACATCAAGGCACAGAAGTTCCGGGTGGTCACCCTCCAGCATGTGCTGGGACAGCTGGAGGAGGGCGATTTCCTGTCGTCGTTGGACTTGGAGGATGCGTACTTCCACATCCCCATTCTAAAAAGACACCGAAAGTTCCTCAGGTTCGTGGTCCAATGGCAGCACTACCAGTTCAAGGCCTTCCCGTTCGGATTGAAGTCGGCACCCAGGGTGTTCACCAAGTGCCTCACACCGGTGGTGGCGCGGCTGCGTCTACAGGGGATCCACGTCTACCCCTACCTGGACAACTGGCTCATCCGGGCAAGGACAAGGGAGCTCGCCGTGGAGCACACTGCGAAGACCATCCAGCTGCTCACAGACCTGGGATTCTCCATGAACTTTCCAAAATCCCACCTGGTTCTGTTGCAAGTCGCCCTGTTTCTGGGAGCAAAGCTCGACACAGTGCGCAGCTGGCCTCGCCGTCGGAGGAAAGGACCAGGAGCATTCTGGGCAAGGTGCAACGTCTGCTGGCCACGGACATGGCCAGGGTAAGATTTATCAAGTCCCTCCTCGGGATGATGTCCTCCTGCATTTATCTGGTGCGCCTTTGCAGGCTTCGGATGCGCCCCTTACAAGAGTTCCTCGACGCCCGCTGGGTCCAGTCGACGGGCAGCTTCGAGGACAGGATCCCTCAACGAGACGTTCCGTCAGGCGATCCGGTTTTGGGGTAACCGCTCTCATCTGTCGGCGGGCACGGACTTTCAGAACCCAGCTCACCAGGTGACGGTGACGACGGATGCCTCCCTGGAAGGTTTGGGAGCGCACTCCGGAGATCTTCACGCGAGAGGCCTTTGGCTCTCAGAGGAGAAGTTACTCCACATCAACATCTTGGAGCTCTGCGCAGTGTTCTGGACCCTCGGGTCTTTTCTTTCGTCCCTCAAGGGCAAGGTGGTGAGGATCTTCACCGACAACACCACCACGATGTTCTACTTCCGGAAGCAGGGCGGAACCAGATCCCCTGCCCTATCCAAGGAAGCCCAGGATCTGTGGCATTGGGCCGTCACCCAAGGGATGTTTCTGGTGCCTTTTCATCTGGCAGGAATAAAAAAACACCATCGCCGACTCACTCAGCAGAGAGCTGCGCTCGTGCCACGAGTGGGAACTACGCCAGGATCAAGTGGATCGACTCTTCTGTCGATGGGGCGAACCCCAGATCGATCTCTTCGCGACGCCGACAAATTCCAAGTGCAAGACGTTCGCCAGCAGGTTCCCCCAGCCGAGGAGCATGGGCAATGCTTTCTCGTTCCCCTGGGACGGCCTATTTCTTTATGCGTTCCCTCCGCTGCCGTTGCTGCTCCGAGTCATCAACCAGCTCAAGAGATCCCGGTGCAGGATGATCCTCGTCGCACCGGCGTGGCTGAGACAGCTCTGGTTCCCGGACCTTCTGGACTTGTCAACGTCCACACCAGTGAAGCTGCCGACGGCCGCAGATCTTCTCTCCAGAGAAGGAGGTGCCATTCTTCACCATAACCTGGAGTCGCTGAACTTGTAGGCCTGGCTCCTGCAGCACTAGAGTTTGGAGGGTACGACATCCCGGCCGACTGCAGAGAGGTCTTGCAAAGGCCAGGGCGTCCTCAACTCTCAAGTGCTACGGAAATAAATGGAAGAGTTTCTCTGTCTGGTGCCGTGCACAGAAGATTAACCCTCTGTGGATTACGGCCCCTCAAGTATTGCCGTACCTACTGTCATTGGCCAAGGCTGGACTAGCTCACGCTTCCATCAAGATGCATCTGGCCGCCATCTCGCGATACACCAGAACTACGGGACGGGCGTCCTTGTGGTCTCATCGACCTGTGAAGGAATTCATGAAAGGATTGTTCCGATCTTTCCTGCTGGTGAAGACCCCTGCCCCGGCGTGTCAGCTCAACGTGGTGCTGACCAGGCTCATGGGGGCCCCATTTGAGCCTATGCATTCGGCACCGTTGAAGTTTCTGTCGTGGAAGACAGCGTGTCTCGTGGCCATCACCTCCGCACGACGAGTGGGAGAGATCCAGGCCCTATCTTGCAAGCCGCCATACTTGATGTATCACGACACGAGGGTGGTGCTCAGGACGCACCCCTCCTTCATGCACAAGGTGCCGTCGGACTTCCACCTAAACAAACCCTTGGTGTTGCCAGTTTTCTTCCCGTCTCCTTCGTAGCCGGCTGAAAGGACTCTGCACTCGCTAGACGTAGCTAGAGCGCTGAAGTTCTACGTGGACCGCACAAAGAGTTTTCGGAAGACATCACAGCTCTTTGTGAACTTTGGGACTGTGAATCAAGGGAAGGTTCTCTTGAAGACTTCCATTTCCAGATGGGAAGGTTCTCTTGAAGACTTCCATTTCCAGATGGCTCTCCGGCTGCATCATGCACTGTGACCGGTTGGCAAACTGACCGCTGCCCGGCCATCCGGGAGCCCATTCGACCAGAGCGATCGCTGCTACCACGGCGTTCTTGTCTGGTGTGCCCCTGCTGGACATCTGCAGGACTGCGACGTGGAGGTCGACGCACACCTTCACAAGATTCTACTGCGTCGATCGGGACTCCAGGGGAGGAGTCCAGGGTCGGCCAAGCAGTGCTGCGCAACCTGTTCGCTTAAGGTGAGCCTGGTGAGGAGGTAAGAGATGCTTAATGTTGAGCCTGTTGCCACCTCCCGTGGTTGTGCATGTGTGTGCATGTTATTCATGAGCATGTGAATCCATGCCAGACCCCATGCTGGAGAAGGAACAAGTTACTTACCTGTAACTGTTGTTCGAAGGGATTGTGTCCTCCGACGTATTCCTCATCTTTGATAATACGTTTCCAGCTTGCTGGTCTCTGAAATGTTTTCTGTAGCGGGCGCTGCGCGTTGTGCTTGGGAGCCGAGCACCATTGTTCGGAGTGTGAGGACTGCATGTCCATGACGGCGAAAGCCTTGAAGGAGCGCAAGGGGAAGCTCGAAAGAGGTAAGTCAGTCAAAACCTCCTCGAAGGTTTCTTCAGCTGAGTCGAGGCATTCGTCTCCTCGCCGTCGAAAACATTCCCATTCTAGATCTCAAAGTAGCTCCCACCATTTGTCGAGATCAAGACACTCAAAAAAGAGACGTCGAAGATCCCCTTCCTCGTCTTCTGTTTCCCCAGAAAGGGTCTCCTGTCCCACAAAACACAGCTCTCAGGCTGAGTGGGAGGAATTCAGAAAGAAAATGTTAAGCGTCTTCGAGAAAGCGGCCTCGACCCCCTCGAAGACAGCTGAGGGTGATACCCCGGGTGAAAAACCCAAAAAATCAAAACGCCGCGAGTCGCTGCACCCGGCGAAACATTCCACCCGAGAGCGCCACGAGCCATCGGGTAAGAAGGCACCATCTTCGCCGTCGTCGAAGATTCCTTCGACGCATGGATCGGCGCAATCAACGCCGTTGTCGAAGGGTTCTTCGATGCATCGGTCGATCGACTCGATGCCGACATCGACGCCGATGAAAGAGAAGACCAAGGCTACTCCACAGCCAGCGGTGATTACAAGGGCCTCCAGCACGACGCCGAGAAGGTGGTCGATGTCCTCGAGTAGGGTCCTGATCCTCTCGAGTTCTTCGAGACCTCTTCCAGTTATCTCGACTCCGTTCTCGGTGCCTTCGAAGCCTGTCACATCGGCGTCAACGACATCGACATTTTCTCGCCTAATAATGAGAGTGGCTCCTTCTGCCTTAGAGATGGGTTTTACAACATTTCAGAGGTCAGAGTACCCTGGACTATCTTCAATTTATGAAGAGGGGGAAGATTCTGACCAGGAAACATTTGGGTTGCAGAGGACCACACTGCCTATTTCAGAGGATTTCACCTCTGATTAAAGAGCGTTGAAGGACCTACAGGAGTCACTACATGAGGCAAGTGGGCTGGACACTTCCCCAGAAGTGAAATTTGTTAAGCCAGACCCAGGGGAACATGCCGAAACACCCTAAAGAACCCTTATGGCAAGAATGATTGAAGTTATGGGTTGGTCTGCGCCTTCGCCTGTTTTTCAACAGGATGACCTGACAGACATATTAGTCAAAGGTCCACAGGAGGACCCTGTGGTCCCCTTCCATGCAGCCTTACAAAGGAAAATTACATCTAATTGGGAAACTCCTGAAGTTATCCCTGCGGTCAATAAAAGATTGTCAGCCAAGTATAGGGTAGCGGCTGCTGACCCTGAATACTTATCAAAACACCCGACTCCAGAGAGCCTACCGCTTACCCTACTGTCCCACAGGATAGAGATGACAAGAGGTACGATTCTATGGCGAAGAAAGTCTTCTCTGCTTGTAGTATGGCGTTGAAGTCCATCAACGCCACCTGTACGCTCGCCAGGTTCAGTCACACACTGTGGGAGTGTGCTTCATCAGCGGCTGACTGCATACCCGAAGGAGAGGAAAAGGAAGCCTTCCTTAACATTATTAAAGATGGCAAAGATGCCATGTGCGAATCACTTCAAACTGGCATTGATTCCGCTGACAGTATCAGCAGGGCCATGGCAGCAAGTACAACAATCCGCAGGCATGCATGGTTGCGAAAGTCTGGCTTTGCTCCAGATGTACAGGCCAGACTTTTGAATATGCCCTTTGACAGCTCTTCATTATTCGGAAAAAAGGCTGATGACCGTCTGGAAAAGTTGCATACTTCGAAAGCAGCAGCAAAATCTTTAGGAGCTGCTATCCGCCAAACTCCTTTTCGCCCCTCAGGAACCTCTGGGAGAGGAAAGTCCTTTCGCTATTATTCCGCATTCGGGAAAGGCAGAGGACAGCAGGCTCAAAGAGGCCAAAGGAGATCCACCCGAGGTGGACGGGTCAAAGGTACTAAGGCCGCAGTAGCAGCAGGTGCCTCTTTACCCTCGGCATCTGCATCAGCCGCCCCCAAACCACTCTGAGGTCTTTCCACACAAAACACCTGTAGGGGGCAGGTTAACTCACCATCTGACGGAATGGCAGGCTATAACGTCAGATGCTTGGGCATTGGAGACAGTTGCCCAGGGTTACTGCCTACCCTTTCTACACATCCCTCAGAGTCATCCACTGGGGAACAGCTCTCTAAAAGTTCCAGATCCGCTCCTCTTGCAGGAAATTATAGACCTGCTAGAGAAAGGTGCCATAGAACCGGTACCTGTAGCGGACAGGAACCAGGGCTGGTACTCCCCCCTACTTTCTCATACCAAAGAAGGACGGAGGACTGAGACCCATCCTGGACTTAACTGAATTGAACAAGTTCTTCAGGAAGGACAAGTTCAAGATGGTAACTCTCTCTCAGATCCTTCAGGCCCTCCAGCTCCAGGACTGGCTGGTATCTCGGGACCTTCAGGATGCTTATTTCCATGTGCCAATCCATCTCAAACACAGGAAATACCTGAGGTTCGCAATTGGCGACTCTCATTATCAATTTCAAGTTCTGCCATTTGGGCTGACCTCCGCCCCGAGGGTCTTCACCAAGCTAATGTCAGTAGTGGCGGCGAGTCTAAGGAGGGAAGGGATCCACGTCTACCCCTATCTGGACGATTGGCTGATCAGGGCTGTATCTTCGAAACAGGCCCAGGTCCAGCTAGATTATGTCTGCCACTTCTTTCACAAACTGGGCTTCTCCCTCAATTTAAAGAAGTCACAGATGATACCATCACAGAGACTCCAGTTCATTGGAGTGGTCCTGGACACTTCCCTGGGAAAAGCCTTGCCACCAGAGGTGAGGGCTCAACATATTCTGCAGATGGTCAACAAGTTTCAAAATGCCCAACGTCTCCCAGCCTTCAACTTTTTGAGGTTGCTAGGCCTCATGGCATCCTGCATCTTCCTTGTGCCAGAGGCTCGCCTGAGAATGAGATCTCTTCAGTGGGCACAAAGAACTCAGTGGTCACAATTCTCAGGGAGAATGACAGATCTCCTCCGGATTCCGGACAAAGTAGCCTGCGACCTTCAATGGTGGGCCTATCCAGAGAACATCTTGAAAGGAGAACTGTTTTGGCAACCATGGCCGGAGATAACAGTAGTCACAGACGCCTCACTCTCGGGGTGGGGAGCCCATGCCAACGACTTGACCATCAGCGGTCGTTGGTCTCCATCGGAGTCCAGACTACACATCAACCTATTGGAGCTGAGAGCGATCAGACTAGCGCTGAAAGCTTTCCTGCCATCAATACAGGGGAGAAATATCCTGATAATGACGGACAATACGGTGGCCATGTACTACCTCAACAAAAGAGGAGGCGTAGGATCACTGCCACTGTGCAGAGAGGCAATGCAGCTCTGGTTTTGGGCAATTCGGGAAGGAATCTCTCTATTGGCAGTCCACCTAGCCGGAGAGAAGAATTTGACAGCGGACGCTCTGAGCAGGCAGAGCATAGTATCCCACGAGTGGGAGCTAGCTCAGGAAGTCCTTCAAGAAATCTTCGCCCTTAGGGGAACCCCTCAGGTGGATCTGTTCGCCACAAGCACCAACAGGAAGTGCGATCTGTTCTGTTCAAGGGAATTTCCCCCGAGAGGAGCTCTAGGAGACGCGTTCGTAGTGGACTGGGAGTTTCCACTCCTTTACGCGTTCCCACCAGTCCCTGTTATTCCTCAAATGATCAGGAGGTTGAGAAGATTCCGGAAAACCATGATCCTAATTGCCCCAGACTGGGCCAGAAGAACGTGTTACCCGGACCTTCTAGATATGTCCATCTGCCCTCCAATCCGTCTTCCACTCAAAGAGAATCTTCTCTCGCAGAAGGGAGGTCAGGTTCTCCATCCAGACACCAGAACCCTCAACATTCACGCTTGGCTTCTGAAAGGGTGAGGTACAAGGATTGGGATCTCCCTGATGACGTCATGTAGGTGTTGCTTTCGGCCAGAAGGCCAGCAACAAAGTTTTTATACCGCTGCCGTTGGAACAAATTTTGCAGCTGGTGTAGGGAAGAGAATATCGACCCTTTTTCATGTGGTACACCAACAGTGTTATCGTTTCTACTCTACTTGGCAAACTCGGGCCTTCAAGTTGGCACTGTAAAAGGCTATCTCGCAGCGCTTTCTATCTTCAAGCGCACTGCGGAGGAACCATCGTATTTCAAACTATCTCTAGTGATACAATTTCTCAAGGGATTAACTAATATTTATCCTCCAAAACCATTCCAGGTTCCCTTATGGGACTTAAATTTAGTCTTAAACTTCCTAATGGGCACTCCATTCGAACCACTTCACTCTTGTTCGCTGAGATTTCTCACGCTTAAAACTGTCCTATTGGTAGCACTAACATCTGCTAGGAGGGTGAGCGAACTACAAGCTCTCTCCTGTAAACCCCCACATACGATTTTCCACAAGGACAAAGTTGTCCTACAGGTGAATCCTAATTTCCTCCCAAAGGTGGTTTCTGAATTTCATATTACTCAGAAAATTACCTTACCTTTGTTCTACCCTCCTCCCCATCCGGGGAAAGAGGAATAAAGGCTACATAGGCTGGACCCAAGGCGAGCTCTCAGCTTTTACATTAGCAGAATGGCTAGGATCAGGCAAGCAGACCAATTGTTTGTAGGATACTCAGGTCACAGGTTGGGACTACCCATAACAAAACAAACCATTTCCAGGTGGATTATTTTGGCCATTCTGGAATGTTACAAACTTGCAGGGAAAGAGCCACCCCAAAATCTTAGGGCTCATTCAACCAGGGGTATTGCAGCCTCTTCGGCTCTCCAAAGAGGGGTACCGGTCCGAGACACGTGTGCGGCTGCCACATGGTCGTCCGCACATATATTCACAAAATTTTACAACCTGGATTCCTCCACTAGTCAAGAGACCAGATTTGGCAAGGCCGTATTACATTCGGTCCATCCCTAAAGGGATACATAACATTCTTACTCCCACCTCCAATTACATGCCACTGCTATGGGAGTCTATCAAAGATAAGGAATACGTCGGAGGACATAATCCCTTCGAAGAACAAGTTACTTCTTACCTTGTAACGTTCTTTCGACGGCATGTTCCTCCGACGTATTCCTCATCGCCCCTCCCATCCATCCCCGCAGTAATACTTCCCTTGTGGTTGCAGCTTACGCTCCTTCAAGGTTAATAACCAATTCAGGGATGACTTTTCTTATGCTACAAAACGGAACTGAGCAACGGACGCAGCGCGTGGCTATTTATGGGCATGGTGACTTCGGCGCCGATACGGTGGCCGTCGAGGGTCGTCGACTCGGCGGACATCGACACGCAGCGCCCTCTACAGAAAAAATGTCCGAGGCCAGCAAGCTGGAAACGTATTATCAAAGATAAGGAATACGTCGGAGGAACATCCCGTCGAAAGAACATTACAAGGTAAGAAGTAACTTGTTTTTCTCCAGCATGGGTCTGGCATGGATTCACATACGAACCCTCCCGCCTACCCCTCTGCGGCTCTTCACTTGGTCATACTGCCACTTTACGTGCTACCAAATCTGAGGATGGCTGCCAGAGGCGGGGCTTAGGGAGAGGGCAGTCATTGGCTGGGGGCAGTATGACCCAGAGACCAGTGATTGGCTACTACTAATAAAGACAAGTCAGAAACAAAACTGATACTGATTTTTTTCCATACCGAGGATTCCCGGCCTGATGACGGGGAATATTCATGAGCATGTGAATCCATGCCAGACCCATGCTGGAGAACTACAGTTACAGGTAAGTAACTTGTTACTTATCTGTGTGGGGAAGCTTAATGGAAGTCATTTGTGTGTGAGACGGTCAGTAATTGCCTGACCTTGCCTGACCATTGTATTGGGACACGTCGAGTATACGGCTCGATTGTTAGTCATTTTTCTCTCATAGCGGGCTGTCCATGAGAGTTTGTGTTGTAAACTCAGGGGGGGTTGGAGTTCCTAAATATCATAAATATGGTAAGCTGGGCTAAAGGTGTTATAAGGAAGGGGATACCGCGTTACACCAAAAGCGATGGCCTTGTCCTGGCCACCTGGTTGACAGATCCCTGGGGACTAGTGGATGAGACACAGTCTGGTTTCTCAGATCTCCCTACACTAGTCTGCACAGACCATCATAATCTCCAATACTTGCAGGGATTTGAATGTCGAACTAGACAGCAGGGTAGATGGGATCATTTTTTTTCATCATTAGGATTTATTCTTTACACACATACCTGGAGCCCAAAACGTTGTTGCTGATTCTCAATCCTGGTGTTCATGGACGAGTACTGACCTTGCTAAATAGAAGACCAAGATGTTTCATCAGAAAGCCTTTATCGCATTGATCAACGAATAAAGAATGCTTTACAACAGGATCCCGATTGCAATAGAGTCATAACTCCCGAGCTCAAAGAGAGATGATATATATCATTTATAACGTTCCTGTATACAAGTGTTTCTGTTACGCTCACCTGATATCCACTGGGGCGCCACACAACACCGGATGAGAGACTGTGCACTATCCTGGACCTCTTCTGCTTGTTTGTATGTTGGCTGGTGGACAGGTCCTATGACGGGAGAATGGAGGTTAGGTACCGAGTTTGTGATGCAGACCCCCAACTCCCACTGATCAAACCCGTTCCTTTGGAGGTTCTGCCTCACCTTGGTTTCTTATATGTTGAGCTCTCCATCCTGCGTCTCTGCGCAGAGGCGCGTGGTAGTTGGGGGCTTTTAGAGGGCCTAGTTACTTCACTGGTCCAGTGCCCCTTGTGTCAGGTCCAGTCCGTCTGTGACACAGACTCTGTTTATCTGCTTATAGACTTCAAGTAAGTCTTTTAGTTTTGTTCCTTCTCCTGTCTTTTCTTCGTTTCCTGTCTTTTCGATGTTGCTTAAAGTCTCTTTCTGTCTGCCACAGGAGTTATTGAATGCAATGAATAATGCTGAGGTAAGTGGTTTAGCACGAAGCGCTGCGCCGCTCAATGTGATTGAGTTGCTAACCTGCCTTTCTTTCTTTCTCGCCTTTTTCAGGATGCAGTGCGCAGACGATCCAGAGTCAAGTAAACCAACGACCGGTTATTCAGGTGAGTGAACTTTGGTGTTTTTAGTTGATCACCTTTGCGGGAATCGTGGCACGATGTAGAACCCGTTGCTCGCCGAGTGCGGTTTATTAATCTGCTGTCCTTTTTATTTTGCAGGTTGAGGAGCACTCCGGAGATGGCGAAACCGGCGAGCGCTGATGGAGGTGCGGATGAACGTGGGAACTGCCACTCACAGGCAAGCTCCCTTTTGTAATGCTGTTCTTGTACTTGCAGGCTGCGAAGAACTCCGGAGATGGCGAGTATGCCGAGCGCTGATGGAAGAACGGATGGGAGTATCACAGGTAAGCTTCCTTTAATGCTGTTATTGCAGGTCCCCGATGGGATCAAGGTTGATGACTCCAGATGTAAGCCGCCGGATGAAGTTGATGAGCTGGAGCTGGACACGGTGAGCGTTATGCTGCAGGAGTGCAGAATAACGCAAAGCGTAAATCCCAGTTCGGGCGTAGCTTATATACCCAGCCACACCTGAAGATCGACCACACCCAAAACATTAGACTGCCAAGTTCAATTCTTGAAATAAGGACCTCCACGTTGGATTAAGGTCCCAAGTGTGCTTGCTTCATTCTGAATAATGATCCTGGCACCAAAGGCGCCAGGACTGACTCCATGTCCTCTGCTGATGGTCTTTAAGGCCCTTGGAGTCCTTTGGGGGTGGTGTAGCCTCACTGCTATCAGGGGACTGTTGCCTCTGAGGTGGTCATGGATAGAGATCGTGACAGTTTGTAGGAGCTCCAAGACAAGGGAGGGAAGAGAAAGGGAAGACAATACAAACTATCTTACTAGGCCTTGTCATTCAGATCATGCTAGTGCGACACGGGAAGTGAAGGGGGAAGGGAGAGGGGGATGTGCAAGGGAGAGTAAAGGGGGAAGTGCGATCAGGGCAGCAGGTTAAGAGTAAGTGCAGCCAGAGCAGCGCAGCTCTAGGTAAGTGCAAGAAAGCAAGGGGGCTGTAGGGGTTACAGTTACAGCCCCTAAGTGCACGGTAGGCCAGGAGGCAGTACATGGAGGAGTCTGGTACCCAGTGAGACTCTGAGGCTACCTAGAAACCAGTCGGCGCAGCAGACAGGTAAGTTAGCAAGGAACCAAGAGAGAGAAGGCAGAGGAGAAAAGGAAGGTCTTGAGCTGCTTCCGTAACTTCATGGGATCTGGCTCAAGTCTGAGAGGGGCGGGCAGGCTGTTCCAGAGGGAGGCACTTGCAGAGGAGAGAGATCTACTCCCCTTCTCTGCTTGGAGAAGCGTCTGACCCTCAGAGAGTTGAAGGTAGCTGAGCGAAGGGCTCTAAAAGGAAGGTATTTCGGCACAGAGTTGGATGTAGCACGGGCCCCAAACCCAGAAAACCTTATGGATGATACAGAGGGTCTTGAACTTGATCCTTACAGCCACTGGGAGCCAGTGAAGAGATTTCAGGGCTGGAGAGATACGGTACCTGGGTTTTAGGCCAAGTATAAGTCTTGCAGTCCTGTTCTGGATTAGTTGCAGGGGGCAAAGAGTAGAGTTAGGCAGATTGAGTAGGAGGTTGTTGCAGTAGTCACACCTGGAGAGAACCAGGGCTCTGTAGACAATGAGCTTCTGGGGGAAAGTGAGAACATCTAGAATACCTCTGAGGAGGTCAAGCTGTAAGTAGGCCTTCTTGCAAGCTCTGGGATGTGAGGAGAGGAGAGCGTGAAAACGAAAGGTGACACCAGTTTTTTTTTACCTTGCATGAAGGAGAGGGTAGAGGGTCCAAGGAGGGCGGCCAGAGTGTGAGAGGGAAAGCAGGAGCCCCAATTAAGGCAGAGATTGTTGGAGGTGCACCAATCCTGAATTGCAGAAAGATAGTCAGGGATTCGCGAGGTAGGAGAGGAGGCTGAGCGAAGCCTGAAAGAGAGCGGAGTATCATCCGCAAAACACTGAACATTGGAAGGGAAGTTGAAGATCAGGTGGGCCAAAGGGGCCAGATAAACATTGAAGAGGCCTAGGGGATATCACATGTGGAGAGAGAGAGGAGAACCTGGGAGGGTCGGTCCAGAAGGAAGGAGTCAGCCATGCCAGGGCGTTGGTCTGTGATGCCCAGGTTCTCACGGAGACGATTGATCAATGTGGCGTGATTGACCATGTCAAAAGCAGAGGATACGTCAATGAGGATGAGGACGGAGGGAGTGCTGGAGTCAAGATTAGAGTGCTGATCTTCATGGGTGTTCAGGAGACCAGTTCCGTGACTCTGGTTGGTCTGAAGCCAGACTGATAATCATGGAGACAACCAACAGATTGTGTTGAGAGCAGGCTGCGATATGGCCAGCTTTTCCAGGAGTTTGCTCAAGAAAGGAGTGATAGGAATCGGGCGATAGTTAGCCGGACAGGTAGGATCGGCAAAAGGCTTTTTTAGGAGGGGAAAACAAGGGAGTGCTTAAGGAGAGAGGGGAAAGATCCAGTGGCAAAAGAGTGATTGCAGAATTCGGCTAAGGCTGGAGCGAAGGTGGCCATGTTGTCCTTGATGGTTCTGGAAGGGCAGGGGAGCACCTCTTTGGACAACACTTTCATAGATCAGACTTGTCTAGAAACATCATTGGGTATTATCAGAGAAAAGGAGGAAAAAGGATGAGGAGAGGGAGAGGCGGCTAGAGGGAGAGGAAGAGGAAAGAGAGTACACGATGTCCTGAGTTTTAGTGATGAAATGAGAGGCCAGAGCTGTACAGAGGGTCTGGGAGGGAACAGGAGACGTGGAGACTGCAGTAGGATTGGCCAGCTGCTTGCCGATTGCAAAGAGTTTGGCCGGCCGCAGAGACGTGGGCTTGAATATCAACCCTTTTCTTGGAGAGGACGGAGAGTCTGTATTGTCTTTTGGAGCATTTTGTCAGAGGATGTGCCCATAGCCCTCCACTTCCTCTCAGCCACCCTGCACTTGCGTTTCAGGGTGGGCGGTCAGTGTCATTCCAAGAGTTGCACTTGGAGGTAGGCTTCAGGTGGATTCTCATGATGGGGGCAAGGATGTCCAAAGTGTTAGAGATAGAAAGATGCAGGTTGGAGAGGGATGTGTCAGAGTTTGAGTCCGCTTCCGGAGTAGGAGGAGCAGAGAAAGTAGAGGCAAAGGAATCCACTGACATTCGCTTCATGGGCCGAATGACAGAGAAGGAAGGTGGCAGTGCTGGTGTAGGCTTTGCCTGGAGGACAAGAAGTTTCAGGTGGTAGGAGAGCAGAAAGTGGTTCGTTCGAGAGAGGAGTTGTTAGAGAGGAGGATGTTTTAGGAGATGAGAACATCCAAGGTGTGTCCAGCAGGGTGTGTCGGACCAGAGGGTAGAATGGAAAGGGAGAGAGTGACGCAAAGGTTGCGGAAGAGTCCAGAGGTGGGATTAGAAGCATCCAGGTGAATGTTGAGGTCTCCGGGGAGGAAAAGTTTGAGAGGTAGTGGAAAGGAAAGAAAAGTCGAGGTCGGCCCATTCTGAGAGGAAGAGGGTAATATGAACAGTTGCCTGTAGATGCTAGCCACAGTGAGATAGAGGCCCGGAGAGATAGAGAGCCTGCAGACCAGACATTCAAAGGAGGCGTAGGCCTGTGTAGGAATGACAGAAACAGGGACCCACTCCGGAAAGATCAGGGCCACTCCACCTCAGGGCGGGTTGGTTCTGGGCTCAGAGATGATCTTATAGCCCTCAGGGAGGAGAGTGTTACTGGTAACAGAGCTGGCCGTGAACCATGTCTCGGTGATTGCAAGGACATACAGGTCAAGGTTTTCGAGGAGGTGGCAGATGTCAGAGGAGTGTTTGACAGCAGAGCGAGAGTTGTGTGTAGCGGCGTGGAGCAGGTTTCCACATTTGAAAGACTTCTGAGGTGGGGTACAGGAGTGAGGTACACCCAGCAGAAGAGGTAGATGGGCTCGAGAGTGGGCAGAGGCAGCAGACGGAGGTGGCATGGGGGCCAGAGAAGAGTAGGGGGTGCCAGAAAGGCAGTTGAGGAGCCAGAGAGCTGCTGGGGGTAGCAGGAGAAGGGAGTAAGTTGATAAGATGCGTGAGACGCTTATCAAGAAGGAGGGGATTGGGCGGAGAGCCCTGGACCATGACGGTACCATTTAGATAGACATTGATGAAGGTTTTGGAGAAATGGAAGGAGGCCAAGAGGATCTCCCACCGGGTGCCACCATTAATGGGAGAGGACGAGAAAGGAGAGGGAGAACAGAGACCATATGAGGGGTCCAAAGGTCTGGCGAGGGAACGACAGAGGATGTCGGTGAGTGTCTAGAGGAAGCGCTGATGTAGGTATCAGCGATAAGTGGGCCTGGATTGGAGACCAGGATATTCCTCTTAAACCTTTTCCTTTCAGACTTGGACAGAGGGATAGGATAGGAGATAGATTAGCAGTTAGAGAAGATAGACGAAATTGAGAGCACCATAGAGGGTGCGAGGAGGAATGTTGGAGGAAGTGAGAGAGAGGATCACAGCCCAGCGCAGCGCATAGCAGGATGCGCCGAAAGGGGGGGCAGGAGCTCACACAGGGAACACAACAAGAAGCTGAAAGTTAGGTGGGGGAAATCACACAGTAAGGAACACAACAAGAAGTAGGGCAGGTGATAGAAACAGTAACCACAGTGGAGTGGGAACCAAGAGGGTTGGAGAGAGCCTAGTGGAACAACAGACACAGTAACCAACTGTAACCACTGTGGCGTGGGAACCTAGAGAGTGGGAGAGAGACTAGTGGGCACAGCAAACACTTACCAACGGAAACCAACAGTGGAATAAGAACCCAGGGGGGGAAACAGACCTAGAGAGCACAACAGTCATCAGTGACCAGTGGGGCAGCAACCTAGAGGGGGCAGAGGAGGACCTAGAACACAGTAGTTAGCCGTGAGGAGGCACAGCAGGCTCAGGACACATCAGGGACTCACAAAACACAAAGTATGGCTAACAGCAAGGCAAGAGGGGAAAGCCTATGGTTGCGCAGAGACAACGCACTTTAAGCCAGGTGGTAAGAAGAAGCGTGTGCAAGCCCAGGCTATTTAGTAGAGGGCAGTAGTGGGTGCTCCCACTGCCCCCACCTTTTTTACCTCTCCGTCACTACTGGTTGACGGCTGCTCAGCGTACACGCATTTGGCATACAACACTGCAGTCTTGTCCTGCTCAGGCTTTGCTTCAGAGAGTCCGATAGTCGGTTCTTAAAGGATATGCAGCATGGACATAGCCCAACGTGCGACGTATCCGGCCAGCGTCTCCTGTGGACATGTGGCACGCACATGTATCTTTCCATGTATCTTTCCACTGCGTCCTCGTGCCGTTCGAGTAAAGTCCCTTGTGTTTATCTTCTTTTCTTTTCCCCTTTAAATTCTGGGAACGGGCCAGCAAATCTCTAGACTTTGTCCTTTCCTATTTTTCCTGTGATCAGTTTAGTTCCTTGTACAGCACCACAATGGTCCATCAAGGGCTCCCTCAGCCTGTCAAGTACAAGTCCAGACTTGCCACTTGGTGGTGGTGTCTTAGGTCAATTATGGCGTCCAGCCCCCTGGGCAGCCACCACCACCTAAGAGTAGGAACTGGTTCTAGGCCCTGGCCAGTGGACACAGAGCCAGGAATGTGGGAAAAAACCTGCTTGATGAAAGGATGGACGTATCTCCAGGCTAATCCAGCAGTTTGTAGCGTGGTACGAGCAACAGAAGGTAAGAGAGCTCACTGGAAGCCGGAACCAAGGTGGCGTTGAAGGTCACTGGAGAAGGAGGAGGCGAGAAACAAGTCTGGAATGATCAAGGAAGGCCAGCAACAGGAAGGGAACAGGAAGGCAAGAAGAAAGAACACAGCGTGCTGCAATGTGGGGAAGGTAGCAACGTGCACCTCGTCTGAACTCCTACGTAGCAATAGGATTCACAGCAGTTCCGGGATTCCAAATGGATGTCACTGCGTCTCCAAGCGTTCCAACGTGACAGAGTCCAGGAGGAAAGCCTTGGGCTGCGGCAGAGCAACATGACATGCCCCAGTCCAAGCAGTGTTCAACCTGGCTTCCAAGGAAAGGACTGATGAACTCACCTGCGAAGGAGAGGGGCATGCACATTCTGGGCTGGTTCTCAAGATCTATCACTTGCAGGATAACCCTTCCAGTTGACAAGATATTGAAGTCTTCCTTGATGAAAATGAGTATCACAAATGCAATCTATTTCATACTCATTAGAATAGTCTTGAAGTACAGGTGGAGTAGGTTGTTAGGATGTTCGAAAGTCTCAAGCGTTTCAACAAGGATGCATGGAATACCGGATGTGTCTTCATTCAGTTTGTGGGTAAGCATAACTTAAATACCACTGAGTTAACAATTTTGATGATCTTGAAGGTCCTGTAATACCTAGGCTAGAACTAAAACTCAGTTGAGCTGGAAGATATCTAGATGGCAACCATACTTGATAGCCTAACTCAGTCAGTAAAATGAGAACGTTTATGATCGGCAAACCGTTTAGCAGATTTCTGAGCTTTCTGTAAGTTGTACAAGGCAGTCTTGTGAACTTGTAAGGAGTGAGTTATTTCTTCCACAGAGGATACCATTTGGGCTGTGCTTATTGGGCAGAGTTAACCAGCTGGGATGGAATCGACAAGTTAAAAAAAAAGGGCTCATACCCATTGATGTATGGTAGGAGCTGTTATAAGAAAACTGCTACGAAAGCAGAGGCGCCCAATTGACGCAAGTAGCGGAAGCAAAACACTGACAATATTATACAATGGTTTGATTAGTCCTTTCTCATGATTATATCCTGAGGATAGGGAAAATGTATTCCAAAGGCCTTGCAAAAGGTAGACCAAAATCTGGAGGTACCTCAATCAGTAATTATTTTTGGTGGTATTCCATGTATGTAAAAAATACCAGAGACATACACTTCTCATTTCATTGGCGTTGGGTCGTTTTTTGAGGAGTGTAAAATGAGCTGGTATCGAAAAAGCATCAATCGTCACCATAATCAATGTACATCCATTGAAGGGGGGCAGAACCATGATAAATCAGTGGAGACAGTAGGCCAAGGACCAGACGGAAGATCAGGTTGGGTACGTTTTGCCTATTGGTTTTGTGAGAAACCAGAAGGTATCTCACCCGCTAGTCCCCGGGGATCTGCCATCCAGGTGGCCAGGATACAGCCATCGCTTTTGGATCCAGTTCCTGGGGGTGAACCAGTGTGGGAGGATCACCTGGATGAGGGGTCTTCAGGAGTGGGACACGGGATGCCCTTCCTTGTAATACCTTTTCCCTATCCTACCAGCTAGGATATTTTGGAACTTCACCCCACCCGCCTTCCCGACACAAACACTTTCTCAGACAGTTTACCATGAGCGAAAACGGACTAACACCAGAGCCGTATACCTGACAAGTCCCAACACCATGGACAGGCAAGGTCAGGCAAATATGGATTATTACACACACATCGGACTTCCATCACACTTCCCCACATGGATAAAAGGCAGAGCACAAAAGCACACTGAGTGAGGCAAACCACACGAGAAAACAGCGGTTCCAAGATGACCGTTTACTACAAGGAGAAAGACGGCAAGACCAGAGGGAGTCGCAAGGCGTGAAGTACCTGTGACCTCTAAAGACCATTAATTTTGTGAGCCTTGGAAAGTAAGAAACCGAAGAACAGGAACTAAGGCTTATCTAACCTGCACAGTTTGTCGGAGGTACCCGGGGCTCTACTGTGTCGATAACCAAGGCAGGGAGGAGCAAAGGAGTAGTTGAACTTTATAATTGAACTTTGGGAGGCCAAGAAAAGATACCATATACATAGCTCATTCGAAAGTCTCCGTTAGGTATCCAACTGATGCAGAGTGTGAGAAAAAGGAATATTGAGATATAAGTGGTCATGCAACGAGTTAAGCTAAACCCTGTGCATGTTTGAAAGTCTTTGATAGTTTAAAGTACATCACAATTAGTCCAAGCCCGGCTAAGGGAGACTAATTTAATGAAAGAAAGGGATCTGAGGGGGATCTCGGGGTGAACCGTGAGTCACCCGAGAAAGAATTATCTGAACATAGCTTGAAAGGGATCTGAGCCCGGAAGAGGGGGATCCAACGTTGAATGTTTTGTTTTGAAAAGGATCTGATCCTTCCCAAGAATCGACCACCAGAAGTATCGGTTAACTCGCTCTTTGTTAGTACATACGCCCCGATGTCCTGCTATGAGAGAATCATGACAGACTTGTAAGGCTTGAACGTGAGGGAGTTTCATGACGCGATTAACCGCAACTCATTCTGGGGATTGTAGTGGAAGCGTTGCTACCAGAGTAGCCACAGCAACTTCCACAGGACATGGAGTCGATGTACGAGACTCAATGTGCTTGTAGTCTTGACAGAAGATAACCAAGGCCATTTGTATGACTTTGACCAAAAAGATGATTGCTTTCACCTAAAAGCCAGAAAATCACACACGCATTATTTCAAGCTGTTTGTAGCACACTCCTCTTGTCATAATAGTCCTGTCTGGTTTCAAAAGTTTACACTTCACTGGGGCAATCCAGTAATCCAAAGCAGGCCAAAAAGCAAAATCCAGGTAAAGCAAGATTTGTTTTGTTCTTCTAAACGTCACTCAAGATACAGCCGAGAAGCAGGGAGCCAAGAGCAAGCATCATTTAAATAGCTCGGCGTTGAATGTCCCAATGCGCGTCATAGCACATCACATGGCTGGTGAGGCGTTACGCAATGTGGGCACACATGTAGTGCCGACGGCGTAGGAACTGCTTTCACTGCCTCTGTGCTACCCCATATTTGTGACTGGGTGTGCAGCAAACTGGGCGCCATGTTACATTTTCATATGTATCAAGTATAGTAAAAAGTGAATGGGATATGGTACTTAGTGTTACTTTTTGTGTAGAACTGATACATATTAGATTTGCACGCGCAGGCAGATAAAATGTTAAAACCGCCAAATTTAACATGAACTCGATTCACAAATGGGGTGCTCTGAAGTAGGTGGAAACTGATGCATCATGTATGGGACGGAAGCAATGCCACAAATCCCGACCCAATTCTGGGATAAACTTGAAGGGCTGTTCTGGAGAAGGGTGCTTGGGCTTTCACAATCAGTCCCAGTTCCTCTCATTAGACATGAACTCTGTGTATCATCATTAAAGGGCATCGTAACACGAAACACCATGATGCTCTTCAGGAAAATGATTATTGAGCCAGAACCAAAGATCTTCCAGATCCTAAAACAAGTGCTGGATGGAGGTAAAAACCAAATGCTCTCTCATTGGGCTGAGAAATGTACCAACCTCCTGGATGAAATCGCATTGACGAAGGAGTGTCTCATTGGTAACCCAGTCAAAGTTTCAAAAAAATGGATTGAACTAGACTGGATTAAAACGTTAGAAAAGGCAGCAACCTATAAACTGACAAACAACCTCCCGATCCACCAAATGAAAATCAACGAGACAAGAGCATACCTGAAGAAATTGCCAGATAAGTACTTGGGAAGAATTTTCTTGAGAGCCAGACTAAACCGGATACGGACAAATGAAATCATGGCTATCAGAGGAATCCCCCACAAACGCATGTCGATTTTGCAAGACCCCGCAGCAGGAGAGTGTCACGGTACACAAGGAGCCAGGGAAATCTACCTTATGAAAATCTTGGAACAAGGAAGAACCTTAGATGAGGACTCATGGTGGGCCGGATTAATGAGCGGCGAAAACACAAAATGGTCAATTGCAGTGGCTCTATTCTTGAAACAAATTGGCCCGGCATGAGAAATCTGGAAGGCGGTCAGGCCACCTAAACGAAGGGCAATTACTGTAACTAAGCCAACATAAACTCTTAAGTTATGAAATGGGAGGATGGATTCCTTTTGTCTTTCTCCCTTGGCACTTATGTGCTGTTTTGTAAAAATTGTTATACAATTAAACCAAATAAAAAAGAATATATAGCATGAGGTTCTGGACTAAGCTCCCCTTGGCAATGATGGGAAGGGGGGTGCTGTTGAAGATGGTTGTATTGCCCAGACTACATTTTTTTGGGAACATACCATATATGATACAAAAGCGATATATTTTTTTTTTTGTCAAACTACAGAGCATATGCAGGGGATTTCTCTGGCACAGAACTAGGAACAGATTTCCCTTTGGAAGTTGCATAATACGTATGATAAATGCAGAATACGTATGATAAAGGGGGTATAACACTGCCTAACTTTGCGATCTAGTACAGTCAACCGCAATATGTGGCCAAATGGTTATCAGAAGAATCAACCTCAGAGTCCAGACTGAGATTGGAGTGTGCCCCGTTTTTCCTGAAAGAAATGATATGGCTGCCCAAACTAGAGTTGAAAGAGCGCCCGGAGATGATGGTACTGGCATGGAAGTTATGGCGTAAAGCTTGTCAGGTCATGGAGAACCCAAAGTTGTGTTCTCCGTAAGTGCCGTTAGTGGCATTGACAGGAGGAGATGGGTAACTAAGGAAGACGATTCGTAGGCACTAGGAACCGGCAGGGATTCTAACAGTGGGAGACATATGGCAGGAGGGGGAGATAAAGGAATTTGGGGTGTTGGCGGAGGAAACAGGTCTACACGCGGAGCAATATATTACCTATAATAGAATGGTACGGCGGATCAGGGAGACATGGTCGGAAATAACACTAGAAGATCAGCCTGACGCGGCCATAGAAACGATATATGATATAGCAGATGGAGGGCATGAGATTTCCAGACTCTATGAGCGATTGATGTCCACGGCGGGAAAGGAAGTGGCCCAATTAAGACAAGACTGAGAAGAAGTTGAGGAACCCATGAGTGATGGGCTGTGGGAGCGGGCCCAAAGGGACCATAAGTGTCTAGCAACGCAAGGCTACAGCAAATACAGCTATATGTAACCCATAGGGCATACATGACCCATCAGAGGATATCTAGGTTTAAGAACGCTGAACGACAAACATGCCCCAAATGCGGGGAAGAAAACGCTTGGATGACGCATATGTTTTGGGCATGTCCAGAAATTGGGAAGTTCTGGGGAGAAGTAGCCCACTGGCTAAATGAGAAAGGGATCAAGATAAATGTTGAATCAGTGTGGGCATGCATGGTAGGAGGGTTCCCTAGACCACGCCAATTGAAACATGTGAGTAAACTAAAAGACTTGGCGTATATACTTGCCAAGCATAGAATTGCCATGGGATGGAAGGCATACAACAGACCGAGGGTAGAAGTCTGGTGGAGAGACCTTCAGAAATGGACTGAAGCTGAAACAGTAGTGTGGCATGAAGCGGGCAGTAGGGGGGGGGGGGGGAGAAGCAGACACCCTGACTGCTTGGAAACACTTAGTGGCTACAATGTATGGGTCCACCCAGTGCTGGTCAAGCGACCAGGAATCTGCTGAGGACATGGACAGGGAAAGTCGCCTGGAAGAAGGAGAAGCAGAATGAGAAGTGGAGTAGGCTTGAATTGGGGGGAGGGGGCAGAAGGGTAAGCAGCAGAAACTGAATGATACGTGCAAGATGCTAAAGTATTATGATAAGTACTGCAAGTTTTTCTTGAATGTTGATTGTGGTAAAAATAAAATTGTTTTAAAAAAAAATGTGTTGACTGCACAGTCCCTTGTGGTTCCTGTCAGCACTTCCAACTTGGATGCACCATTTTCCTCCGCTGAAATGATTCTGCTGTAAATTAGACAGTAAGACAATTTAAACAGTGAACATTCCTAAACATTTACAACGGTGTGGGTGGGTGAGAATAACTTGTCCTCAGCTGCAGAACCTGGAAAAGAGGGCGTTTGCCTGTGGGTGCTGGGTTTTAAACCCCTTCTGTTTGTTGGGCCAGTCCTTCCTTCCATTCCCCTTCCCTGCCTTTTCTCACCTTGTGTCCCTCATCCCCACCCATTTCCTTCTTGCCTGGTGCCCCCCGGTTTGCCTCTGGTAACACCATATGCTCAGGTAGCAGGGTGCACCCAAGGACTGTTGTGTGCCGCTGCTAAGGCAGCATCCACGAAAGCCTCCTATTGCTCGGTGCGTCCCCTGGCATTGCCGCGACAGCCCAAATGAGGCCCCTCAACCCTGTTTATGGGTACTGCCTCCTAGTTTTAGTCCACATCATGTTGCCTTTTCCCACTTTGAAATTGCCACACAGTCATGTTTGGTTAACCTTAATTGCACCGTTCTGCAGTTACCGCTGCCCTCGTCCCCTCCTCCCCTCTTCTCCTTGCCATGTACCCCAAAGCCGCGGCATCGAAGCCCTCATCCTCCCTTTCATGCTAGTCTACTGCCTTCCTTATCACACCATTGTATCTGTATCCTTATTCCTCTAAAACTTCCTTAATGCCCATTCTCACGATTACCATCCCCACCTCCGACAAGTGCACCATGTCTGTTGCAAAGTAGCCAGGCGTCCTCATGGTTATTAAACCTCATGGTTATTAAAGTGTGCCTTATGTGACCCATACTCATACCTTTCAAGAACTTTTTAAACTCCACATTCAACCTCCGTGTGGATTCCTCCACTCCTTTCTGGCTGCGAGCTTCTTTCCAGCTCTGTCTCAGTAACATCTCTGACCATAGTAACTCATTGGAGCGCAACATATTGCCTAACCATACCATTGTTCCCTGCATCTATTGCAGCAGCCCCTTCCTCCCTTCCCTTGCTAAATCGTTGCCAGCTAGGTGTAACACCAGTATTTCTGGTGCTCCATACAGTTTTATCTTCTCCGTCACTTCTGACTCCCAACTGCCCCCAGAGCATACCTCCCTTCACAAACCAATACAAATCAGTATTGTCAAGGCCCAAGTTGCGCCTCCAATCTTGCCGCTCTTGTGATAAGAGTGGGCCATCACCCACGCCACTCTTGACCCTGAGGAGAGAATGAAAGAATCTTTAAGTCAATCCTCTCGTCCGTCATACCAACAGTAATCCCCTCTTGGCCTAACTTACCCTAAGCCATCCGCAAGCAGCGTCACCCCTCTCCCGCATACTTGCTTACATTCTCTTGCTCTGTGATGGCCCCTCTCCCAGGCGTCCCTACCTTCTCATGCGTTTTTTCCTTTGTCGCTTCTGAGGCTTCCCCTCTTAACCAACCATGTTGTGGTGGTGTACCCTAACTTAACCTCAGTATTGCTGCTGGACTTCGTGCCACCCTGGCTCCTGCTGCCTCTCCTCTGAGCTCCTCCTCTTTCTTAATTTCTTTATTATTACTTTTTTAAATAAAAATGTTTCTGCCCCCACACCCACCCATCCGGGTGTCACTGACTTGCACCCCACCCTTATTTCTGCCCCTTGCTGTGTCTGATGTACAATCTGAACGTGCCCGATTTACACCTCCCGATGTTTCTTATTTTCTCCTCCCTTAGCCCTTCATCATGTGCGGTTGTTGCAGCACCAATTCTGAAAGAGTGGGCTGTATATTTCCTTCTCTGCAGTTTTGCCTTGTCCACCGCCATCTCTATACCCTGTTAAACTGGTATTGGCTCAGTGGTGTCCTGTCCTTGTGTACAAGGAGGGAGCCCTTCACTGCTGGTCTGACTTCCAGGTAGGTCCTAGTTAATACAACAGGACAGTACTTGCTTACCCTAAATCTGTTCAGTAGCAACTCTTTCCCCTGGTCTGTCTTGGATTTCCATATTTTATCCTGATCCTTTCACCCTCCTCTGTTATGTCTTCCCAGAGTAGCACCCTTTTACTACCATATTTCTTTCATCTGGGTACAACCTCACAGATCCTCAATGCCTCAAGAAATGCTAGCATGACACAGACTTTGAATAAGATCTCCTCGAATGCTGAGCTGCACACTTCTCCCAATTCGTCCATTAGCACTTGCAATGTCCCCACTACGATGGGTAGTTTTCTGAACAGTTTGATGCACCCCGTATCTTCCTCTTGTCCCCTCTGCCAGAGTCTCTTCTGCTAGTTTCCTCATTCTCGTTTCCATGTCAACAATTCCCATAGTCTGTCGTCAAATTTGTCATCTTCCCCTCTGCCTGAGGCCACGCCTGTCTGAACCTAGCCATCTGTGAACGAGAAAGTTCATCAGACGCCACGTTGTCTACTTCTGGCACTTGTCTGGCCCTCAGTTCCGTGTTCAGTTACAGCCCTACCCCCACCAGGCGTCTGACCAGTCCCATCGTTGTCATACACTATGACGAATGATTGTTGATCACCTGTATCACACCCATGCTGTCTGACCACACAGTAAGCCATTTGCTCACCAGCTCATCTGCCATATATATATATATAGGGCCACCAGTACTGGGAAGAGTTCAAGCACGCATCTGTTCTTACACCAACCCTTTTTAACCCATTTGTTCGGCATATATCAGCCCTACACCATATTTGTCCCAGGATTGCCCCAAAACTGTGCTTTCCTGATGCCTCTGTAAGCATTTTCACCTGGTTGCAGGGGACCCAAGCCACTAGCCACACTCATATATTCTTGGATTTTTTTAGGAAAACCCTACATATCCTCAAGTCCTCTGTCGTACTTGTGTACAATTGGTCTGGCCACCTGGAAGGCATAACGACTGAGATCCGACTGATACCGCCAAAACACAACTTGAACCCACAAAGTGTCTCCTCAATTGAGGATGACCTTTCTTTTGAGACACAGTGCTACACGTAGTATAAATGGGCACCACAATAGTTCAAACAAAAGAGCAAGGTACTATCAGTACACGCCAGGCTGGAAAGAAGCAGTGTATGTCAGATAAGGAATGTTGGAAGAGCAGAACAGTAGTAAAGATCGGATTAACACTAACCTTGGATAAGCCCTATTCAGTTCCAAGCGCATACAGGACAAGGAATAGATCAGGATCTTGTAGGTGAGCGAACAACCCAGCACCGAAGTTGGACTGAATGCGAATGAGGTTAGTTGATTAGTAGGACCTATCCCGAACAGAACGAGGATGCACTAAAGTTCAGAGGGGAAACAACAACTGAAGGTGGAATGCTGCATAGCGTCCAAATCCACAGAAGGGATGAATCCTAGAATATCCCAGTAGCAACCCAGTCCAGTGTTTATTGATGTAAGGTTCCCAAAGTACCTCAATGAAGACAAGGATGTGAGTACAAGTGGTAGCAGTCCTTAGAACGTACTGTGGCCAGAACGTGGGGGAGTTGTAACAAGCAATAAAGAACGGGAAAGGAATCCGAAGAGTTCTATTGTGGGGGAGGCAAGAACTCACTGAAAGCAAGTAGGGAGCAGGCAGCGGTTGTCCAATTAACATTCAGAGGTCGGGATGAGGAAAAACAGCAAAACCAAGGGAGCGGGCCGAGGCAATCTGTGAAATGATCTGAGGTTGGTAAACAGGAAGCAATACCAAAGGGTCAATGAGGACAGAACAGGTTTGTGGTACAACTTCAATCAGAAGCGCTGCAGTGTGGGCGAGTGAAGGGGAAATGGGCTCAGATGCGGTCATGTTATTTCCTCCTACGTCGCCCTGATGACGGGATGCCGATGGGCTTGCCAATGTGTGCCTGGCATTGCAGAAGGCGCCATGGCAACCGCCAGGGACGTGGCCACAGAAAACATCCAGCAAACGTTCGACTTGGGGTGCAACACGCCTGTTCGAGTATTGACATCCTCCTTTAGGCCTCCCTTCTGTAACGCCCACAGTGGCTGCTGCTAACCTACGTGCAAAAGCCCTGCAGGGATCACTTTGGCTGCAAAATTCTGCCTCCCTAGCAGGACCTGGATCTCCTTCAGGGTAGCTTTCTCACCACCTATTCAGGAGGTAATTTTGAAACTCCCACCATGGTATCTATCTCTATTCCCAAGTACGAGAGTCGTGTGGATGGGCCCTCTGTTTTCCCTTGCGCCAGTGACACCCCCAGTTCTTTGCATAGTTTAATGAAACCCATTAATAAATTCTCACAGGCTGCAGACCTCTCTTCTCCTACAAATAGAAAGTTGTCTGAATAGTGAGTTCTCACCCTCCTCCCCCCCCCCCTTACCGGCACCATTTGCAACCATATCCACTTCAGGCATGAGCGAAACGCCTTGAAGTACACTCACGAGATTGCACAACACATTGGCATATACCTGTTATTCCCATGCTGATAACCCAACAAATGGAAGCTCTCGATGTGCACCGAAATTAGCCTAAATGCTGCTTCTATGTCTAGTTTTGCTTACAGAGCCCTGTTCCCAGACCTTCTTGTCAAAATCACCGCCTCGTCGAATGAAGCCTAGTGCACTGAGCATCCCTCAATCATTCAGTGCATTCCCATTTGGGTAGGACAGATTGTGAATCAAGCAAAACTTCCCCTTCCCATTTTTAGGCACCACCCCAATGGTGAATTATTACATTTTTTAGTGGAGGGTCCCTGAATGGGCCAGCCACTTTTTCCAAGCGCATTTCTTTCACAATCTTTTCTGTCACCACAGTTGCAAAATCATACGCAGATTTCAGGTTTTTGGCCACTTTTCTTGCTGTGGTGCTTTGTGTGGAATTCTGAAGCCTGTCAAGAACCCTTCCTCCAACAAGTCCCTCTCTTTCACCAATGGGTACTTGGCCAGCCACCCCAAGGACCTCACCAAGTTAATTGGGGATGGCCCCTTAACCAGCAGGGGTGTACTGTTGCCCATTTCGCCTCTACAGACTGCCGCCCAATCCCCTCTCATACTGTTAATGTTTTTATCGTGATGGCAGGTTCCTGGTCCCATATTGCATCCTGCCGTAGATGACTGTGCGCAGCTGGCCTGCAGAACGCTCCCTCCCCTGATAAAGACAATATGACCCACTATTTTATTGCCGGCTCACTGTCGCTGTCCGATGAAACATCTATCCCCACGACAAACTTTTTTTAAAAAAAAGAAAAAGTTGCTCTCCTGCTTGCGACTCACTGAGCCCCAGGTTTAGCTACACCCACTACCTCCCACCCTGCATGTGCTTCCCACTACTTGAATTCTTCCCTTCAGCCGCCTGTTTGTCTCCTTTCTACTCCCCTTACACACCCCAATACCCCTGCTCAGTTGCTTGGTCCGCCCATTCCCTGATCCCTGTTCATGTTCCAAGCCCCTTTCCCGAAAAACGTTCCTTTGTGTCCTTCCACCCCACAGCTCGCACATACGTGAGGAAAACTCCCCTCCTGCTGGGTGCTCAGTGCCCCTGGTCCCTCATTGCTTGTTGGTAAACCCTGTGCCCAACCACCTTGCCTTATAGCCACCTGTCTACCCTGACACCCCCCCTGACTCAGTTAGGCAACTGGCCTTACGGGCCTTGTCTAGCGTTAGCTCCCCCTCCAAGCCGCCCCACGAAACATCTTCCCCATCCCCCCCAGGTAAGTTACCCTTTACACTGTGCCCTGAGGTATCAGCCCTTGGGTCAAACCATTCCTCCACCAACTTATGTTCCCACTGAAGGCATACATTGCCCCCCATCCGCATCCTAAATCTCTGGTTACTTATTTTTATTTTATTTATTTTTTATTTATTAGTAACCATCCCGAACCTCTAAACATTTTGAACTGATTCATGATGTAGTTCCTATAGCCAAAAGGAGCTGACCCCTGTTATGCAAATTTCTCTACCATTGCATGAGCCAATATTTTGAAGGCTTCCAACCAGTTCTCCAAATTCTCTGTTGGTCTCACCCTTTTCTGTGCCTTCACTGCCTTGCTCCGTCTGCAATTCTGCAAGTTGTCAGACACTGTAGTCTCATGTTCGACCATGGAGAGTATATCAATGAATGCCCTTTTCCATATCTGCTCTTTCACAGCCCCTGCGATATGCCAGCTCAAATAATTAGTGGCCGTCAGTTGAGGCAACGTTTATTCCCTTTCTAGATACTGCCCCATTCTTGACTGCCGACCCCATGCTCTGTCTTATGGTACTCCTGTCCCGCTCTTTCCCTGTGCTACTCTTACCACTCCTTTTCTGCTGCCCCTCCTTGTATACCCACACTGCCCCTGCTTTTCAGCCACTCTGTCTCTTCTCCCACCTACAGCAAAGTACTACCCACATCGCTCTCCCGGCTGCTCCGGACTTCTCCTCCTCTGCCACTGGCTTGCACCCAGCCCAAAACCAATTCTAGTTTTTCCTTCAGGCCACACTCGCCTACTTCTTCCCGGCTGGGTGCCACTGACGGCCCGTAACGTTTGGTATAGATCTCCCTATTTTGGGTGCAGCACTCTGTACATTACTACTTGTTACTAGAGGGCTCTCGCTTGCCGTTGCTGTGTCGCCACACTTCCCCCCTGGCTATTCAGTGCAGTTACCACTGCCAGTTCATCCTCCAAGTCCTTCTTCGTTTTTCGCCCTATTGGGCCAATATTGTTTTGCATAGCCTCTTCTTGGAGACCTGAGAATCCATTGCCCCCCCCAGATTCCTGGGAACCAGTGCTCAAGATCGATCTTCCCCTTTTCAGATCAGTCTGTTGGCCTTCCTTCCCTGACTGGGTCAGTGTCCCTCCCATCTGGACCATTACCGCTTCCCAGCCCTCATCACTGGCCAAAGACGCAAATCTCTTCCTGAACACTGCATCAGGGCCCCATTATTGAGGCACTGCTTGACGGTTCAACCTCGATTGACACATCCTCTATTTGCGTATCCTCAAAGTCCTACCTTCCCTTCCCTTTTCTCACTGTGTGTCTCTCATCCCAACCCATCGCCTTCTTTCCTGGTGCTCCCTGGTCTGCCTCTAGTGACTTATAATATAAATATAATATACTTGGAGGGCAGGGTCTTCTCGAGGCCTGTTGTGCGCAGCGGCTAAGGCAGCGCCCATCAAGGCCCTGCGTTACTCGGAGCGTCCCCATGCAATACATTGGTAACAAAGAGAAATGGAAAACTCACTTATAATGTGTAACAAAAAAGGGTAGCGTATACGAAGGGAAACCACTACACTGAAAGAACAACGCTCTAAACCGAGGTTTTCGGGTAGAAGAGAATAGAGCATGGAGCGGACTGTAAGTAGAAGAGAGCTAGTTTATTCAGAGTTCATTTTATTAGGTGTTTGTTTTGCAGATCCACAAGCTGAGTTCCAAGCTAGTTAGTCTGAGGGTTTATTTGGTCCACTTTCCTTCTGAGGTGAGTTTCCTGCTTTTAGAGAATAAAGCAGCTGCAGGTTAAACATCACAGTGGGAGTTCGCAGGGTTCAGCAACCTCTGCGGGCTTGACCTACTGGGACCTGACAAAGACTTAACGGCACGTAGAAGGAAGCCTTTTTTTATTGTATTAAATATGGCTCTCTTTACATTTCTTAACTCCTATCTTTGCAAGAGCAATTTATATACCTACTTGCTCCTCATCAAACAATTCCACAGTAAACAATACTCTGGATCTTAATGATTTGTTATATTCTTTTCGTTATTGTCTGGATAGGTGGTTCAGATGTATTGTTGAAGAAACCACCATTCCCTTCTCCACAGGGACCCTTCGTCTTTGTTTCTTTCTTTTGCCTTCTGTTTTGCCTCTACTCAGTCTTCCCACACACCATTATTTTTCCATTATTCAGCATCATGTTTGTATTTTGCACCTTCTGACCTCATGTTTGTATACAGGTATCCATTCCACAGGTGAGGGTTCATGGTTTTTAAATGAAATCATGCCACCAGTTAACAATTCCTCTTTAGCTGTCTGGACATTTTTGTGCACCACTGATACATTTGAATTACATTGGTCTAACCTCAGTTATTTATTTTTATTTTTCTGAAATATAACATGCATACCTATACAACGCAAAGGGTAGCTCATGCGTTCCCATTTACTTGAGGATTTTCCCAGAGCAAATATTCACAATCAAGTGAGTAATTGTTACGCTCACCTGGAACCCACAGGGGTGTCGATCGGACCCAGACAGCTGCGGTCTCCGTCAACGTGATGCGTAGTGCAGAGATGACTGTCTGGACTGGCCCGCCTAGTCTTGTCTGCTGGACCCGAAGAAGTATTTTCCTGCAAGTGGAGACGGGGATTAGCCACCTGTGGGTTTTAGTGATGGCCTCCCAACTGTTCTCGCTCTCCCCCACTAATCACCTCCGATATCCCCTTAGTAACCTCACCTTATGTTTGCAAAAGATGAGCTCTCCATCCTGCGTGTCTTGCAGGGGCGCGTAGATACCAGTTACTTCACTGGTTTGAAGGCGTTGGGAGAGTTCCGGTAAGCATTGACTCTGAAGTCCCAGGCGGGATTGGTAAGTATCAAGTTCAAAGAGTTCAATGTGCCCGATGTTCACTCTTGTCCCCTTCCTTCCTTAAGTTGCAACTGAGTTTGTGAGAAGAAGGTCTCGTAGCTGCTGCTGGCGTTCAGGTAAGAGTCTGTGTTACCCAACGCTGTCCGGTAACTATTGCATGCGTTAACGTGTTGTTTTTCTCCCTCTTTACAGATGCAGCATATGAAGATATGGAGAATAATACCGCTGATGGTAAATCAGGTAAGTCTATGGTGGTAAGAGGTATTTGTTGATTCCCTTGGCTCACCTTGTTATTCTTGTGCCCCTAGGGGCCGGAGTACGGCGAAGAAATGATGGAGACAGTGCCGGATCGAAAGATGCTGTAAGAACTGGTGAGTATGGCGCCGTGCTGGAGCTGGCGAAGCGACGCGTGCAGGACTGATGTACTTTCCAGGTCGGGAGATGAAATGGATCCGGAATCAGGTGAGGAATTTGAAATAAGTTTGTTTTCTAACCTTGTCCTTTTCTTCCTCTTTATTCTAGGAGCTCCGGATTCAAGGCGGGCGTGGCAGAAGACTGGATTCTGACTGCAGGCACGCGGGCGTGGCAGAAGACTGGACGCTGGCTGCAGGCACGGTGAGAGTCACGCTGCTGGATGCAGAATAACACAAAGCATGTGCTGCTGTTCGGGTGTGGTTTAAATGGCCTCCAAAGTAGTCCCAGGAAAGAAGTTCCCCAGGACCACACCCGAGTAAAAAATAGTCCCTGTAGTAAAATAGTCCCATCCAGGCCTCACGTTGGCTTGGATTTATTTGCAGCATGGTCTGCATGAGGTAAGTAATGTCTATGAGCGCCAGGACTGAACGCAGACAGCCCCTAGCTGGGGCTGCTGGGGTTTTTGTAAATGTCTGGATGCCTGCTCCCGGGGCTGATGGGCTTGATCCGGATGTCCGGTGGTAGGCATCATGACAGTAATAGTCTTCAAACATTATAGGGGGTCATTAGATGTTCTGTGGTCTTGAAAAACTGCCAGTAATTCCGGCACCGCCTTTTTTTTCAGACCCTGGAAACACAGGTTTGCCAGTGGGGGCACTTACTTACCACCATGCTCGACCTGCCGGTAAATCAGGCCCCCACCTGCAAATTAATGCTGGAATTACCAGCACCGGTACTACAGTTGCCGGTACTTCTGAAAATCCCCTGCATGTAGTTCTTTAGGACTCCCTGGAATGGAGATTTACCGCCCTTTTCCACCGCTTGTTATATCCGGTAATACTAGGATAACAGGCAGCGGAAACGGTAGGGCTAGTTTGCTGGTATCCAACAGTACTGGCGGGATGCTGACAAACTTGTAATGAGCCCCTATATGTCGTCTCCAACAAAGAAAGCAAAGTCAATAATTTAATCCGGTTTTATCCAGGGTGGGAACTAGTCTTGCAATGCATAATTCCCCTACTTTGTAGCTGTTGCAGATTCTCGTAGGTATCTCCTAAGTTCGGACCATACCTTTTATGGCTTGGCGGATGTGTTTAGAAGCTATCGGTTGGCGTTTTCATTGTCACACTTCTACCAATTATTTCTCTTTAGACAGGCTTTTAGGATCCATCCAGTTATAAGCAATGTTCTCCCGTGCCACTAAATATGCTGTGTTTACGAATCTGTGGACTGCGGCAACCAAGCCCAATAAATATTGTAAGAGCTCATCAGGCTGTAAAGGATAGCATGTGATAGCAGATATGATTTAGACAACATCCGTCCCGAAGGAGGTGTGACCAATCCCTAGATGTCTACACTTCTCCCCAATGAGTGGTGAGGCCGCTACCCGATAGTCCGCCTGGGGGTGTTACTCAGCTGGAGGATCTCATAGGGAGAGACTCCCCCTCAGGGAACAGGGACAGACATCTAGGGATAATGTGTTATGACCTCTCGCAATTACCCCTCTTCAACCTAAACCTGTGGTACACCCCAAGAACATACCCATCCACCCCATGTACCTGTGTAGGGCCAGTGACATAAGATCTACTGAGACGAGGAAGAGTAGGGACTACCCAAGGATGACTCACTTCACAAGTACTGAGACGAGGAGGGGGTGCGGAAACAATGAAGAGCCATGATGAGAACTCTAATGGGGATTCTAGTTCTCATGCCCATTCAGAATAAAGAGGAAGGAAGGACTTACTTGTGTGTCGAGCCACAATTGAGGAAGTGGTTCAGCAGAGAACAGAGTAGAGGCCGCTGAACGGGACTCGAACAAGGGAGTCCCGACGTCCCTATTCAGTCCAACAAAGAAGGACCACATGGAAAACTGGCAAGCAAAAGGTCCAGGTGTGCGAAGGAGCCTAGACGATGTGGGCAAGTGCTGATGTGCACGCTGAGAGAAACTACATGCTGCGTAACCGCCGCTGTCTGCCAGAGAACAAGAGAAACCGAGGGAAGACTGAAGCTGAAGCCCGGACATACTGGAAAAAGCTTGCAAGAACCCAAAAGGTACCAGGGTTGGTGAGGGAGTCGTTGAGGACTCCAAACACACCGAGCAGGGGCAAGGAGGGAACCCAGCAGACCCACGGGTCTGAGACCCTCACCCACAAAAGAAGAGCCAAAGAAATCCTTTTCTTCGTGTCAGTACCTGGCACGAGAGTGAACCAGATCTGCCACAACTAAAGTATAAGAGAAGCCAGGGGAAGGGAGTCATTCCCCCTGGTGTTGTGAATTGTGGTAAAGCAAGTGGGAGAAAGGCAGGGGGAAAGGAGGCACCCTGTCATTGTTAAACCCTGAAACCAAGATACCAGGAGAAGGGAGGCATTCTTCTGGTAACCAAGGCCAGGGAAGGGAGGCATTCCTCTGGCATTGTTAAACCCTGAAACCAATATAGCAAGAGAAGGGAGGCATTCGTCTATTAACCAAGGCCAGGAAGTCATTCCCCCAGTTGTGTTGAACTGTCATATCCAGATACAAGGAGAAGGTCCTTATCCTAGTAACCAGAGCTGACAAGAGTGTAGGAACTTGGTCTTTTGTGTTGGAGGAGAATTTTGACCCGGGGAAGGGAGCCATTCCCACAAGAAGAAACCAACACTGGGAAATGAACTTGTATCCCTAGCTCAGAAGAATCCTGCTTGTGGACCAAGAAAGTCTACTTTATCTTTAGTTTAGGTTAGACATGGGGAATGTTCGGTTTTATCTTTATTTTCTTGACCAAGAAGTCTATAGTAATCACTATGCCACGTGTGTCGGTCTCCTCCTTCTGCACTTTTACAGAGAAAACTCGACTGCATGACCAAGCAAGATGTATGGAGGATTCCTCGCCCTGCTTACGTTTGGGGCATGCGTCTGAACCTTCAGGTGGATGTAGTGGCATGATAGAGAAATTTGAAGTGCAACAGCCTATGCTTAAAGTTTGGTGATCTACATTTGGTTTGTCTCTACTTTGTAGCCCATTGCTCCTCATCACTTTGTATCCGTAGGACTTTTTCTCATCTCTGTTTCACTGCAATAGCGAAGGTCAAGACGCAGCTTCTGGCAAGTTCGTATAAATAAGAAACTGTTGTAGAGATCCGATTCTCCCCTCGTAATAAACGGCTGCAATGCACTGGTGTTGTGTTCCACTGGGAAGGAGGGACCTTTGCATTTCCATTTTACTCAGTTAGAATAGTACAACATTATCATGTTGAAAGTTGTGCCCCATAATCCTTGGAATTAAATAAGAGAAATATGGGGACCGTTAGTAAAGTCCTGCAACTGGACCCCCCTATCCTGCAAAGTTCTCTACAAATACATGGATCCTTAGTGAATGAGAGTCCATCTATGTTTTGTAGAAAGTGAGAGGGAACATAAGGGCAGGATGTGCATAATATTGGTGTTGTCTGTGAGATGCCCAAATTGTGGTGATTACTGTATCTATTTCTGGAATCACGGTGGCTGCAAGGGCTTCGCTGACTCCATTGAATGTGGACGGACAATAATCTTTTCAAGGCGAACCTGCATCAGAGTGGCAGGCAGCATATACCAGTATATGGAAGGATATGAGATAATGACCACTGCGTATGTTTTTGGATCCGGTCCATTTAGCCCTCCCACTCAATATAGCAGGGTAAATGTCCCAATTGACTCTTGTAGTCTTCCCTACACAGATCAACATTTTTAAAGAGGACTTTAGGTGCGAGAAAAGGGCAGGTCCCAACTGGTAGGGTATATTTTCAAACTAATATAGCCACTTGGGTAATATCACCATTTTGGTTAATTATATCCTGACCATAATCGAGATACAGAGGGCCAACCATCTTTGCACTGTGTGCTGGATAGCTTCTAACAGGTGGGCCTAGTTGCATGTGTATGACCATTTAAAGGCAGTGTAATATGCAACCCGAACTGTTGCATGAGTAACTCTAATTCAGACCATTTAGAGGTTGGATGTTTGACATTGAGGAGCAGTTCATCCGCATACAGGGATAGCAAAACGGTCTGTCCTCAGAATTTGAGGCCTCTTGTCATGGTGTTCTCTAAGCTCAAGGCTATAGGGGTTCAATAGCCAAGGCAAACCAAATTTATCAGTTGGGGACAGCCTTAATGAGCACCTCTGTACAGTTGGAAATTCTCAAATGAGACCCCATTGACATAGATCCTATCTGTGTGTGAGAAGTAAAACGACTTAACTGGAGCGATATATGTCCCTCCAATTCCCATTCACCTCTATATTGTAAACCTATCTCTACTCCAGGGAATCAAAAGCCTTTTCTGCATCCTGAAAGGCTGCCAATGCTGGAGCCGTTGAGTCAATCAGGGAGAGGACATTGAACACATTTCGCAGATCATGTAGTTCTGCCTGGGACAAAACCAGCTTGTTCTTTAAGGATCATGTGAGGTCCCTGAGATGTATTTGGCGAACTAGGACTTTAGAAAGGATCTTGTTATCAATATTCAACATTGGCAATGGTCATAAGATTTTAAATCTGTACGGTCTTTATTGGCTTTAGGTAATACCACAATGTGTGCCTTATTTGTGGACTTGTGGTAGCTGTCCCTTTTCCAGTGCTGCTAGATAGACTTTAAGCAGGATGGTGGCAGTAGATCTATAATCTTGTTATAGAATGCACTTGTTGGTTAATGCTTTGGAATGTGGTCGTGGAAGACCCAGTTTTTTCAGGGATATTCAGGAGAGGTCTATTCTATTGGCACGGATGAGCATTGTTCTTGCTTTTATTGCACTGTAAACCGAGTTAGTTTTCTGCTGTTCTTCACTTCTACAACTTTGGCTCCTGGGCAAGAAGTTTTGTATTGTCTCTCTGGACTCTTATTTGAACTGCTACAAGCATTTTGAGGATTCACAATCACTTCCCACACACAAGTTGTCTGTTCAGTAATACAACTGATAGAACAATTCCCGTGGTAATAACTTGCTGTCTGAACTTTTACTACTGCTTGTAGCGAATAGAAATAGGTTATGAAAGTTAAGTGATTCGATATCCATGTTTGATCAATTCTCAAAAAAGCTCTCTGGAGTCTTTGAAAGGACTCGAAGGGCTTTTTAATTTGGTTTTCTGACCATAGAATATGTGACACGTTTCACCTCTTGGAATGAGCAACATAGATTAAAATGTCTGCGCAGTTCATTCTGAAAAGCATTCCATGTTTCATTGTTTTGACAAACAAGTGCAAAAGGCGGCCCGATCTTCATGTACAGTCCAGCTGAAATACTGAATATAGTTTTGGTCAAGGAGGTCCTGTATGCCTGCTCCATGGACTCATTATGCTGTTTAATATTTTCTTCATTGTCCGATTTTGAAAACATTTTTATCAAGCTTCTTAAATACTTAATTATGTGCTGTTCTTTACGGTTATGCTTTTATCCTACACTTCACCATTGCTCCTCATTAACATCTTCTTGGGGGCACTGCTGCGCATAGAGCAGCATTCATGTCTGTGTGAGCTCCGTCGGTGATCTGTGGAGTCTGGCGTAATATCTCCATATAATCGATCCAGTTTGCCACCAAACTAGGAGAATGCCATGAACCTAGCAAGCACATCCTAATCGAAGATCAAGAACTTTGCTCCGCCAGCACCGGAGAAACACAACGGAATAGACGCGCCCACACCCCCGGGCTGGGCGCCGCCGGCTCTCAATGTGGGCAGGCTTGGTCATGAAGTGGAAGTTGCGGCTAAGTTCTGGAGGCCATAGCAGCCTGGATGCATGAGAGTGGCTGCCCTGACCCTCTAGTACAACAACTCTGCAGACCCACGGTGAGCCCCCCGTGCCCCGCATCTGTGAGGGCTGAGGCGGATCCCCCACCCTGAAGACACAGAGAGGCTGGCATAGCCCTGGTGGGTTGCTCGAGACACGATGCTCACCTCAGGATCCCAACCCCCCTCCGCATACCACACGCAGAGGGAAGAGTCATCCACCCGCTTGAAGCGCTCTGAGGCACGGACTGGAGGTGAGACCGCTGGATTTGCGCACACAGCGCTTCCGAATTCATGGGGCACGCATAGCAGCAAGTGACGAAAACTCTGCAGTAAGGTGTTGGCCAGGAGAGAGAAAGAAACCGCTGTGTGCCTTAGGCCATATTGACGGCGTGCCCTCCTGTTAGCAGCAGGGTACGGGGCCAGATCAACTCGATGCCCAAAGGCGGAGGAGGCGGTGGCGGCCGGCGCGGCGGCCTGCCATTCGCCCGCTCCTCCGCCTTGGATGCCACAATAATACATTTGGCTCCTGCAACCTTCACCCTTGGCCCACTGGTGAAGTGAGGAGACCCTCCCCCCTGAAGGGACCGTTGACATAGCAAACGGGGGGGAAGCACAGTGTCACCCACTTGCAAGCACAATACCAGCGTTTGGGGGCTAGCAAAAGGAGAAGACCAGGCGGAATAACCCGATATCCCTCTCTGGCAGCCCCTGGCTGGAGGCTCTCTGGGCGGTGTGGCCCGCAGCGAATTGAGAGGCCGCACTGCAACGCACAACCGCCCCACTGCTATCTACAGAGCTCCAGTGTTCCCGACCAGATACTTTTAAACGGGTTGACCAGAACCGGGACCCACTAGCCCATGACCCTGACAACCAACGTATCACCTCCATGAAAGGGCACACGGAGGATCAGCGAACTGTGCATCATCGGGGTACCAACAAGGCTTCCACAATACCGTGTTTGAACCCTCTGGTGCGCCCTCCATCTATAGAACCGGCCTACGCACGGCGAGCCCTCCCTGCATCACAGGATAATGCCTAAAGGTGTGCCCTCTAAAAAGGGTGGAACAATAGACACATTTACTAAACCTACTCCTAAAAAAACACTAACGGCAAAGACACTGGTGGACCAGAGATAGCGACGGCAGCACCTCCCACTGATCTGCAAGGAGTCATCACTGTCATGCAGCAGGGTTTTGCTCCAGGCGTATTTTTCCAGATTACATGCTGGCGTCAAACAAGAGAGACGAACATTTATAGGGGTTAAGAAATTGGTGAGAGAACGCCAAATCCCTCGCGCTATGTTATACCCTGCGAGACTACGTATGTAGTTCAAGAACAAGAACTATTTTTTCACATTTCCGGAAGAGGCAGCCTCGTTTGTGGAGGCCAATATCCCCTTGCCAGAGACTCAGCCTTCTGGAGAGATTGAATGAAGACGAGATAAAGACACACTCCAACTGCAGTGTCATCCAACAGGTCCGGACAGAATGTAATGTAATGTAATGTAGCCGTGAGTAACCCTTGCGGACACTATACTAGTAACTGAGCAGCAGCCTGCAACCAGACCATTGAGCATGTAGGGGGTTGCAGAAGATTGTATACGACTGTTGGTAAATGTATGCATGTATGAAGAATTCTGTAACTCGTAACGCCCAAAGGTATTCATAATGTGTTTTCGAAACGTAAGACTATGCTTGTAAGGTGGTAAGCCAAGGAAAGTTATTTTTTTGTGAGACAGTAGCCGGCACTCCCGGACACCACGGAAACAGAAGTCCCCTTTGTGAGTGCATAGATGAGTTTATTTTGTTGGGGGTGGGAGGGCAACGAATGGTGGGGATTACATAGTCAAAGTTTGGGGTACTATGAGAGGAGTTGGAGTGAAAAAGTAAAAAATAATGCACAAGACAGGTAACGACCATAGTGTAGAAAGGCACAAATAATGGAACGCAACTGTTGATATATAGAAGGTAATGGCTGACACCAGGTACACTGGAATAAAATTACTGAGTTGGAATGTCAGGGGCTTGGGCCTCCCTATGAAAGCACGTAAGGTGACAGCATATGCAAACCGACAAGGGGCCCAGATACCATACTAAACACATTTCCAAGATCACCATGCACGCAAGTTTGCCCCTGGCTACTATACATCCTATTCCGCTAAAGCCGGAGGGCTCATGATCTTTATACACAGGTCACTCCCACTTTACGCACTATGTGACTGAAAGTGATGACCATGGCAGATATGTATTGGTGCATGGGAAGCTGGGGAGCGCAGAAGTATTTCTGATGAATATTTATTGTCCCAATATTGATGACCCTGGGAGGGGGGGATTTTAACACCATACTTGACACTGACCTAGACCGCACATCAACTGCTCCTAGATCCCTGACGAATGCGGCCCGCACAATCCATACACACATTACTGATTTGGATCTGAGGGATGCCTGGCGCTCATTACACGGAACGCAGAGGTCTTTTACCTTTTACTCCTCCGTGCACGACATGCCCTTCTGCATAGACCTATGGCTAATATCTAGCACGGCTCTGAGCTGGGTAGAAGGTCGGATTCTCCCCAGGGTAATGTCAGATCACTCTCCTATATCAATCACCATAAACATCCCCGATAGTTTGCCTCAAAGAGCGCAATGACGCTTCAAACCTGCGTCGCTCCTAGACCCAGTTTTTAGAACCAATATAGCACAGCACATCTCAGACTTCTTTGAAACTAATGAAGGATCAGTAGCAAAACAAACTACCCTATGGAAGGCATTCAGTCTATATGCAGGGTATAGCAATGTCTACCGAATTCGGGGTGCTGCAAGATATTAGGCGGGAGCTCAAGAGACGCGAGGAATACATTATCACTTGCTGAAATAAAGGCAGCGATAAAGGACCTTCCTGGTGGGAAGACCCCAGGATCTGACGGGTTTGGAGTCGAATTCTATGAGGAATTTGTAGAGACACTTGCGCTCCGAAGTCCTGGACACCGGCACTTTGCCGGAGTCAATGCGGGAAGCAGTCATAACTCTGCTGGTGAAGCCCGGAAAGTCTCCTGAAGACTGCGGGTCGTACCGTCCGCTATCACTTATCAACAAGGATGCGAAAATGTTCGCAAAGGTACTAATTTACTGACTCACCCCCGGTGATGCGCTACACGGTGCACGAAGACCAAGCAGGATTTGTGCTAGGGAGGTCGACGGCATCCAATATTCACAGGTTCTATAATGTCCTAGCGGAAATCCCAAAAGACTATAAGGGGGTCACCATATACTTGGACATGCAGAAGGCTTTCAACACAGTGTACTGGACGTTCTTGTTCAGAGTGCTGCATAATTATGCATTCGGCCCTAGTTTTATCAAGTGAGTACGACTTCTGTACACACAACCATATGCTAGGGTGTTGGTGAATGGGACTCTATCCGTGGTGTTGGAGTTGGCGGGGGGAACCAGGCAGGGGTGCCCGCTCTCCCCGTTATTGTTCGCCCTTGTAATTGAAGCCTTGGCCGATTTCATGAGGATGCGAGAGTGGGTATCCCCGTTGCTGGGCATATAGAACTGATCACTCTATATGCGGACGATATTATGTTGTTTGTGAGGAAACCTGAGAAATAGCTTCACAGGGTATTAGAAGCGGTCCATAAGTTTGGAAGGTTCTCCAGTCTCCGACTGAACATAAATACGTCTGAGATGTTACCACTGACTGACTACATGAGACCACCGGGTGACCTGTGCGGGCTGTGCTGGGCTCCCCAACAGGTTAGATATTTGGGGGTGGAAATGGGACGGTCCGCCAGTTTGGTCCGTGCCATTAACTATGACGCACTAGCCATGGCAGTGTGCGCTAAACTCGATCGCTGGAACCACCTTCCTTTCTCACTTATGGGTCGGTTAGCACTAGTCAAGATGATCATACTACTCAAACTATTTTTTCGAAGGGATTGTGTCCTCCGACGTATTCCTTATCTTTGATAGATCCTCTCCAGCTTGCTGGCCTCGGAAACATTTTTTCAGTAGAGGGCGCAGCGCGTCGACGTCCCTCGAGCCGATGTCCCTCGACGGCCTCCTTATCGGTGCCGACGTCACCATGCATATAAATAGACTCGCGCAGCGTCCGTTGCTCATTTCTGTTTTTCCGCGCTTCGTGGGGCCTCGGAATATCATTGCTCAGTTCTTCAGTCAAATATATCAATATATTCTCGTGAATACCGACTCGTACTCGATGGCTTCCTCACCCGAACCGACGACTACACGGTCCGGCTTCAAAAAATTTTGAGACTGTAGAAAGAAAATGTCGTTGACGGATCCTCACAGGATCTGTTTATGGTGCTTGGGAATCGAGCACTATTATTCGGAGTGCGAGGACTGCATATCCATGACGGCGAAAACCTTGAAGGAGCATAAGGGGAAGCTCAAGAGAGGTAAGGCAGTTAAAACTTCTTCGAAAGTTTCCTCGGTGGAGTCGAGACATTCGTCTCCTCGCCATCACAAAAGACATTCTTGTTCTAGATCTCGAAGCAGTTCCCATCACTCTTCGAGATCTAAGCATTCAAAAAAGAGACGTTGAAGATCCCCTTCTTCGTCTCCTTCCGTTTCCCCAAAAAGGGTCTCCTGCCCCACAAAACATAGCTCTCAGGCTGAGTGGGAGGAATTCAGGAAAAAGATGCTAAGCGTCTTCGAGAAAGTGGCCTTGACCCCCTCGAAGACTGCTGAGGGTGATACCCTGGGTGAAAGACCCGAAAAATCAAAAAGCCGCGAGTCGCAGTACCCGGCGAAAGAAGCCACTCGAGAGCGTCACAAACCTTCGAGTAAAGGCAAAGTTGCGTCTTCGACACATAGATCGGCATTGTCAACGCCGTTATCGAAGGGTTCTTCGACACAAAGGTCAGTCGAGTCGACGACGTCTTCCACGCTGACGTCGACACCGAGAAAGGATAAACACACGGCTACCTCACAGCCAGTGGCCATACCCATACCCAGAGCCTCGAGCACGAGAATGTCATCGACAACCTCGAGTATTCTCCCGATACTCTCGAGTTCATTGAGGCTTCTATCACCTTTCTCGACGCCTTTTTTGATGGCTTCGAAGCCTTTAACGTCTGTGTCGACGGCGTCGACGTTTTCTCAGCCAATCATGACAAATTTGGCTCCTTCTGTTCTGGAAATGGGATTTATACCATTTTCAAGACCTGACCACTCCAGGGTCTTATCTTCTATTTATGAAGAAGGGGAGGATTCAGATCAGGAAAGACCTTTTGAGTTGCAGGGATCTGCAACTCCTGCACCAGAGGAATTTACCTCTGAGGAAGGGAGGTTGAAAGACCTCCATGAAACTCTACAGGAAGCAAGTGGGTTGGACACTTCCCCAGAAGTGGAATTTGCCACACCAGACCCAGGGGAACATGCTGAAACATGCAGAAACCCCTTATAGAACCTTGATGGCAAGGATAATGGAGTTTATGGGATGGTCCACACCCTCCCCTGCTTTTCAGCAAGACGACCTTAGAGACATCTTGGTGAAAGGTCCACAGGAGGATCCTGTGGTGGCATTTCATGCAGCATTACAAAGGAGAATATTGGCAAACTGGGAAACACCTGAGGTAATCCCAGCAGTTAACAAGAAACTATCAACTAAATATCGGGTGTCTTCTGCTGATCCTGAATATTTATCAACCAGATAGTCTGGTTGTTCAGACAGCTACTTCAGCATGTAGTAAATCGGCTTACCCTAATGTTCCACAGGACAGGGATGATAAGGGAAATTTCTCTATGGCCAAAAAAGTCTTTTCCGCGTGTAGCATGGCGTTGAAATCCATCAATGCTACTGCTGACTGTCTCCCGGAGGGAGAATAAAGGGAAGCGTTTCTCAACATCATTAAGGATGGTAAGGACGCAATGTGCGAATCCCTTCATACTGACATTGATTCTGCTGACAGTATCAGCAGGGCCATGACGGCAAGTACAACAACCAGGAGATTTGCTTGGTTGCGAAAGTCTGGTTTTGCTCCAGATGTGCAACGCAGACTCTTGAACATGCCCTTTGAGGGCTCTTCTTCGTTTGGTAAGAAGGCGGATGACAGTTTAGAAAAACTACAAACATCAAAGGCAGCAGCAAAATCCTTAGGAGCTGCAATCCGTCAGACACCATATCGCCCCTCAGGAACTTAGTGACTGCAAGTCTAAGGAGGGAAGGGATCCACGTCTACCCCTACCTGGATGATTGGCTGATCAGAGCTGTATCTTCGGAACAAGCTCAGATAAAGCTAGATTATGTCTGCCACTTCCTTCACAAACTGGGCTTCTCCCTCAATTTAAAGAAGTCACAGATGATACCATCACAGAGACTCCAGTTCATTGGAGCGGTCCTGGACACTTCCCTGGGAAAAGCCTCGCCACCAGAGGTGAGGGCTCAAGATATTCTGCAGATGGTCACCAAGTTTCAAAATGTCCAACGTCTCCCAGCCTTTGACTTTTTGAGGTTGCTAGGCCTCATGGCATCCTGCATCTTCCTTGTGCCAGAGGCTCGCCTGAGAATGAGATCTCTTCATTAGGCACTGAGAATTCAGTGGTCGCAATTCTCAGGGAGCATGACAGACCTCCTTCAGATTCCGGACAAGGTGGCTCGAGACCTTCAGTGGTGGGCCTGCCAGGAAAACATCTTGAAGGGGGAGCTGTTTTGGCAACCATGGCCGGAGATAACAGTAGTCACAGATGCCTCACTCACGGGGTGGGGAGCCCATACCAACGACTTGACCATCAGCGGTTGTTGGTCTCCATCGGAGTCCAAACTACATATCAACCTGTTAGAGCTGAGAGCAATCAGACTAGCGCTGAAAGCTTTTCTGCCATCTGTACAGAGGAAAAATGTCCTGATAATGACGGACAACACAGTGGCCATGCACTACCTCAACAAAAGAGGAGGCGTCGGATCACTACCACTGTGCAGAGAGGCAATGCAGCTCTGGTTTTGGGCAATTCAAGAAGGAATCTCTCTATCGGCAGTCCACTTAGCGGAGAGAAGAACTTGACGGCGGACGCTCTGAGCAGGCAGGGCACAGGTTCCCATGAGTGGGAACTAGCTCAGGAAGTCCTTCAGGAGATCTTCGCCCTTTGGGGAACCCCTCAAGTGGATCTGTTTGCCACCAGTACCAACAGAAAGTGCGATCTTTTTTGTTCAAGGGAATTTCCCCCGAGAGGAGCTCTAGTGGACGCGTTCGTAGTGGACTGGGAGTTTCCACTCCTGTACGCGTTTCCACCAGTCCCTGTTATTCCTCAAATGATCAGGAGGTTGAGAAGATTCCGGAGAACCATGATCCTAATTGCCCCAGACTGGGCCAGGAGAACGTGTTACCCGTACCTTCTGGACATGTCCATCTGCCCTCCAATTCGTCTTCCACTCAAGGAGAATCTTCTCTCACAGAAGGGAGGTCAGGTTCTCCATCCAGACATCAGAACCCTCAACCTTCACGCCTGGCTTCTGAAAGGTTGAGATACAAGGATTGGGACCTCCCTGATGACGTCATGGAAGTGTTGCTTTCGGCCAGAAGGACAGCAACAAAGTCTTTATACCGCTGCCGTTGGAACAGGTTTTGCAGCTGGTGTAGAGAATAGAATATCGACCCCTTTTCATGTGGTACACCAACAGTGTCATCCTTTCTACTCTACTTGGCAAATTCAGGCCTTCAAGTTGGCCCTATCAAGTGCTATCTCGCAGCGCTATCGATCTTCAAGCGCACTGCGGAGGAACCTTCGTATTTCAAATTACCCTTAGTAATCCAATTTCTAAAGGGATTAACTAATGTCTACCCTCCAAGACCTTTCTAGGTTCCTTTATGGGACTTAAATGTAGTCTTAAATTTCCTGATGGGTACTCCTTTTGAACCACTCCACTCTTGTTCGCTAAGATTTCTCACCCTTAAAACTGCCTTATTAACATCTGCTAGAAGGGTGGGCGAATTACAAGCTCTATCTTGTAAACCCCCTCATACAATTTTTCATAAAGACAAGGTTGTCCTATAGGTGAAGCCTAATTTCCTCCCAAATGTGGTTTCTGAATTCCACATCACTCAGAAAATTACTTTACCTTCATTCTATCCGCCTCCCCATCCGGGGAAAGAGGAAGAAAGGCTACATAGGCTGGACTCAAGGCAGGCTTTAAGCTTTTACATCAGCAGACTTGCTAGGATTAGGCAAGCAGACCAACTGTTCGTGGGTTACTCAGGGCACAAGTTGGGACTACCGATAACAAAACAAACCATTTCCAGATGGATTATTTTGGCCATCCTGGAATGTTACAAACTGGCAGGGAAAGGGCCTCCTCAAAATCTTAGGGCTCATTCAACCAGGGGTATCGCAGCCTCCTCGGCCCTCCAAAGAGGGGTTCTGGTTCGGGACATATGTGCGGCTGCCACATGGTCGTCTGCATATACCTTCATAAGATTTTACAACCTGGATTCCTCCTCTAGTCAAGAGACTAGGTTTGGCAAAGCCGTATTACATTCGGTTCATTCCTAAAAGGAAACATGGCGTTTTACTCCCACCTCCAATTGCACACCACTGCTGTGGGAGTCTATCAAAGATAAGGAATACGTCAGAGGACACAATCCCTTCGAAGAACAAGTTACTTCTTACCTTGTTACGTTCTTTCGATGGGATGTTCCACCGACGTATTCCTTATCGCCCCTCCCATACATCCCCGCAGTAATACTTCCCTTGTGGTTGCAGCTTACGCTCCTTCAAGGTCAATAACCAATTCACGTAAAACATCTGTTAACGTCAAAACGGAACTGAGCAACAGACGCTGCGCGAGTCTATTTATACGCGTGGTGACGTCGGCGCCGATACAGAGGCCGTCGAGGAATATCGGTTCGAGGGACGTTGACGCGCAGCGCCCTCTACTGAAAAAAAAATTCCGAGGCCAGCAAGCTGGAGATGATCTATCAAAGATAAGGAATAAGTCGGAGGAACATCCCATCGGAAGAAAGTTACAAGGTAAGAAGTAACTTGTTCATCTCTTAGTACAATACCACTCTGGCCTGGCAGACCCTTCTTTGAGAAAATAACTGGCGCCTGCTCTGCCTTTGTGTGGAAGGGCAATGTGAGGGCCAGCTGGCGATGCCTCACGCAACCTTGTGAGTGGGGGAGACTGGCGGCTCCCGATTACGAGGTGCATTACCTGTGAGCCCAAGCATACTGTGCAATGAACTGGGTAACAGACGCAACGCGAACCTCTTCCGTAGATCTAGAAGCACAAGGAAAGACATGGGCCGCATTGCTGCACGGGATAGCCAACGGGGAAGATGGGAAACTGCAACCACTTGGACCCAAAATTGGCCACAGAGAAAGCATGGGCGAGACTGACACAACAACCCCGAAATATTGCGATGTATAGTCCCAAAATACCAATCTGGTATGTGCCCCATCTGGCCCAGTCGACAGACATAGCAATATCCACACAAAGACCCTGGGAGGATATCAAACTTCAGATAGGCGATACCCCACTACAGAAGCTACAATATTTTAGACTCAGATCAGCAATAGCAGCAACATGGGATGGATTCCCACAAGAGCCGGAGTCACAGCCATGCCTCAATTACATAATCTCCTCCGAGACAACAGTATTGTATAGCATGGTGCTGGAAACGAGAATGACACAAGCACCTGATGTTAGGGGGGAATGGGAGAGGGGCCTTGGTCACGCTGCGACTCTCACTGGTCACATCTTTGTGGCCTCATGTGACACCTGTCGCTTAACTCCTTGTTAAGGCTGATCCATTTTAAAATACTAGATAGAGCACACCTCTCCGCAGCCCGCTTGAGGATAATGTATGCAACAGCTACAGGGAAATGCCCTAGAGCGAAGAAACTGACCTGACGCACATGTTGTGGACATGTGGGAAGCTCTCTGAATACTGGTGTGGGGTCTGTGAGGCACTTGAGGCTATGGTGGAGCAGCCTGTAGACTGGGAACAATCAATGTGCATATTGGGCTGTGTACTTAAAATGAATGCAGTGAAACGCAAACTTATTAACATTGGGCTGCTACTTGCTAAACGCACCATACTAATGAGGTGGCAGAATAGGGTGCCCACAACGACCGAGGAATGGGTAAATGACATTTGATAGGCGAATGACCAAGAAGAAGTATACGGTAGCTTACTTCCCCACACTATCACACCAAGAGATATATGTGGGCGGGGAGTGTGTGCTAATACTTGAGCTACAGAGTTGATACAGACAATAGTGAAAATGGAAGAGTGTAAATGGTCACAATATAACATGCCTGTATACTGTTTACATAATACTACCTGTGTAAACCTGAATCTGCTGTACTAATGCGTTATGGTATTTACTGTGCAATGTAAATAAAGGTTTAAAAAAAAATCTTAATTTGTGTATTATACATTTCTTTTTGCTTTTGACCCTTTTGAATAACTCATGTTCGGAATTGGGGCATTCCTCAACCTCTTTATTAATATTAGGATAACTCCCAAAGGGGGGTGCTTTTATGTTTCTTTTTTCTCAACATTCAGGCAGGGCATACTGGCTTTGATATAGCCATCACCATCAATTGGATTCCTGTGTGCTTTCCTAGAGTTATCACTTTGATTTTGAGATGGGAAGGGTTGCCTTTATTTTCATATTGAAAAAGGTGGTGGATTTATTTCCGCTTTTGTCCACTAGGTGCTGCTGAGTGCCTGGAAATGGGATCTCATCCACACCACTATTTTCTTTGTGAAAATCACAAAATGTTCTCAAACGCACAGTCTGCTTTTCCTGTGGCCTGGAAGGCTCGGGAGATTTCGTTTCAACGGTTACAGTTGGCACTGCACCTCTTGACTGACTTGAGAACCCACTCTGCCCCCTTGTCCACTATGTGAAGTGGTGCTATCCATGTTTTGTTTTTGAATATCTGAGATTTTGTACATCTTATCCTGTAGTGCTTGTAAGTGTAGTTGCTGATTTGTATGAATCATCTCTGAATAATGTGCCTGGAGTGAGCCATATGCCCCTTGAAATAACTTCCCTTAAAACTTTTGTAATGTGATTGTTGTCTTACTTAACCTTCCCAATATTGTAATTTCAATATAGGCATGGTACTATTCAGCCTCTATATATAGTTGCATGCGCCTGTTATCAAACTATACTAGGTTAGTCAACTCTTGGTATTTCTGTGAGCAATAATTTTCTCTGTTTTGAAATTCTCTCCCCCCAGTGGATGGAGTAGTTCATGTGTTTCAATTCTTTAATCTGCTGAAGGCACAACTCTGTTTTATATTGAAAATGTGTCTTTAAGATGTCCATGTTGCTGCTAGCTGTACTACATCATGTTTCAAGTACCCCAATTATGTAGATCTGTATTATCTACCTTACTTTGTATCCTCTCTCTCTCTCCCCAAACAGACGGGTTTTGTGACTTCCATTCTGCGCTTGCAAATAGTTTGCATTCTAAATATTTTCTTAAATCTGAAATTTTGACAGTTTTTGAATGAATAGATTGTTTTTTTTTATTAATTCCCTGACACTACATTCAAATTATTGAAATTCTGGAATGTATTTCATAATTACATTTAATTCTCATTCTAATTCATGGAACCTATGAAGAATAATAAGGAACAATTCAATCAATACTTTAATAATGCAGTTCCAATTAGAACAAAAAACATTCCAATATTTATAATTTATATTTTGAATGTATTGTGTCCACCGACGTATTACTCAACTTTTGATATATCCCTATCCATATTCAGCTTTAGCGGCCTCAGAATAATTTTTCAGCAGGGGGCGCTGCATGTCAATGCCGGTTGACTCGATGTCCCTCGAGGGCATCCGTCCCAATGTCGACGTCGCCACTGGTCCATGCAGTGCTTGCAGCGACCGTTTGATTCAGTTCTGTTTTTCCACAAGAGCTATCGCTTTGGTTCCTTCGAGAAATCTATCGAGTAAATAATGCATCGCCAACTCCAAGATCGGGGTTTAAAAAATGCCACGACTGCGGGGCAAATACGTTCCTTATGGACCCCCATCGGGTGTGTCTTTGGGGTTTGGGATCTAATCGTAAGACTTCGGAGTGTTGATCCTGCCTTTCGATGCCAGTGAAAGACCTGAAAGAAGGTAAAGGGAAGCTAGCTAAAGGCAGGATACATAAATCCCCTTAGACGACTCAGTTGAAAAAGCAATCCTCTGATGAGTCGAGGGATGACTCTCCTTGTCGGAAGAAAGCTAAAGGATCCCGATCTAGGACTGGGTCTCACCACTCTTCTTCTTCACTACTTATGAAGAAAAGGCATCACAGGTCGCCATCCTCTTATAGTTCCTCCCCGGAACGGGTAACGTGCCAGATGAAATCTGCTTCACCAGCTGAATGGGAGAGATTCCGACAAATAATGCTCCAGGTCTTGGAGAATGCTTCCCGACCCCCTCGAAGCAGAAGAGTAGGAGCCATGCCCCTGTCGAGGAAAAACGTGACAAGGAAAAGGCAAAGGATCAACCTTTTGTGCTCTTGAGACCGGGTGTCCATGAGAACTCCTCAAGAACCTTTGCAGGTCCTTTAGAGAGTAGAGAACCTGCTCCATCAAAGCCAAAATCTTTGACACCTTCAACAACAAAGGGTTCGAAGTCCCTATCAGGTTAATGTTCATCGCCATTGTCGTTGAAGCCCTCGACAGCACTGATAACTTCGACTGACTACATAGTTGACAAAAATGCCAAAATTGTCGAAGGAGGTCGCGAAAACTAAAGAATTCCTCACTCCACTACCAGAACAGTACTTTTTCAAGTCACTTTCTGCAATATATAAGGAGCATGAGGCATCAGAGAATGAAAATCAACCTTTTGGCTTTGAGTATGGAACACCAGGCTTTCCAGAGGCTCTAATATCTGAAAAGTTGAGGATGAAAGATCTGTATGAGACATTAAAGATGGCAAGTGGGATAGACACTTCCCCAGTGATTGAATTTGCAAGACCAGACCTCTCAGACCTCGCAGATGGGTCATATAGTCAATTATTGGCTAAAGTCATTAAATATTTGGGGGGGGGGCCGGCTTGCTTCACCTCATGAGCAGGATGACTTGACAGATATTTTGGACAAGGGATCCCAAGAGGATCCTTTTCTTCCCTTCCACAATAGAGCCTTGCAAAGGTGGGTCAGTGCAAACTGGGGATACACCAGAGTGAATTCCAGCGGTAAATACAAAATTGACAAGTAAATACAGGACCTCCAGTAGGGATCCTTATTATCTATCGAAACATCCAACTCCAGAAATCCTGGTGGTACAGGCTGCCACTTCTACTTCAAAACAGACTGCCTACCCAATTATTCCCTCAGACAGTGATGACAAACGTTATGATGCCTTGGCAAGAAAAGTCTTCTCGGCTGGGAGTATGGCCCTGAAGTCAGCGAACGCAACACATGCGCACTTGCGAAGTTCACATTTACCCTATGGGACTGTATAGCGATGGCTGCTGATCATATTCCTGTAGGGGAAGAACAAGACAGATTTTTTAACATTATTAAAGATGGGAGAGAGGCTATGTTTAAGTCCCTTCAAACTGGTCTCGACTCTGCGGACAGTATCGGCAGAGCAATAGTGGCTAGCACTGTGATACGAAGATGTGCATGGTTAAGAAAGTCTTGGTTTGCCTTGGATGTGCAATCAAGGCTTCGACACACACCCTTTGACGGCACACAACTGTTTGGCAGCAGGGCTGACGAGAGCCTCGAGAAGCTGCAGACCTCCAAAGCGTCAGGCAAATCCCTTGGTGCTGCAATCGGACAACTGAAAACACGCCCCCGTGGATCAGCTTGAAGAGGCAGGTCCTTTTGGTTTTATTCCTCAGCTGGAAGAGCGAGAGGTCTGTCGAGTAAGAGGAGTCCTAGAAGATTCCCCTGTTGTGGACGGGGGAGAGGGGTTAAGACCGCCCAGGCAACGACTGCTTTACCCTCAGCTGCTGCATCAGCCACCTCAAAACCCCTCTGATGCCTTAGTCCACAAAACCCTGGTGGGAGGCAGACTCTCACAGCATCTGCGAGAATGGCAGGGTAGCCCAGGGTTACTGCCTTCCCTTTCTAAAAAGGCCTCCGGATCATCCACCGGGGAGCAACTCTTTCAGTACCTGTAGCGGCGAGAAACAAGTGTTGGTACTCCCCTTACTTCCTAATCTCGAAGAAGGATGGAGGATTTAGACCCATCTTGGACTTAAGAGAATCAGGAAGGACAAGTTCAAGATGGTTACCATTTCTCAGATCCTTCAGGCCCTCCAGCTTCAGGACTGGATGGTATCATTGGACCTTCAGGATGCTTATTTTCATGTGCCAATCCATCACAAGCACAGGAAGTAGCTGAGGTTCTCCATTGGTGGTTCTCATTATCAGTTTTGAGTTCTGTCTTTTGGGTTGACCTCCGTCCGAGGGTTTTCACCAAGTTGATGGCGGTGGCAGCAAGGAGTCTCGGGAGAGGGCACATCTTCCCCTACCTGGACGATTGGGTGATCAGGGCTCGGTCACCCAAACAGGCTCTCGAACACCTCAACGTAACCTGCCACTCTCTCAACAGACTGGACTCCTCCCTCAATTGCTAGAAGTCCCACATGATACTGACTCAAAGGCTCCAATTCATTGAGGCAGTCCCGGATGCATCCTTGGGAAAAGCCTCGCCACCCGAGGTGAGGGCTCCACACATTCTGCAGATGGTCACCAAATTCCGGAGTGCCCAGTGTCTCCCGGCCTTCGGTTATTTTTTGAGGTTGCTCTGCCTCATGGCATCCTGAATTTTTCTGGTGCCAGTCTCGCCTGAGAATGAGATCTCTGCAATGGGCTCTCAGGACTCGATGGTCCCAATTCTCTGGCAGGATGTCAAACCTTCTTCAGGTTCTGAGCAGAGTCGCACAGGATCTTTTTGTGGGCCTGTGAGGACAAAATTCTGAAGGGAGAATCTTTTTGGCAACCATGGCAGGTGATAACAGTAGTTATAGACGCCTCACTCACGGAGTGGGGAGCACATACCAACGATCTGACAGTCAGCGATCGTTGGTCTCCATCAAAGTCCAAACTACATATCAATCTTTTGGAGCTGAGGGCAATCAGACTAGCGCTGAAGGCCTTTCTGCCCTTTGTATGGGGAAAGAATGTCCTGATGATGACGGACAACACAGTGGCCATGTACTACCTCAACAAGAGAGGTGGTGTAGGGTCACCACTGTGCAGAGAAGCAATGCTGCTCTGGCTCTGGGCAATTCAACCTATCAGCAGTTCACATAGTCGGAATGGAGAACACAGCAGCAGATGCTCTGAGAAGGCAGAGCACAGTCTCTCACGAGTGGGAACTAGCTCAGGAAGTCATTCAAGAGATCTGGACCCTTTGGGGAACACCTCAGGTGGATCTGTTTGGGACCAGTTCCAACCGAAAGTGCGAGCTGTACTGCTCCAGGGAATTTCTCCCAAGAGAAGCTCTAGGGGACACGTTTGTAGTGGACTGCGAGTTTCCACTCCTGGACACGTTTCCTCCAGTCCCTGGCATACCTCACATGATCAGGAGGTTGAGAAAGTTTTGGAAATCCATGAGCCTGAATGCACCAGATTGGGACATGTCCATCTGGCCTCCAATATGTCTTCTGCAACAAGAAAATATTCTCACGCGGGAGGAAGGTCGGATTCTCCATCCAGAGGTCAAGTCACTCAACCTCTACGCATGGTTTCTGAGAGGTTGCGATATAAAGATTGGGACCTCCCGGATGACCTAATGGAGATTTTGCTTTCGGCCAGAAGGCCAGCAACAAAATCCTTGTACTGCTGCCGTTGGAACAAGTGCTGCAGCTGGTGCAGGGACAAGAATGTGGATCCTTTTATGTGCAGTACACCTAAGGTGTTATCGTTCCTGTTACATCTGGCTAATCTGGGGCTCCAAGTTGGCACAATAAAAGGATATCTGGCAGCGCTGTCAATTTTTAAGTGTTTGTCTGAAGAGGTATCTTTCTTCAAAACGCCACTAGTGATATCATTTCTGAAATGACAGAGGAATGTGTTCCCTCCAATCCCTTTTTATGTTACAGTTTGGGACCTTAAGCTGGTACTAAAATGTCTTGTGTACTCCCTTAGAACCAATGTATTCTTGTCCTTTAAGGTTAACCTTCAAAACCATTCTTTTAGTTGCTCTTCCATCAGGCCGTAGGGCGAGTGAACTTCAAGCCTTGTCTTGCAAACTTCCTTAAACAATTTTCTTCAGGGACAGTCCTTAAAGTTAAACCCACATTTTTGCGCAAAATTGAGTCTAGTTTTCATCAAACACAGAAAAGTGTACTAGCTTCTTTTTATCCACCTCCATATCCTGGAAAGGAGGAGGAGAGATTGCATAGGCTTGACCCAAGGCGAGCACTTAGCTTTTATACTTCTAGAATGTCGAAATTGCTACAGGATGATCAACTGTTTGTTGGTTATAGAGGCCATAGGTTGGAGATGGCAGTGACAAAACAAACCTTGTCTAGGTGGATTATCTTAGACATTTCCAAGTGTTATAGACTAGCTGTAAAACATCCTGCTGAGGGCTTATTCGACCAGAGGTATGGCTACATCCTCTGATTTACAGAGAGGCAGTCCCAATTCAAGATATTTGTGCAGCGGCCACATGGTCCTCCGTTCATACTTTTGCAAAGCGTTATTGTCTGGACTCTTCCTCAGACCACAAAGGAGGATTTGGGAAGGCAGTGTTACATTCTGTTCATACAAACCCTTAAGGAACTCATAAATTCTTACTCCCTCCTCCAACATAAATACTGCTTATGGAGTCTATCAAAAGATGAGGAATACGTGGGAGGACACAATCCATTCGAAGAACAAGTTACTTACCCCTGTTAACGGTCTTTCGACGGGATGTTCCTCCCACGTATACGTCATCGCCCCTCTTACCTACCTCGCAGTAGAATGTCCATGTTGTTACACTTTACATTCTTTCAAGGCAAAATACTGTGGAAGACAGTATTTTGCCTTGAAAGAATGTAAAGTGTATTTAAAAGCAGGGTTACACACATTATAGTATTGAGAGAACGCATCAAAACAGAACTGAAGCGAACGGTCGCTGCATGTACTATATGTACCAGTGGTGACGTCGACAGCGGGATGGAGGCCCTTCGAGGGGCATCGAGTCGACCAGCATCGACACAAAGTGCCTGCTTCTGAATTTTTTTCCCCGACGCAGCTAAAGCTGAATATGGATATATCAAAAGATAAGGAATGCGTGGGAGGAACATCCAGTCGAAAGAACAGTACAAGGGGTAAGTAACTTTTTCGTCAACCTTTTTCACATGTTTATAAGGTTCATTTGACTTCTAGAATCTGCTGTGTGGGTAAAAGAGAAGGAAGGAGTCACAATAAAAAAAAGAAAATAAATCTAAAAATGTTGAAAGTGTATTTGTATATGTGAAAGAAGAGAATGTTAGGAACATTTTGAAAAATCACACCGCCAATACATGTGGTCGCTAGAAAGAAACTCTTCAGTTGCACACATTTGTATTAAATAATATATTTGTAATATAAATACTTCACAAAATAATTGGGTGTTTGTGTATGAATTTATTCTCACCTCAGTTTTTCCAAGTTCACTTTGATATGGCCACCAATGTATTCTTATGTCATGTTTTTAAGGGGATCATTTGTTTTATTTCCAGTTACTCATTCAAATTACATGAGTTTTTTTTTAAATTTATTTTTAATGGGCTCTTTCAGCCAAGTAAAACTGAGACCTGAAACATAAAGGTCTCTATAACCAAGATGTATTTAGCCTCTACAGGTGACTGTCTCAATGCCAAACGACATGGAAATGCAATTCAACAGTTATGATTATGTTAATGGTATGCTTTTCTTTAGTAATCAACACTCAAGAGAGACACACATCATCGAATACTTTTTCATTAATATCAAGATGCACAATCAGAAAGTCTCTGTTAACTGAACAAATGAGCCTAATATCAGCATCCGTCTGTTACCTCCAACACAGCTATAATTGAAAACAAAAACTTTCATCAGCTACGTTTTCCTGCTAAAGTTAATTCTCATATAAGATACATAGCCCTGTGTTGCTACGAGGTTAGAGTGCCCCTTACAAGATAGGTATGGCCTGTGCATTGGTAAACATACATTGCAGTGTGAAGAAAACAAATCCTGAAAATTCTCATTTACAATACCTTGTACTGTCGCAAATGTACAATGGAGAGTGCAGAAAAAAGAAAAGATATACACTGCTCAGTCTGGCCGGTAACCACCTCCCCACTTTGTTCTCTATAGTATAAATCATAGTAGCATGTTCTTAGAAAAAACGGAGGCATTCATTCATTTTCATATGAGCTGCGGAATACCCGATAATCCTGTCCGACGCTGCTGCTAAGTTTACTTACACTTGTATTTATCTTTCTTCCGTCGGCTTGTAATTCACAAGCTTTAGATAAACTGGATAGACCGAAATCACATGCCAGCCAACAAGCAATCCACTCTGATCCTAGGCCCTTCCTCAGTTTTCTCAGACTCCCCATGACTGTGAAATAGATGTAGGCAGCTGAATCGGAAGGCTGGCTTAATTGCAAAGTGACCAGGGACAGCAAGAGAACTGCATTTTTTTAGGCAACAAGACGCATCTCTGTTCTCAAAGAAAATAGGTATTTATGGTCTGGTTCTTTAAGGGCAAACACCTGGTTATTTAAGGGCAAGGTGATTTTTGAAATCACACTATTTTTTTGCTTAACGAAAACTCCTTTGGATTTATTTTTCTTTTTCCACGTCAGTCGCTCTCCTAATCTTTTTCGGAAACAACTCCATGGTGGCTAAACAAATTCAGCATGTGTTGATTGACAAGTGAGGACTGATCTTTCTTTGTCAGAAATAAAGGTTTCTTTGTCAGAACTAAAGGTTTCTGCGTGCTTGACTGACTGGTTTCATTTATACTGAGACGTCTCGGTCTGACTAGGTGGATCGGCTGAAAATTCAAAACATGTTAATATATGGAGGATACAAGTGCTTGAAAACCAGGGTAAGTCACTGTCATTTAAAAGCAAATCTCGAATATTCAAATGCTATATCCCCAGTTATCTGCTCGAAATATCGATGCATAGCATTTTCAATTAGTTGCAGTAATTAATTTCTTTATACATTAGTCTTTCAAGACCCTTTATTGCCCTACATAGCAAACAGTTTGCTGGTTGATCTTGGTTGCTCCCTTATCTGAAAGGCATATGCAGTATTCTGATCACTAAATGGCAATTAGGAGAGATCATAAACCTCTGTAAGCGCACTCAATATTGTTCGCTAGTAGAGGCCAACTTCTCCATATCAATACCAGTTTGTTGAATCTGGCAGCCTTACTCGTGAAGTTTTAGAATATGGTCATCGTCATTACATACTAAATCACAAACTACATGCTTTTTATGTGCTGTGGAATTGCTGTTTTTGTGATTGTTTTCATTAGTGTCGAATGTTTATTCAAACCTAACAAGACTTAGCTGCTTAACTTATTTTTCTAATTGGTAATTAAGTTTGTGACCTGTAGTTGTTTCTAGAGACTGACACCAGTATCTACCAAATTGTTTTTCAGGTTTTGCAAGCAATGGGTTACCATACCGGCTTTGATGATTTGGAATGCACAAGTTCTGATGAGAAATCGGACAACGAAGGCAAAAATGAAACTGTATCTTCAAACTCGAGCAATAATATTGGAAGTTGTACAGCAGATGGTTCCAATGCACTGGAGGTATTTCATAAAATAATCTGTTTAACAACACAAATTATGGCAAAATCTTTCATCTTTGTTTTTTGGTGAGGATTTCTCTGCTCAAGAAGGTACTGAGGTCTGTTTCTCCAGCACATGGCTTGAGATTTGCTGGTAAATGGGGACTGGAGCATGTTTTGCAAAACCCAATCCTAAACGCAGTGATATGATAAGGCATTTATAACGCGCCTATACACAAGTGTTTCAAGTCATGTTCAGGCAATCTAAGGAATCGGCATGTGGAATATTGTGGTTTCTGCACCTTGAGGTATCTGGTTCTATTTGAGGCTGTGGAATGTAACTAGTATTTGAAGGAAGAGTGAGTTTATAGGAAAAGATTATGCAGTGGGATGTGTTGGGGAGAATTGTCCTGGACTTTTGCATTGGGCAGATAGTCGCCTTACTCAGCCTAGGCTAGCATACATTCCTTAAGCTTTCCTTGAATCATCTATTGGTGTTTGTGGTTGAGAAGTCAAGGTCAATTCTCAAGAGAGAATTGGGGTGGAAAAGAAGACATGATAAAAAAGGTATGCTGTGACTAAAGGTATGTGCACACACAGAGGTATTCTGGAACAGTTAGTCTTTCTTGTTAATGATCGATGTTTGCTCGGGTTACAAGTAGGTAATGCAGGTTCAGAAAGATCTATAAGTGTTTGTTACTCACTGTCCATGCGGATCGTTTTCTCTGTGGGGCTTGCACCCAAAATGTGCTTGCTTGTGACGTTTAGTTCTGTCCGTGATAAGGATTTATGGGTTTGAGGAGGTTACTGTCTCATGCGAGCTCTGTGCATTGTTATTGTTATTGTTATTTTGCATTTATATAGCGCCTTATATACCATTGGTATGGTCTGAAGGCGCTGGTAGGTTGAACGCCCTTGGGAACCGAAGTTCGAGTCAGTAGAGAGATTAGAGAGAGTCTAATGGTGCGTGTGCGCACCCGGTATGTGTGCAGCTGGTGCAGAGTTCGTGTGGTAGCTGCTTCTTAGCGGTAGGTGTGGTGGTGGAGAGATCAGGAGTATGTGTTTGCTCTGACAGGAATTATCCCGACCGAGTGTGGTTGCGTTATGCCTGAGGAGAACGCCTAGCTGGGGGTGTGGGGCCAGCAGTGTTTACTTAGAGTGATGGGGGGTGAGCGGGAGATGTTGATATGAGAACAGTTATACCGAATGGTGTCTAGTATCCCTGTGTTCTATTTGAGTGGTGGTGTAAAGAAGAGAGTAAGTGTGGGGTGTGGTATGATATATGCTCATTCAAATTTTCACTGCATTCCACACATCTGTCTGCTTGACATACTTACACTCTCAAGTGCGCCTTGCGTGTACTGGTCTATCACTCATTCTCCAGTGTGCCGCTGCGTGTGCTCTCATGGATTCCACATGCATGCGCTATGCACTCTTGTCCTCCCCACGCGTGCACCCAAGTCTACCACGCGCATGTACCCCGTCTGCCTACGCACTCATCCGCACTGTATACTCGTCCGATCTACACTCATCTGTTCTGTACGCTCATCTGCTCTGTATCCTCATCCGGTCAACACACTCATCTGGTATATATATTCATCCTATCCACACACTCATCCGCTCAACATACTCATCCGCTCTATGTGCTGTTCATCCGTTCAACATACTCATCCGTTCAATGTACTCATCCGCTCTACATACCCATCTTCTCCAAACACTTGTTCGTTCCATGTGGAAGTCCGCTCCACACACTTATCTGCTCCATACGCTCGTCCGCTCCACACACTCATCTGCTTCACACACCCATCTACATCACATACACTCATCTGCTCCATATACACTCATCCGTTCCACACCCTCGTCCGCTCCACATATATTCATCCGCTCCCCATACTCAGCCGCTACCCCACACTCAGCCGCTCCCCCACACTCAGCCGCTCCCCCACACTCAGCCGCTCCCCCACACAGCCGCTCCCCCACACTCAGCCGCTCCCCCACACTCAGCCGCTCCCCCACACTCAGCCGCTCCCCCACACTCAGCCGCTCCCCCACACTCAGCCGCTCCCCCACACTCAGCCGCTCCCTACCCCCGTCCGCTCCCTACCCCCGTCCGCTCCCTACCCCCGTCCGCTCCCTACCCCCGTCCGCTCCCTACCCCCGTCCGCTCCCTACCCCCGTCCGCTCCCTACCCCCGTCCGCTCCCTACCCCCGTCCGCTCCCTACCCCCGTCCGCTCCCTACCCCCGTCCGCTCCCTACCCCCGTCCGCTCCCTACCCCCGTCCGCTCCCTACCCCCGTCCGCTCCCTACCCCCGTCCGCTCCCTACCCCCGTCCGCACTGCACACTCGTCCGCACTGCACACTCGTCCGCACTGCACACTCGTCCGCACTGCACACTCGTCCGCACTGCACACTCGTACGCACTGCACACTCGTACGCACTGCACACTCGTACGCACTGCACACTCGTACGCACTGCACACTCGTACGCACTGCACACTCGTACGCACTGCACACTCGTACGCACTGCACACTCGTACGCACTGCACACTCGTACGCACTGCACACTCATCTGCTCTCCACATTCATCCGCTCTCCACGCTCATCCTTTCTACATGCTTGTTCGCTCTTACACATTCGTCTGGTCAAGACGTTCATACAGTTGATACGTTCGTGCGTTCAGTGTAGTCATCAGTTCTACGCCCTTCTGCGTTGTATTTTTCTTCTCTGTGTTTACGTATTCATCAACTCTGCACGTACTCAACAACTCCACACGCTGGTCCGCTCTACACACACCAACCACGCTACACACTTATTGGCTTTAGTATGTTCATCTATTCCATCCGATCTCCATACTCATTTGGTCTTTCTAGTCGTCTGTTCTTCCATTCATGCGCTCTTACACTTAGTGCATTCATCTGTTCTGTACACTTCATCCGTTCTATACACTTCATCCATTCTAACTATTTCATCTTCCTACTACGTTCCTCCTCATTTATTGTGTCCATTTCATCAGTTTAGATCTCCTATTTTCACACAGATTTATTCCTATTATCCACTTCATTGTTTTGGTCTACATTACTCGTTTAGATTTGTTTGTCTTTCTTAGTTTACATTCGAGTTTATTAGCTGTCAATTTCTCGCTTCAGGTAGTTTGTTGGGTTGGTGATTATTGTGATGATGCTAGTTTGGAAACCGGTTGGTTTTAGGGGAAGAGCCAGGTTTTCAGTAGTTTGCGGAAGGACGTTAAATCCTCAGTAAGGCGGATGTGGGGTGGGAGGGAGTTCCATAGGGTTGGGGCTAAGGCTGTGAATGAAGATCCGCCTAACCTGACTGAGTTTGTCTTAGGAATTACTAGGAGGCCGGCTGAGCTTGATCTTAGGTTGCGAGTGGGATGATAAGGTATTAGTTTGTCTTGAAGATATTGAGTTCCAGTTTTATGCAGTGCTCGATGGGAGAGGCATAAGGTTTTGAAAGCCACCCTACGGGCTACTGGAAGCCAGTGCAGTGTTTTAAGGGCTGGGGATACGTGGTCTTTTGGACCGAGCGCAAGTAGCATTTTGGCCGCCGATTTTTGTGCCCTTTGGAGTTTATTCAGTTGGTAGGCATGTATTCCGAGGTATAGGGGGTTTGAGTAGTCCAGTCTTGATATAACGATTGATTGGACTGCGGAGAGTCTGTTGGGAAATGAGAGATATGGAAAGATGCGCCTAAGGTTTTTGAGGTGGTAGTGGCAGGACTTTGAGACATTGTTGACTTGGCGCGAGAGTGTTAGGTCAGAGTCCAGGGTGCAACCAAGATTTTTCACTGTGTTGGAGGGTGTCGGTGAGTTGCCCATGGCGGGTGGCCAGGGTAGTGGGTGCGGAAGAAGATCGGAGTTGCCGCAAACCATGATTTCTGTTTTGGAGGGGTTTAACAAGAGGTGGCTTTGGGTCATCCAGCGTTCTATGTTGAGGAGGCAGAATGCTAGGTCAGGTCGGGAGTTAGGTTTCGCGTTCAAGAATTTTAGAATTAGTTGAGTGTCGTCGGCGTAGTTGTAGCACAGGATGTTGTGTGAGCGAATTATTGGTGGGAGAGTGATCAGGTAGAGATTGAACAGGAGGGTGGATAGACATGCTCCTTGTGGGACTCCTGTGTCGACTGGTCGGGCTTGGGAGGTAAAGTTGGAGAGTGTCGTTATTTGGTGCCTGTCTTTGAGGAATGAAACTATCCATTTAAAGGCGGTTCCACGTATTCCTAGGGAGTGGAGGCGGTCAAGGAGGATTGAGTGATTGATCGTGTCAGAGGCGGCCGATAGGTCAAGAAGGATTAGTGCGGCGCATCCCCCGGAGTCAGCTGTCACTTTAAGGTCATCCCAGATCGAGGTTAGGGTGGTTTCAGTTCCGTGAAGAGTTCTGAACCCTGATTGGGCGGGGTCTAGGAGATTGTTGGCTTCAACAAAGGCATTTAGTTGGGAGTAGGCGGTTCGGTCAATGAGTTTGGCAAGGAACCTGGTGTTTGTGATGGGGCGGTAGTTTTTGGGCTCGAGAGGGTCGAGCGAAGGTTTTTTAATTAGAGGTTTGACGTGCACCATTTTGAATGCGTCTGGAAAGATGCCGGAAGAAAGGGAGGTATTTATGATAAATCTTGCGTGTTCTCCTGCACAGGTGGAAGCAAACATTTCTTTAAGGGTTGTGGCTGGGCAAGGATCCAATGGTGATCCAGATGGTTTGCGGGCAGATAGAAGTTTGAGAAATTGTTCTGGTGATATTGGGCTAAAGGATTCGAATGTCGGTTGCGTAGAGGTCGCCGCTGATGGGCTGGCCGGTACGGGTGGAGGATTGCCTGGTGGCTGTAAGAGAGCCAGTTTGGTGGTTAGAGTTTTTGTCCTTTCGATAGCTGTGGAGTAAAAGTGGAGGGAGAGTGAGTCACACAGTGATTGTGACGGAGTCAGACGGTTGTGTTACAGGCCGGATTGGTGAATTCGGAGATAATTTTGTGAAGTTCTTTGCTTGGGTTTTTGCAGTTTCGGATTCGGGAGTTGTAGTGGGCTTTTTTTGCTTTCCTGATTTCGACCTTGTACCGATACAGGTGACGGGCCAAGGTGGTCCTGCTCTCGTCGGTTTTCTCTTTCTGCCATTTGCGTTCTAGGTATTTGTATTGTCGTTTAGTGGTCTTCAACTCGGGAGTAAACCATCTGGGGAAAAGGCCACGGCGGGTTGATGGTTTGCACGAGGGGGTGAGCCGCGTCAGAGATGCGTTGAGCCATGAATCAAAGGCCTCAGGGGTTAGTTGGTTGTTGGCACGGCAGGTAGGTGGTGGAGACTGGAGGAGTGCCTCGGCTAGGTCCGGGGTGATTATTCGTTTCTTCCAGCATTTGCATATATTTGGAGGACTAGACACGAGTACGGGAAGGGGGTCGGGTGAGTGGATGGTGAACGAGAGAACGAAATGATCGGACCAGATGATAGGGGTGGGCGGCTTTAGATGAATCAGGGTGTTGGGGCTAAAGATGGCATCAAGAGTGTGTCCTTTATAGTGAGTCGGGCCGTTTATGTGGGGTTGGAGATTAATTGCATCTAAACCGTCAACTAGGGAGTGTGTCATAGGGTTGGTGGGGATGTCGAGCCATATGTTGAAGTCTCCAAGAAGGGTGAGGTTGGGATGGTTTAGTTGGAGGGTGGCAACAGAATCGCAAAGGTTGTTTGCGAAGTGTCTATCGTAGCCAGGGGGCCTGTATATTATTAGGAAGCTGTGTGAGAGCGACGGGGAGAGGGATAGTTTAATGAGGAGAGATTCGTAGGATGGAATGGAGGGTTGGTTGTCCATGATTGAGGCGCCAAGAGGGATTTGAAGACGAATGCTACCCCTCCTCCCCTGGACGGACGGTTCAGTGGGATGAGGGAGTAGTCAGGGGGAAAGGCTTCATTAGCGATTGGACCGAAGTCGTCAGAGAACCAGGTTTCAGTGATGAAAAGTAGGTCTGGTTTGACAGAGGCGAGGAGGTCAAAGATGCAATGTCTGTTTTTTGCTACAGATCGGGCGTTAAATAGGATACAGTTCACATCGGCAGCCAAGGATGATCTCGGTGCTGGAGCGGGATGGGGCGGTGGCGGAGAGAGTGGAGGGAGGGGGGTAGGATGGGTGGTGATAGATGGGAATAGTGGGTGAGCCGAGAAATTGGCAGGCTTCGGGTGGGGTTGGGTGGCTGAGTGTGATAGGATGATCGGGTTTGGGTTGGGGGATTTGAAGGTGGGGTGTTGGCGGTTAGGGGTTTCAGTTGCAGTTGATGAGAAATCGAGGGAGAGGGGTTTCAGGCAGGGAGAAGCAACGGGGGAAGGAGGGGATTGCGGGATAGAGGTGATGGGTCGAGAGAGGAGAGGCGAGGAGTGCTGAGAGATTGAGGGGGACCAGGAACGTTTCCTCTTTAGTTTCTTTGCTGCGATTGGTGTGTGTGAGAGAGTAGGGGGGTCGGAGGGGGAGAGGGCGGCAGCTTCAGTTCTTGCTAGGGCTAGGCGTGCAGTTTTTAGGGAGGGGAAAGAGTGTTGTCGGGGGGGAGGTGGCAGGGGTATGAGGGGAGGTCGGGGGGTGGGTGATTGCAGGGTGGGGTGTACCAGGTGTGATAGTGAGGGGAGTGGGTATGGGTAATGCTGGTGGGTCGGGGGTGGGGTTCAGGGGATGAGTGGTCTTAGGGTGAGTGGCTCGCCATCACGCTCCCCTGGCTTGGTGTTTGGAGAGGGGAATGGCAGGGAGTGCGGAGGAGGGTGGGGAGCTTTGGGAGGGGGGGACGGGAGGGAAGGCAGGTTGGAGAGTGGGGGTGGCCCACAGGGGTCGTTTCTGACAGACTCTGGTGGAGTGGGTTCACTCATGATTGGTGCAAGCTTTTAGGTTGATTTAGGAGGGCTTTCTGATAGTAGATCTAGGGTTGGTGGTGACACGCTTTTAGGCACACTTCAAGGTTCAACTGCTCAAGGCGATACTAGACTATTTGGTGGTTTCTAGATACAATTGTAGACCAAGATGATTTTAGTTTATTGGGTACACTTCTAAGTTCACCTGTATACAGAGAAGATATTTGGTCTGCCTCTAGATTCAATTTGCTTAGAGGGGGTATTAGATTTATTAGTCACACTTTAGATTCTATATTACACAGCTATACTGTTAGTTATACCAATGGTATTCAATAGGGCATGGTAGTGGTGGACTTCTTTCAATTCACCATTATACAGGGAGGGTATTAAGCATGGGTCTAAATCAACTTTGTAATTAGATTATTAGTCACCGTTTTAGATTCTACATTACACAGCTATACTGTTAGTTATTTCTAAATCTGAGTTTCACAGAGAGGTTGTTGAGCACACTTCAAAATTCAACTAACACCGATAGGCTGTTGGGTCCACTTATAAATCACAGAGAGGCTATTGGGGACACTTCTAGATTCAGCGAGGCTATTGGGCACACTTCTAAATGCAACTTCTAGATGCGCTTCTTATTTTAACTTTTCACAAAGAGGCTATTTCTAAATCTGAGTTTCACAGAGAGGTTGTGGAGCACACTTCAAAATTCAACTAACACCGATAGGCAGTTGGGCCCACTTATAAATCACAGAGAGGCTATTGGGGACACTTCTAGATTCAGCGAGGCTATTGGGCACACTTCTAAATGCAACTTCTAGATGTACTTCTTATTTTAACTTTTCACAGAGAGGCTTTTGGGCACATTTCTAAATGCAACTTCTAAAAGAACTTCTTAATTCAACTTTCACAGAGAGGCTATTGGGCACACTTCTAATTGCAGCTTCTAAATGTACTTCTAAATTCAACTTTTCGCAGCGAGCCAATTGGGCACACTTTTAAATTCACAGAGAGGCTATTGGGCACACTTCTAGATTCATTGAGGCTATTGGGTACACTTCTAAATGCAGCTTCTAAATGTACTTCTAAATTCAACTTTTCACAGCAAGGCAGTTGGGCACACTTCTAAGTTTATAGACAGGCTATAGGGCACATTTCTAATGCAACTTTCACAGAGAGGCTATTGGGCACATTTCTAAATGCAACATCCAACTGCAGTACTTAATTCAACTTTCCACAGAGAGGCTATTGGGCATGGTTAAAACTAGTTAATTCAGGCATTGCAGAGCCTTTGCTTTGGCAATGGTTACAGAGGAGACCATTTTAATGTTGAACACTGATGTGTGAGCGCTCGGACGAGTTCACCCACCATAGCAGTGGTTCCCAATAGCACACATGTTTGTGTTGCCAAGCAGATTAGTGCACTAGCTCTGGTGTTCTTGCTGACTTTACCCCATGTTATGCTTTCTAATTGCAGGCCACAGACAGGAAGTTCGCGGGCATCTCAGTCCATGTGCACTTAACTATTTATTGCCAGAACACTGACCGGGCCTGGCAAGGCTTCCGGAGGCCACGCAGAGACGTTCCACTCTGCTGCTTTGAGATTTATCTTCAACGTCAAAAGGAAGACCTCTAGCTATGTCATTTTCTGGTGCTTTTGCGTCCAGTGCTTCGAGGGGATTGGGTCCTCCGTCGTATTCCATATCTATGACAGTAATCACCACAGCTGTGCTGCTTAGGAAGATTTTCGGCGTCCTGCGTCAATGACGTTGATGCGCCGTCCTCGAGGACCTCCTCAGACGGGCCGACATCACCCGATGTGATACGTAGGACGCACGACGCCTGTAGCCTCAGTTCTGTTTTTTCCGCGAACGTGTTCGCTTCATGAATCTCGGTACGCCTCGACTCTTTGGAGTTTCTTGTTCATCTCGGTTCTTCGAACCTGTTTGTGTACAATTTCTTCGTGAAGATGTCTACCTCGTCTTCCACACCGCGTCCAGGCTTTAAGAAGTGCGGAGACTGTGGGTCCAAGATGTTGGTCACAGACTTGCACAACGCCTGCCTCTGGTGCCTCGGGGAGGCCCATGACACGGATGACTGTGTCGACTGCCAGTCGCTCACATCGAAAGCCTTGCAGGAGCGCAAGAAGTTGTTATCGGTAGGTAAGGTGTCCAAGCCCCAGAAGTCGAGGTCTGCGGGGCTTTCGACGGACGACTCGAGGGGCGACTCTCTGCGTCGTCGTCGGAAGTCCAGTGGGTCTCGGTCCCGGAGTCGGTCTCGCCACTCCTCTGCCTCTTCGAGGCACTCCCGGAAGCACCGTCATCGGTCGCCTTCCCCGTCCTCATCCGAGGACTCCGCCTGTCGCTTACCCCACCAAGCATGCAACACCGGAGGAATGGGCTTCCTTCGGGAAGAAAATGTTGGTGATTCTCGAATCGCAGGGCACTGGTCCGTCCGCGCCTCTGTGTGGGGTGGGTCGTGATCAGCCAAGAGACGCCGCTCGCACGCCTTCGTACTCGGGTGGTTGTCACGATTCGCGGGAAAGGTCCCGCTCGGACAAGGGGAATCGTTCTCGGCATGCCAGGTCCAGGTCCCGGTCCTCGACGCACACGAGACTGCGTGAACCTGTGAAGTCTTCGAGGAAGACGTTGACGCCGTCGGCGCCCAGGATGTCGAGGGACACGCTCGGGGCTCCGCCTTCGAGGCCTGTGTCGACGCTGTTGATGCTGTCGGCGCTGCGTCTGTCGTTGACGCCGATTCTCTCAACGTCGGCGCCGATTCACTCGACACCTTTCGGGGCTCTGTCGACAGGGGTACCCCGTGGCTCGGGGGAACCACCTAGGAAGGCTCTGGCCAAGGTCAAGCATGGCTTTGGTTCCAGTTCTGTACCTTACCGCCATCTGGAATTCATTTCAGAGGTCGATGAGGGCTCTGACGATGGATTGGTGCCTGACACGGTGCCCGACGAGATTCTCTCGGGCCATAGCCAGTTTGAGGACCTGAGGCAGTCCCTGCATGATGCTAGTGGGCTGGACACCTCTCTGGAGGTGGAGTTTTGTAGGCCTGAGCCTGGCACTCATGCCTATTCTTCGTACTGGTGACTTATGTCATGGGTCTCTGAGTACTTAGGAGGGTCTGCTCCCCCAGGGGAGTTTGTTTAGGATGACCTTACGGATATCCTCAACATTGGTCCACCAACTGACCCGGTACTGCCGTTCCATATGGCTCTGCAAAGAAGGGTGGCAGCGGCTTGGACTGCTCCGGAGAGTCTCCCGGCAGTGAGCAAGTCTTTGCCGCGAAAATACCGCTCAGCCAGTAGTGACCCCTGCTACTTGTCCAAGCACCCTACTCCGGAGAGTTTGGTGGTGCAGGCGGCTACAGCCCCGGCAAAGCAGGCGTCGTACCCTACCATCCCTCCTGATAGGGACGACAAGCGTTTTGACGGCTGGGCGAAGAAAGTGTTTTCTGCAGGGGGTATGGCGCTTCAGGCGGCCAACTCCATTTGTGCCTTGTCTCGTTTCACTCACATTCTATGGAACTGTGTTTCCTTGGCGGCTGAACGTATTCCCGAAGGGGATGAGCGGGATGGTTTCCTTGCCGTGGTTCAGGATGGCAAGGATGCTATGTGTGAGGCCGTTCATTCGGGTTTGGACTTAGCAGATTGCGTCAGCCGGTCCATGGCGGCGAGCACCGTTATACGCAGGTTTGCGTGGTTGCGGAAGTCGGGGTTTGCTCCTGATGTGCAGGCCCGGCTCCTCAACATGCCCTTTGACGGGGAACATCTTTTTGGCAGCAAGGCTGACGAGAGCCTTGAGAGGTTGCAGACCTCCAAAGCTGCAGCGAAGTCGTTGGGCGCTGCAGTTAGACAACCTCCGCCTTTTCGTTCTAGGGGACAGCAATGGAGGGGAGGTTCCTTTCGTTATTACTCAGCCTTTGGTAAAGCGAGAGGAGCTGCCAGTCAAAGGGGCCACCGTAGGAGTACCAGAGGTGGAAAACAAGGTACTCTAGGTGCCAAGGCCACTCAGGCTGTTGCCTCTTTGCCCTCAGGCAACGCCGCAGCCGCTTCAGCTCAGTCATGAGGCCATGTCCCATGGTTCGCCGGTTGGGGTAAGGCTGGTGCAGCATCTTGCAGAGTGGCGCACCATTACTTCAGATGTGTGGGTTCTGGAGATCATAACCCACGGCTACTGTCTTCCTTTCCGGCAGAGGCCTCAAGGCAATCCATCGGGGAATCTCTCTTTGAGGAGTTCGGATCCGCTCCTTGCGCAGGAATTTCAATCCCTGCTGGAGAAAGGCGCCATAGAACTGGTGCCTGTAGCGGAGAGGAACAAGGGATGGTATTCCCCTTATTTTTTGAAAGACGGGGTATTGAGACCCATCATGGACTTGCGCGGTTTGAACAAACTCCTCAGGTAGGACAAGTTCAAGATGGTTACTCTCCCTCAAGTCCTCCAGGCCCTTCAACTTCAGGACTGTTTGGTGTCTCTCGACCTCAAGGACGCTTATTTTCTTGTGCTGATCCATCCAAAGCACAAGAAGTACCTGAGGTTTGCGGTTGGCGACTCGCACTTTCAGTTTCGGGTCCTGCCGTTCGGATTGACCTCCGCCCCGAGGGTCTTCACCAAGCTCATGGTAGTGGTGGCAGCGCACCTCAGGAAAGGGGGTATTCATGCCTCCCCCTACCTGGACAATTGGTTGATCGGGGCGCGCTCTCCTGAGCAAGTCCTGGATCATCTGTCAGTCACCTGCCGCTCCCTCCACAAGTTGGGCTTCTCCCTCAACTTAAAGAAGTCCCATTTGACACCAACTCAGAGGCTCCAGTACATCGGAGCAGTGCTCGACACGTCCCTGGGGCAGTGTTTTCCTCCCCAGGTGAGGGCTCATCACATTCAGCAGATGGTGCACAAGTTTCAACTTGCCCAGACTCTCCCAGCGTTCGAGTTCTTGAGACTGCTTGGCCTCATGGCATCCTGCATTCTTCTGGTGCCAGAGGCCAGGTTGCGGATGAGATCATTGCAATGGGCACTCAAGCTCCAGTGGTCTCAGTCCTCCGGCAGGATGTCAGACCCTGTTCAGGTGCCGTCTTCGGTCGCCCAGGACCTTCTGTGGTGGGCCAACGAAGGCAATCTGATGAGGAGGGCTCCATTTTGGCTGCCCGGGCCAGAGGTGACGATCGTGAAGGACGCATCCCTCACGGGATGGGGAGCTCATGCCAACGAGTTGACATCAGCGGTCGTTGGTCTCTGTCAGAGTCCAGACTCAATATCAATCTGTTGGCTGTGCACTACCTCAACAAAAAGGGGGGGGGGCAGGGTCACTTCCTCTGTGCAGGGAGGCGATGCAGCTCTGGTTTCTGGGCAATCCAGCAGGAAGCTTCGATCTCGGCAGTTCATCTGGCAGGAGACGAAAACGAGACGGCGGGCGCTCTGAGCAGGCAGAGCGCAATCTCTCATGAGTGGGAGTTGGCTCATGAGATTCTCCTGGAGATCCTCGCCCTTTGGGGGACCCCTCAAGTGGATCTCTTCGCCTCCAGTGTCAACCGGAAGTGCGAGAGGTTCTGCTTGCGGGAATTTCCTCCAAACGGAGCCTTAGGAGACGCGTTCGTAGTGGAGTGGTCATTCCGACTGCTGTACGCGGTTCCTCCAGTCCCCGTCATCCCGCAAGTACTGGGGAGGTTACAGAGGTTCGGTTCCCAGATGATCCTCATTGCTCCGGCATGGGCCCGGAGGAAGTGGTACCCGGACCTTCTCGACTTGTCCATCTGTCCTCCACGTCGTCTTCCCTACCGAGACGATCTGCTCTCACGGGAGGGGGGTCAGGTTCTCCATCCAGAGGTCAGGTCCCTCAACCTTCACGCTTGGTTTCTGAAAGGTTGAGGTATAAGGATTGGGACCTCCCTGAAGACGTGATGGAGGTGTTGCTTTCGGCCAGAAGGCCCGCAACAAAGTCCCTGTACCGTTGCCGTTGGAGTAAGTTCTGCGACTGGTGCAGGGTTAAGAATGTGGATCCTTTTGCATGTGAAATTCCCATGGTTCTGTCTTTTTTGCTTTCTTTGGCCCACAGGGGCCTTCAAGTGGGTACCATTAAAGGTTACCTGGCGGCGCTGTCCATATTTAAGCACTCGTTTGAAGAGTGTTCCTATTTTAAAATTCCTTTAATTTCTCAGTTTCTGAAAGGGCTCACTGATGTGTTCCCTCCGTCACCTTTCCAGGTGCCCGGTTGGGATTTGAACCTTGTTCTCAAGTTTCTGATGGGTGCTCCGTTTGAGCCTTTGCATTCATGCCCTTTGAGACTGTTAACTCTGAAAACTGTATTTTTAGTTGTGGTCACTTCCGCTCGCAGAGTGAGTTACAGGCACTTTCAGTTAAACCATCCTTCACTGTGTTTCATAAGGACAGGGTTGTCCTTAGAGTCCGTCCTTCTTTTCTTCCGAAGGTGGTGTCGGAATTTCATTTAGGCCAGAAGGTTGTTCTTCCGGCATTTTATCCTCCTCCACATCCTGGTAAGGAAGAGGAGAGGCTCCATAGGTTTGATCCTAGGAGAGCGCTAAGCTTTTATATTTCATGCATGTCCCGGGTCAGAGTGGACAATCAGCTCTTTATTGGTTACGCTGGAAAGCGTTTGGGACAGGCTGTGACGAAACAGACTTTGTCTCACCGGATTATTTTGGCTATCTGAGTGTTACTGCTTGGCGGGCAAGGACCCCCCGGTCGGCTTATAGGCCCATTCTACCAGGGGTATGGCTGCCTCTACTGCCCTGCAGAGGGGTGTTCCTATTCGCAACATCTGTGATGCAGCCACCTGTGCTTCGGTACATACTTTTGTACGTCACTATTCCCTCGATTCCATCCGGGGGCAGGATCTGGCCTTTGGCAAGGCGGTCCTTTACTCCGCAATTTGATTGGACATGCTAAATTTCTGTTTTCTAAATTCTTTTCCCACCTCCTTGCATTGGTACTGCTTTGGGAGTATGTCATAGATATGGAATACGTCGGATGACCCAATCCCCTCGAAGAAAAAGTTACTCTCTTACCTGGTAACGTTCTTTCGATGGGATGGTCCGATGACGTAATCCATATCGCTCCCTCTCTACCTTCCCCGCTACAGAATTTCTTATGTGATTGCAGCTTACGTTTCCGCAAGGCTTTGTGTGTCAGACTGGCAGAAGACTGGTGGCACACGTTCTGGGAAAAAACTACAACTGAGGCTACGGGCGTCATGCGTCCTACTTATCACATCGGGTGACGTCGGCCGTCGGAGATCGTCCTCGAGGACGGCGCATCGACGTCATCGACGCAGGACAAACGCCGAAAATTTTCCAAAGCAGCACAGCTGTAGTGATTACTGTCATAGATATGGAATACGTCGTCGGACCATCCCATCGAAAGAACGTTACCAGGTAAGAGAGTAACTTGTTCTTCTGGCTGTGTGTCTGGTGAACATTTGGCAGCAATGCTTTTTCTATAAGCTGGGGATTCCTGGACGTTGTACTGCACTGGTCCCACCATTTCAAGGGAATAGATCCCCACACCTTGTTATCTCTTCTTGATAGAAGTCTGGTGTCTTATACTGAATGACAATTTCGATCTGAACAGTTCATAGAAGAGTGCAGATAGTGATTAGCCGTCTCTCAAAGTTCCTCTTTAGTTTGCCATTTTCTTCCATGCTGCGAGACTCATCTCATTTTGAAAGGGTAGGCATTAAACAGGGATTTGGGAGATGAGTGAATGACTCCACTCCCAGTTATGGGATTTTATTAATCCAAACTTTCGGCAGTTCCCATCACATTCTTTTTAATTTCTTTAATTGTTTATGGTTCAAATGAACCTTTATAAAAATAGAAATTATCATATAATGTACACATATCAAATACAAAACATTTCAATTTAGGATAAATAAAAACAGATTATAACAACAATTAATCAACATCAACACTTACATTTCCAAAATAAGATACACTAAAGTACTGAAATCTCATTTTCTATTACTTTCAAAAAAGCAACCAATGCAAAAATTAATGCTCTGTTATCACCTTGCATTAGCGGATTCCAAAGAGACTCCATACAGTCTTCATAATTCACATTTACAAATCGTTAACAAAAAAACATAGTCCTTACATCTCTCTCTATATATATATATATATATATATACATATATATATATATATATATATATTTTAAAGTTTCATTTGGTTCTAAGCATTTCGAAAGTCGACATTTCGTAAATTCTCCAATGTTTTGTTCTTTCCAAAGTGTGCAACTGGTTTATTCTAAATCTCAGGTAATACATTCTAGTTACATTACATGGGAATATTGTAAGATAAGCACAAACAACCATCTCTTTTATGTGGAAATTTGGCATATTCTTTATAGGTACTCAGAGAATTTATTTCATCTACTGTTTTACACCAGTCATGTTCAAAAAGTTTGTTTTACATAACCAGGTCGGATATGTAGATCTTCTTGAGCAACACCTAAATCATTCAAGCTTTTATCCATGTTTAGATAATAGGCTGTGATAGAACTGGAAGACCATCCCCTAGTAAATTCAAAGAAATCTTGATGCAAGGAGTTATCCGGGCAATTAAGTATTTTACAGTTTATAGTGATATTTTCGACTTCAATAGTTTCGAATGCATTAATTTCGAATCAATAATGTCGAAAAAAAATGTCGAATTTATTTTATTTTTTAATTTTTTTTAATAACCCTTTTTTTACTAGCCAAACCCCAAAAAAACATATAAAATAAAAAATAAATATTCAACATTTTTTTTCAACATTATTTTTTTCGAAATTAATGCATTCGAAATTATTCATTCGACATTTTAACTGCACACCGTATTTTACTATAGTTTGATAGAGCCCGCCAAGTCCACCTAGTAGATAAAGAGATCAGACCCATCTCATGTCAATAACACAATTCGGAATTGCCGGTGATAGATGCAGATCAGCTTTCAACAAACTGCCCTGCATGGAATCTACTTGTTTATGCAAATTGCATAGACAAATATCCAAAGCATAAAGAAGTATTGGTTCCACCTTTAAGGTTAAGGAACTCAAGTAACGGTATCACGGAAAATGTACAGTATTTAGAGAAGATAAATTTCATTTGACTTCTGAGAGGTCTAGCTTTTTGCTTCAGGTAGTCAACCCATGATTTGATTGATGTCTCGTTACTTAGACGATATCCCAAGTAAATAGTTTCTTTTAATACATATATAGTCACCATCGATATTCCAACAAAACTTCTTAAGTTTCTTACCAGTCTTAAAAATCATAATACTAGTTTTAGAAGGGTTAGGTTTAAGATTAGGTTGATAGGCAAATTCAGAAAACATATTGAACTTAGATTGAAGGCCAAATGGGGTCAAATAAAATAAAATAAGATCATCTGCAAAGGCTAGCCAATGTAGTCTTGGAGAGCATAAGCTTGCCGCAAAAGTATCCATTGAATTCCAAAGTTCATCTATGTCAGAAGTTGAACAACAACGCCGCAAAATTACATCATTGCTTCAGCCCCAGGAATGATTGTACAGGGTCCGTCAGTGCCCTCCCTTGGGTAATCCGGATTCTACAACTTGTATTGGTGTGAAATGTTATAATCCAATAGGTGAAATGGTTAGGAATACCTAATTTACTCATTTTTCACCATAACACATTACAAACTGCTGTATCGAACGCAGATGACATATCGATACAATATATAGGGTACTAAGTTCTTTCTTTTTGATTCCTTCTAACAAATGCGCCATAATTGTTGCATTTAGTGTGGCTCCCATCTGGCGTCTAAATCCGACTTGGAATTTGGAATAGATCTTAAAAGTGGCTAGATGTTTATCAAGCTCATAAAAGACCAAGATTGAAAAGACCTTTGCTGCTGAGTCTGTTAGAGATATTGGTCTAGAATTCTCTGGCAGACCGGGATCACCTTTTTTATAAATTGGTATCAAGATGGAAGTTACCCAGGAGATAGGAATAGTCCCACTGGCTAAAATATTGTCAAACTTAATTTTTAGAATCATACTCCAAAAAATAGGATCAGACCTGTAGACACAAGATGGAATCCCGTTGGGGCCTGGAGCACGGGAGTTAAATAATTTCTTAATGGCCCACATGATGTCAAAAGCAGACCAGACAAATTGCGCTGACGATGGAGACAGATCTATTATTTCATGCATTTGGGCAAATCGAGTGGGCAATGCACATTCCTTCTCAAAGTAGGCTATCCATGTTTCCGCATATTCGGGTGCATTACCTTTCTTGATCGCAGACCAGATGTCACGAGTATTATAGCTACAGATAGCCCTGATCATTTCACAATTTTGCTTATTGTATTGTTCAATGTATACTCCTTTAATTTTAAATGTATATCCTTGGATAATAGCCTTTCTTTTCTTTTTTTTTAGCAAATATTGTCCTATAGTTAAATACCAAGCTTTCTTATATCTCTATTCTTAGATCTTTTCAAATATTTGATTTTAAAATTAGAGCTATGTTTTTGACTAATCGACAAAGGTGATTGTTTCATTCGGAAATGATCAAGAGCTTCAGTAGTTAAGGTAGTGACAATTAGGTTGAGAAACTCAATTGGATATTCCTCTGGAGTATTAAAGTTAATACAGCATTTACGTTTTATAGATACTCGCTCGGCTAGCCTCTTGCAAAGTGTTGGATTCCATTTTAGGGAGGTATAATCCTTTTGATTCTCAATAGCACGTAAACAATGATCTATATGCAGTGTATTAATATCCATGAGAGTAGTGAGTCTAATGGGGGTGTGGTCGCTATACTTAATTTCCCCTATCGTAGCAGAATCGATGCATGTTAACAAGGAATCAGAAATACAAATAAAATCAACCATGGATCTTGAATTCCCTCTTTTCCATGTGTGATTAGGAGAATGTTCATTAAACTTAACAAATGACATGCCACTACATAACTATACAACCCTTAACTCCACCCTTACACCCCGACCAAGACAACAACTAAACTAAAACAACTCAGAATCGTACAATGCCGCGCAAACGACCCACCCAGAGGGAAAGAAGAGAAGAAAGAACAAACACCCCGAAACTTCAACTAAGAACCGCAACAGAACACACCCCCACAGACAGCTTCAAAGATCGGACCAACACTGAAAGAAGAGACAAATCCCTTTACCTAACTCCATACCTCACTGAGACCTACTCACCAGATCGAAACAACGCGATGCCAAAACCAACTACACTGAACAACCTACCAACATCACGAAGAATGACAAACTCCACCAGATACAACATGCGCACAACTGAAGCGATAACACCATACATCACCAAAGCAAGAAGAACCCCCAACCCACAACCATGTCCCCTGGAAGACGAACCAGATGAAAACAAAAACCCTAGGCTAAACCTAGAAGTACTACTTGCGAACGCTGACAACCCGAAACCTGCTCCTGAACAAGATCAGAAAACGACCCTAACAAAAAAAGGCAAACCAAGCTACACCTCTAAACTCCACTGCAATCTAATAAATGCAAGATCCATGTCAAAACACTCTACAGAGATCTTCGACCTACTCGACGACAACGGCATCGACATCCTCTTCATCACAGAAACTTGGCTGGACGACAACTACAAAATCACACTCCAAAGCTGCCTCCCAGCAAACTTTAAATGCCTTCAAATAAACAGGAAAAACAGAAAAGGAGGAGGCATCGCAATAGCATTTAAAGAGCAGCTAACAATAAGAACAGACGAACCACTCAACATCCCCAACTGCGAGTCCATGGTCATACACCTAACAACTAGCCCAAAAACCAACATAACATTCATCCTGGTGTACAGACCCCCAACTTATGATGCATCCTTTGTCGACAACTTCATAGAAGCCATAACCAACATAGCCATCAACCACGAACACCTAATCATACTGGGGGATTTCAACATCTGGTTCGAAGACAGTCATGCCAACTCCCAAAACTCACTGATTGAACAACTCGCCACCATGAATCTACGACAACTAGTAAAAGGGGCAACTCACTCGGCAGGACACACCTTGGACGCAATATTCGCAGAGGAAAAACTCATCACCATGGCACCGCCGATACAAATACTGTGGAGTGACCATCTCATCATCCCATTCGTAATCACTCTGCCTACTCAAGTCTACATCCAACCTCCCAAACTCACAGCCACCACAAAAAACTGGAAAGACGTCAAAAAAGGCAACCTATTCGAACAACTGGAGTTAACCAAGCCCTCAACAACAGAACTAGACCTAGCTGACCTAGACGGGAAAGCGGAGATACTACACAAATGGATTGCAGATACAATCGACAAGATGGCCCCAGAAAAACCATTCACACCATCAAAAAAAGAGCAATGGCAAAATGGTTTACCCCACTACTAAGCACCAGGAAAAAGGAAAACAAAAAGATGGAAACTGAATGGAGGAAAGATTACAATCCAGACAAAAAAACAATGTTCCAGAAGCACATTCGCGCATACAAGAAGGAAATTCAAAAGGCAAAGAGAAAGCATTATGATGACAGAATCACAAATGCCACCAACACACAAAAAGAAATGTTCCGTATCATTAAAGAAATGAGAAACCCACCAGGCTGTGACAACACCCCAACCCCCTCGGAGAAACTATGCAACAACCTTGCAGACCACTTCAAAAAGAAGATCAATGACATCCGACAAACCATCCAACAGAGACCAACCAGCAGCGACTTACAACCAAACGAACCCAAATCAGAACCGCAGCACAAACTCAATAACTACCCTCAAATATCAGCAGAGGCATTCGCAATGCTAATAAAACACAGCAAGAAAGCGGGCTCACCGATGGATCCCTGCCCCCCGGACATCTACAAATCAATCCTCGGACAAGGAACACCAGCAGAATACTTCAGAAACCTTCTAAATCTATCACTGGCAACAGGGACAGTACCAAGGATCTTCAAATCGGCTTACATCAAACCACTTCTGAAAAACACAAGCGGGGACGTAGATGACCTCTCCAACTACAGACCAATCTCCAACATCCCCTACCCAGCCAAACTCCTCGAAACCTACGTATACAAACTAACCCAAGAATACGTTGAAGAACACCACCTGCTAGACCAAGCTCAAGTCGGCTTCAGACCCACAAGAGGTACAGAAACAGCACTACTATCCATCTGGGAAAACCTAAAAACAAACGCAGACTCCAACACAACATCTGCCCTTATCCTGCTCGACCTCTCAGCAGCCTTCGACACAGTTAGCCATGACACCCTAACCAAAAGACTAGAAGACATAGGCATAACAGACACAGCGCTACGCTGGACTAAATCATTCCTAGCAGACAGAACTGAAACCGTCTGGATCAAACCCTTCAAATCCACCCCACGAGTCAACGACTGTTGAGTACCACAAGGATCCTCACTATCTCCATTGTACTTCAACATCTACCAAACCCCTGTAATCAGAATCTTCCAGAAACGCAACATCAAATGCTACAACTATGCAGACGACACTCAAATCATCCACAAGATCGAAGACACCCAAGCCGATCATTCAAACCTAACCGACTGTCTAAAAGAAGTCTTCAACTGGATGAATGCCAACAACCTGAAAATCAACCCAGGAAAAACAGAAATCATGATCATATGCAAAGACCAAGAGAAGGAAACCGCCATCCCGTGGCCAACGGAAATGGGATCTATACCATCACCACCTAAGGTAGTAAAAAATCTGGGAGTCCTGATGGACAACACCCTAACCTTAGAACCGCAAATAAACGCAACAGTCAAGAAATGCTTCTTCCTCCTCCACACGGCAAGAAAAATACTACCTTTCCTCTCCTTCACACACAAAACACTCACCATCGTCGGCCTCATCATGTCAAGTATCGACTATGCAAACAGCCTCTACCTCGGTATACCGGAATACCTACTGAAGAAGCTACAACGGATCCAAAACACTGCAGCCAGACTACTCCTCAAACTATCCAGAAGAGACCACATCACCCCGGCCCTAAAAACACTACACTGGCTCCCAGTAAAACAGCGTATCATCTTCAAAACAATGTGCATAACGCACAGGGCAATCAGCGGACAAGGAGCCGAATTCCTACAAAAAAAAATAGCAATCTACAAGCCAACGAGACCACTCAGGTCAACCAACGAAATCCGACTGGAACAAAAACCTTACATCAAGAAGAAACTCAGAGGCACCGCTTTCTACCACTTAGCCGCGAAAACCTGGAACAACATCCCAAAATTGATAAGGAACACCAAAGACCACCTTAAATTCAGAAAATTACTAAAAACCTACCTCTTCAACACCGGAGACTAAAACCGAAACAACAATAAGACAAACGAATCATCAAAAAAGGACAGTGACAAACCGCTAGAACCGACAGAAGTACCCTGGGCACCAGCAGGGCTGACGCTGGACACAGGGGTCCACCCGCGAGACCCAGAGAAACGGATACAACTACTCCAGCCAACCCTTACCATCCCCTAATATGGTAGCTGATGCATATTATGCTGTGCAATAGTTGGAATTCCCGTAACCAAGGGATTTGAAAGCTGATTAACTATCTCTATCGGTAAAATACCTGCCTTTAGGGCATTTAACATGGACTCATGATCATAGCTCGTTTTGAGTACCCCATTATGCTCTAAGCCAGAATCAAGTACATCTGACCTAGGAACATCAGGACCTTTTGCTACATTCAGTAAGTCAATATTTGTTCTCTGCATTAACGGTCCCACAGTTTTTTGAGCATCGTAAGCGGGGCCATTAGAATCCAGCTGGATTAGGGGAAGTTTATTAGCTTTGAACGGCTCATTGGGTAGTTGAATACATTTCCCTCCATTTTGCTCCGGTTTAATTGAACCATTTACAATGGTACGAAATATATAAGAACATTGTATTTTAAAATCCTCATATGTACATTCACCTGATGAGAGCAATTTATTCCAATTAGTTATTATTTTCCTAAATTTGCACTAAAAGATTATACAACCGCTAGAGTCAATGAGTTTGGATTGTGTGAAATCAATCTAAGCCGGAACTGTTCAGAATATATAAAATCAACCTCTTTCACAAATAATCTAAAATGCTGACCTCTAACAGCAAGAGTACCAGGCAACCACAAAATGTTTTCCATATTTCATAGACACAGGAATTTTACAAAATCTGAAGTGTGCACGCTGTAAGTTCGAACCAGACTGAATACGCTTGAGTTCCTCAATTGGTAAGAGGTACAGACGAAATCTTAAAAATGTCTCTGTAAAATGAATTTGGGATGTATATAAATAAGTTGGCAAAAGATCCAGTTTCTTTACCTAAGCAAAAAGGTGACTATATAACATGTATTTAGTAATAGCCTCCAATATACCTATCCAATCCAATCTGCCTCCCAGGTCTTTTATTATGGTTTTCACTGTGACATGAAGTTTGAATACCTCGGGTATACTGTTAAGGTAAAGAAGAGGCCAGAGAAACCATCTTTTGTACATTAGCAAGTTTATCTGTAAGAAAAAATAGGTCATAGCCCAGAATAACAAGATTGTGTGTGTCCTCCATCAACATTGAAGCAATAATTCAGGTTTTTAAATGGATGTGTGCTACATATGTACCAGAGTCATCCAGACACTCCATTCAATTAATATTTTTAGAGTCAAGATTCCTTAGGTGCGGAATTTCATAAAATAGAGCTTGAATGTTTTATTCAAGAGTTTACAAATGGGACAGTGTTGTGTTTGTCCAAGGACTCTGTGGAAAGTTTCTGAAAAGAGGTTTCATAATTAGTCTCCGACTTCCCAACACAAGGGCTGGATGGTTTATGGATACACTCTGGAATGCTTCAGTTGCCTTCTGTAGTGTTAAGAAGACCTCCCCTATTTTTGGGGGCATCTCCAAATCCTCTGGAACAGGTTAATGACGATCTAAAGTCTGCTCTTCTAGGGTTTTGTCTCTTGGATTCCCAAATTATGAAGTAATGCAATACTCTGTAGAGTTAACCAAAACTTTTTTTTAGAGAATGCTTTATTCTTACACTTCTTATTCTTTCTTTCGAGAACCCGATGAAAAGGCACAAGTGTCTCCGCTGTTTTAGATGTTTCTTCTATAGATGGTTCTACTGGTCACTGACGCTTCTTTTTAGGATCCTTAAACATTTTCTAGAAGACTTGTGTTGTGAAGGTAGGCAGGGTTTTTGATAGTTTGATTTTTTCATAGTCTGTTGTTTCTTTTTTTTTTTTTTTTATTGATTTAGCTGTATAAAAACAGCCTTTCAAAAACTAAAACATAATAAAATACAATACACTTTACATCATAAGAGTTGTAACATTATACAGAAATGCAACATAACCAGCGAATCAATCATCTGGAAATAGGATTTGAAGCTAACTTTCTCCAGTCAATTACACATTTTCCAACTGATATGTGTTAATTCCATCTTCCAACTTTAGAGCCTCCACAAACATTAATATAGCCAAATTTATTTTAACCAATTGACTATGATATAGTTTATCCCATAACACATCATGGTCGGTAATAACCTGGTTCTCAAAAAAATGCTTGAAGAAAATACATCTCTTTTCAATAAGTGCAGGACAACCCGCAATTAGATGTTTTAAGGATTCAACTTGTTCCGCCTCCTCACAAAATCTACAGTCCCCATTAGTGGACAACTTTCGCATAAATTGTATTTCATTGGAGGGAAGGACATTCAATCTTATTCTTAGATAGGTAAGTCTGCTTTTTGGATTAGGAAATTTAATGAGATATTGTTCTATTTTATGTACTTCTTTCACAGCAAAAGATTGATATCTAAAAGTTTTTAATTTATCGCATGCATTTCTAGTTTCAATCCAATCCCACATCCATAGTTTTTTCTTTGCTCTTTCTGGATTGTTCACCAATAGCTCATCATCAATGCCTGCCTCTGTCATTGCCAAAGAACACCACTTTCGCCACTTTGCCGTATTCCTAATTTCAGTATTCAGCATGTGTTTTCCCATCAAATACATCACCCCATCATTTTTGGAGGCCATCACATATTTACGATACAGGCTCAACATTTTCCAGAGATAAAATGCATTCAATGAGACCAAGCCCAGTTCATGTCTTATCAGACACATTGAAACTGAAGTAGAAAGGCCACATATCGATTTCCAAAAATTGCCTTCCATTTTAACCCATATAGATTTTTTCATAGCTGCTTTGGTTTCTGATGCATACGTCACAATGGGTACCACTTTTTGTTTATAGAAAATTACAGCAGGCATCAAGGAAAATTTGCCATATTTGGCTTGAATTATTTTAGATTGATTTATTCCTGTTTTAAGTTTTTCTTTCAACACTCTAAAATATGGCTTATCAGCTACATCATTGTTGAATTGGATGCCTAGATATTTATATTCTGTAACTATTTCTATCTCTATATCTTGTATTACCCATCGATATTTTGTGTGGGTGGATTTTGTCTTGCAGCTTTGTATCATAATTTTACATTTATTTTGATTTATTGTTAGTAAGTTTTCATCTACATATCTACTCAAGGAATCAAGAAGATTCTGCAAACCCACGGGGGTTTTAGACAGAAGTACCAAATCATCCGCATAAAATAACCACGGTATTGGATGAACACCAATTCGTGGAGCATCAGCTCTACATTTCATAAATTCATACCGGACAGCTGCCATGAAAAAATTAAAAAGGGTACTGGCCAAAATACAACCCTGTTTTAGACCTCTATGAGTCAAAATAGGATTAGATAAGGTTCCATCTGTGGCCAATCTAATTTGCACCATGGTGTCCGTGTGCAATTCTTTAATCCAAAATACAATATATTCAGGGCAATTTGCGTCAATCAATTTTTTCACCAGCAATTTCCTGCACACTGAATCGAAAGCTGCTTGGAAGTCAATAAAGGCCAGATAGATAGATTGACCTTTAACCTGTTCTTGTTTTTTTATGACTTCCAATATGTGCAGGTTAATTGCTGTTCCCATACCTGGCCTAAATCCCGTTTGATGTGGGTCTCTCATCTGAACCTCATTCAGCCATATATTCAGATCTCTCAGCAGCAATCTTGCAAAAATTTTACTTGGGATGTCTAATAGAGAAATGGGTCTATAATTTGCGGGATTTTCATGATCCCCTTTTTTATAAATCAGTATAGTTATTGCTTTTTTCCAAGAGCGTGGTAAAAATCGTGTTCTTATTATTTTCAGAAAAATTGTTAGAAATATTTTTGCCCACGCCATAGGATGTTGTTTTATCATAAAATTTGATAAACCATCTGGCCCTGGAGCACGAGAGATTGATAATTTAGAGATCTGAAACAGTATGTCATCAATGTCAAATGAGAGATCTTTACTACAAGATTTAATAGGTCTCACACCTTCCCCTTTTGTGATTGTGTCCGCATACAAGGATTTATAGAAACACGCCCAAACTTCCTGAGGTATGGGATTCAATTGATAAATAAATTGCTGTTTACACTGCTTAAAATTTAATAATGACCAAATTCTAGATGAGCTTTTAGATTTCAATTTATCTAACATTTCTTCCGCATCCCTCTGATATAGAATAGCATGTTTCGATCTCAACCAATTTTTATATTTACATTTTAACGCTCTGAGTATCTTACTTTTGTCACTATGGTTAAGATTTATCACATGCCTTCTATCTTTTCTATATTGGGCCTTCCGAATTGCTACTTCATGATCGTACGTGTGCAGAGACTTAATCTCCTTGATTTTTAACTTCTTTCTTTTAACCACAAAGATTTGCATTTCTTCCACGTATGACTGAGTATCAAGGTGACAGTTTTTTACTCTCCTCACGTCATTCGTTTTGAGATTGTGGTTTAACATATCTAAGGTTTTTGGACACCATTTAAATCTATTCATCCCTTGATTCAGAGACATATTCGTTGCTAAGGATTTTTCGTAATGTTTCTCCAGGACAGACCATGACCAGTTCATGCATTGGATATCATGGTCACTAACATGTTGGGATAAAATTGAAAAATTAGTTATACTCTTAAACAATTGCTCGTCTACAAATGTATAGTCAATCATGGCAGATTGCGTACCGCGGTGCCATGTAATATGTTGGGGAATATCTCCTCTTATGGCACCGTTTAACTTACATAAACGACGTTCTTCCATCAAATCATTCCATTTTTGGGCTACTGCGGATATATGTTTTCCCCCACGCGCATGACATGTTATATTAAGGTCACCCGTAATAATAACATGCTCACACGTAGGGTCTAGATAGATTGCATTCAACAGATTCTCAAGGGCATTAAAGAATTCACAGTCAGTAATGGCTGCATGGTTCCAGTATACATTTATCAACCCTATAACCTTAGAATCAATTATTATCCTCACCAGTTGCAAAAAACTATTGGGGGAAGCCCAGGGTTCCAAATGAGTATACGGATTGATTTTTATTGCTACCATTAGACCTGCCATGGGTCTGCCCTTGGCAGGTATAATTGCTGGAATCAAGGATGTGATGTGATTATCCCACCTTGGTGCATATTGTAACCATATCTCTTGGAAAACCAATATGTCGAAATTGTCCAAAGTGCTATCATTACTTTTCACAAGATGATTAAACCCTCGCGTATTCCATGAGGATAGAGAGAGAGAAATAGATTGCTGGCATAGTTAATTTCTATATTGTCTCACCTCTCTATCCTTTTGTACTCTTTCATTTTCAAATACTGACTCTGATTGACGATTTCTAGAATGGTATTGCTCCTCTGCAATAGATTTAGATATATATTGATTTCTAACTGCAGATATTTGTGGAGGGTAAGTCACAGCGTTATTAAGCAGAATGAACCCTAGTTCATATATCTCCATTCTAGCTTGCCATAAGGCGTTTTTTATGAAACCTGACTTCATCCACAGCTTTACAACCGACAAATCAGTTGGATGTAAGAACTCTATTTGCTCAAGATCTGCCGAGCATATTCCTTTTAGAGCCGGTATATCTGCAAACATATTCATAACTGATTGTCTATTAAGAGTAAATGTCTGGAACGGATGCGAGCGGCACTGCAAAATCAAGTAATGCGCAGTCACAGTTTTTATAGGAGTTCTCAAAGGCCCTTTTATAAATGAAGTCGACTTAAGATCTCTTTGATTGGCTGGTTTGTTGAAATCTGCATGAACACCCATTGTCTTTGAGATATTTTTATCCATCGAGTCCTTAGTATTTGTATTATTTACCAAGGAAACAATTCTTTGAATAGATTTCTCTATATCTTCTTTCCATTCTTTTAAAACTTCTGTGTCCACACTCTTCACTCTTACAGGCTCTACTATCAATGGTTCTCCACAATTTTCCATTTCTACAGACTCTACTTTATTAGCCGATTCATCCTCTTGAAAACCTCTGTCATTTGCCAAGGGAGCTGCTGCCACAGAATTTTGCTTAGAGGCATTTTTATTGACCTGTTCGCTAATCAACACCAAACTGTCCAAAGGTTCGTACATCAAGTGCGCTGTCTTGGCCAGTTTGGATTGACTAGCTTTAAACAATAGCATATCACGATATTTGTTAGCTATATTTTTTCTCGCCAGACTAATTGCAGAATTTGATTTGGATACTGACTGAATAAATTGTCTAGTACCAGAAATCTTTGAATTAGGAATGGCTTTGATATTTTTAGATTTTTTTATAGCATTTGGTATCTGAATAGATGTTTTTTTAAGTTGTTTTTCAAATATCTGGTAGGTCGGCCCTTTATTCTCTGAGTCAGAGTCTTTTACAATTTCTGCCTCTACACAGTGTTGGCTACCCACCTTAGGGAGATTTTCACAATGCTTCAATTTTGCCTTACTTTTCTTGAGACATCTCTGACCAACAGCACATTTCTCCATGTTATTATTACATCCCAACACAAGACTGGGTTTTGTCATCTCACATTTATCCTCTATTTTTTTCATACCATTTGTTTCCACCATTCCATTTAGTTGTGTTGCAATTTTTGCTTTCCCTGTCTGGTGTTGTAATACAATTTGTTGATTCTGTGAGCAATCAATTAGTAGTACATCAGAGGTTTGTACATTTCCAACATGCTTTATGCCCCCTATGTTTTCACATATTTCATTGGCACATGGAACACACTCCAATTTGGTTTTAAGACAGCCACATCGAGTTTCAATAACTTTTGTTTGATTCTGTAATAATTTAGCCAGTAGCTCCTGTTGCTCATTCATTTTTGAGTCTAAGGAATCATATAACCGTGTCAAGGAGAATAGAGCTGCATTCATCGTTTGTAGAGAAGTTTCTACACCTATGATGAATGTCCCTTGCGAGGGATTGTTGTTTAAATTTACAGCATTTGGAATTCGCCGTGGGGTGGGGTTCATAAACGAGCAGGACAATACAGACGACTCTTTAGGTGAAGGAGAAAACATCATTGGGGATTTGGATAGGTTGTGAAAACTCTCTCTAGTTCCTGTCACCAAATCTACCACCTCATCGTGATCAAATGAAATACACTCCCCACCTTCATCAATTTTTTTAAATAAATCTGCCTGATTTGGGCTTGCCAGTTCCCCGGCTACCTCATTAAACACTATTTCTCTTCTCGCTTCAACCCGCTCATCTAGTATCAGAGAAGATTTGGTAGGTGTTATCAGATCACATTCATTCTTCTCACCTCTTAAATCCACTTGATTCACAATAATGTCCAGAACACCAGCGGTCACTAAGGAGTCAAGAGGTGTATCTCTCAAATTAACATCCTCTCCATTCATATCCATTTCTTCAGCATTATTGGGGCATAGTCCCATATTAGATGGGGGGGTTTGCACTTTTTCAACCGCCCTACCCATTTTGGTTCTCTGTTCACAGAATTTGCGTATATCCACTATGGGGGTACATGACCTTATGTTAGAAGCAGATTTAGATGCTCGTGCTAACTGTATACAACGTATAGAAGAGGTTTTTGGAGTTTGTAATGCCGCTGCAACACACGCTTTAATTTTATCCTGGTGCGGCATTCCAGTTTTCAGAGTTACGACCATTTTTCTTTACTAGTAACCAGGATACCAAGATCACCTAAGTATATATGTAGATGTAGATAATGAGAGCGTATAAATATTGCACTCACCAGAATTTACCTGTTCTGATGTATTACACCCCGCCTATATAACAGAATTACAATATATTCTCACTCTAGTTCTTGGGCATCAGTGCAGCAGACCGTCAACAGTTCTCCCTTTTCTATGTGTTGATTTTCCTAGGACAGTTCGTGCACAGCGAGAATCAATGAGGATAAACTCCACAGTTTCCCGACCAGTCACGCCACCAAACAGCCACACAACAGCTGTAGGGCTTGACACCAAAGGGCTTATCGCCGCAAGGGTGGCTCGCAGCTGCTTTTAAAACAGAAGTCAGTCACGTGAGGCGTCACGTGTCCCACGCTGCTCCGCCTCCTCCAGGAAGCGGCTAACAATTAAAATATTGGCAAGAGCGACGGCTCGCAGTGCCAATTAGAGCAAGCTGCAGGGGTCCTCTCAGCTCAACACAGTAAAACACAAAAGCGATCCTTCGCTTTAGCACTTCGTACGCCGCTCGGGCGGCTCGCAGCTGCTTTTAAAACAGAAGTCAGTCACGTGAGGCGTCACGTGTCCCACGCTGCTCCGCCTCCTCCAGGAAGCGGCTAACAATTAAAATATTGGCAAGAGCGACGGCTCGCAGTGCCAATTAGAGCAAGCTGCAGGGGTCCTCTCAGCTCAACACAATAAAACACAAAAGCGATCCTTCGCTTTAGCACTTCGTACGCCGCTCGGGCGGCTCGCAGCTGCTTTTAAAACAGAAGTCAGTCACGTGAGGCGTCACGTGTCCCACGCTGCTCCGCCTCCTCCAGGAAGCGGCTAACAATTAAAATATTGGCAAGAGCGACGGCTCGCAGTGCCAATTAGAGCAAGCTGCAGGGGTCCTCTCAGCTCAACACAATAAAACACAAAAGCGATCCTTCGCTTTAGCACTTCGTACGCCGCTCGGGTGGCTCGCAGCTGCTTTTAAAACAGAAGTCAGTCACGTGAGGCGTCACGTGTCCCACGCTGCTCCGCCTCCTCCAGGAAGCGGCTAACAATTAAAATATTGGCAAGAGCGACGGCTCGCAGTGCCAATTAGAGCAAGCTGCAGGGGTCCTCTCAGCTCAACACAGTAAAACACAAAAGCGATCCTTCGCTTTAGCACTTCGTACCGTAGTCTGTTGTTTCTTATGTCTTGGAGTATTTGATGTGCTTGATGAAAATTCAATAGCTGGAGGCAATTGCTGAAATACCTTATCCTCTTGCAGAGGAGCCAGTAAATCCTCATTACTGTTAACAGACTGTTGATTGCAATGGTCTCCTATTGCAGAACTGTTGAAGTTGGAAAAACAGATGCTGGATTGGCAGTAAGAGACCCTTTATTGTCCCAGTATTCGAGTTTAAGTTCTTTCAAACTAGATGTATAGAGCTTCAATTCAGAGCTGATGTTTTCATATAACTTGACCAGGGATGTCAAAACCATGATAAAAGCAGAGATTGAATTGAGACCCTGTTTGTCGCTGTGAAAATCGCCAGATAGGCAACTTTTTTTTCCTGAGCCCTAAAATACTTCCCCCCCAAATATTCTAGGAGGGGTAATTCTATATTATTACCTTCAATACTAGAATATTTCAGGAAAGTGTTTGATTCGGTGCACCTCATTTTGGCCCGGTTTGGCGTGGCCAGTCCGCCGCAGGGATCTTTTGGCACCAGCATGTTTCAGCGCAGCATTCCTTTTTTAAAATAAAATTAGAAAATACAGAATTGATGCAGTCTTGAACCCTTGCCTGCAGGGCTGGGAGAAGGGAGAACTAACAACTAGGCTATCGTTATCTTTTCAGTTGAGATGCACAAGCTACTTATATGAACGTAGATCATGATCCATTATTTACACCGATCATGATATATATAAATAGGTAACTGGTACGTACAGCTAAGGGTGAGATCTTGATGGCCTTGTAGTTAAGGGTTTGCGATGGCCCTCATTGTTTGTTTGTATTTTTGTATTTTTTATTGCAATGTTAAAAAAAAATTACAATAGGAATGAAAATGGCGCCGACCGGCCTTCACCAAACTGGCTCCTGCAGCGAAACGTCTGCGGCTAATCGGCCCGTGCCGAAACTGGAAACGCCGAAATGTCCTCCTCCTTTTTTTATTTTCTGTTGGTGCATTTTTAGGAAAATGACACCACCTGGTGGCCATTTTCCTGGCGACATTATCACTGGATGCCATTTTGTCATACCTTGCAGTGACTCCAGCATTCCACACCGAAAACTTTCTGCATCTGAGTCAACATTAGAGCAATTAATCAAATGCTTAGGAAACATTAGAGGTGTAACTGAAAGAGTCTAGTGTGTTATTAGCATTGTGGGCTGCGTCGTCGGTTGCAAGTGTATCGCGCAAGGCAGAATAGTGTTGGTAAGGGGACCCAATCTTCTCGCACCCACAGGCGCTTTAGAATAAGGCAAAGGCTGTCATGGGTAATGTAAGAAAACAAACAGTGGGGTGGGGGTGCCCTTAAAGACCTTTACACAATCATATTGTTGTATATTTTGTAGGTGTAGTGCACATGCAGGAATGACAACCATCTTAGATTTTAGGAGCCATACTGTGACACAAAGCTTAAACGTAGCGCGGTAGTCAGTTTTCCAGTCCCAGGCCGCGAACATGAGCAACAGAATAGTTTGTGTCCACACATTGATGAGAAAGGCCCTCCAACCCCCATCAGTCCCAATCCTAAGTTATAGCACCCAAATGACCTACATTTAAGACCTCTGAATGCCAATGTACCAGATAACCACAAACCACTTACCATAAACCTGTTGAACCCTTGATCGATCAGGAAGATCAGAAAGCAGGGCATTCCTGCCTCCACTCCTAGGTCACATGTTTAAAGCGCTGTGTATCATACCTTGGGCGCTGCATGCCCAGGGGGCAGAATTCCTCAGAGTAAAATTTACTTGCTACTGCCTCGGCCGTTGTTTGCACTCTGCCTCGGCTGGTCCGCTTTGGGTACCATCCTGCCAGCGTGCACGGATTGGTGGCTGTGTCTTTTCCATAGCCGCAGCTCTGCTTTGGAATGAGCTTCCGCCTGAGATAAAACAAATTCTAATCATCTGGCCTTTAGGAAGGCCGTTAAGACCTATTGGTTTTAGATGTTTCAACAATAGTTTGTTCCCGCCCTCTAGCGCCAAGATACCCTTGGGTGATCGTGCGCTGTACAAGTTTCTGTAACATAACATAACGTGACTTGTGTGTCGAGGTGCAGGGAGGGATGACATAGCCCAAAACCAGAGTGGGAGACTTTGGAGAAGTGCCGGCCTGTCTGGGAGCGAGTGAAGTGTGTGAATTAGTATGACCTCTGCTTTCCCCATGGGCCCGTCTGTTCATACCAGGTGCATTGTTACATTGAGATAGATGTGTTTTTTCTTAGTCATATAATTATTTGGCGGTCTGGTGACCGATGACAACTGCCACATCACCCATGTGGAAGATGGACGGACGGGGCTGGGACCAATGACCTGGCATCCCCTATGGAGCAGGTGACCTATGTGTAGGATCTAACCAACCAGCAGCGCAGGTTTCTACTGTATGTTATGTCGTCACTGGTGACACTATGTGCCTTCTTAATGCAGAACGTTCCGTGGCGACATAGTTCTTTGTTGGCGCTTTTTTTCCTTTTTTGTGGAAATAAACTTTATCCTTGCAAGAGGTGTATTGGGCCTTTTTTCCCTACGGGGCTGTATTTTCTCTGGTGTGACCGTCTAGGGGCTTTCCTACATTTGGTGACCCTGACATGAGCCCAGTGACCGCTGCGTCGACTGAGGCTTCCAGGCCGCTTCTCTGGAGGGTCTGTGCCTACCTACGGTGACCAGTCCCAAGCACGCAGAAGTGTGCAGGAGCCATTTCAACAGAATTCCTGTCTCTTTGAAGCAGGGCGTGGCTCCGGGGAGAGTGCAGGCCGTTATTGGGACCCTGTGAAGGGAGGAGCTCGGGTGAACACGCAGACGCGAGTACACCCCTTGAGAGGGATAACAATGAGGGGGCGTGTGATGGGTGTGGGTGAAAGTAAAGTGTGGTAAGGTCACGCGGCAAGGTTCAGTTTATCATTATTTTTGGGATATTTAAGAGGATTTTACGAAGGAATAACGGGAGTGTAGGGAAACTTTCGGAGTGAGAGAAGATGATGGTGCTGTTTGTTTTGTAACAAGGAGATGAAAGGAAAAGCTAGGAGAGCTTTATAATTAGTGGGCTAGATGGAAGTAGTGGTTGCTGATTTAGCTTGTTATTTTATTGTATTATGCTTTTTTGTGCATGAGGCGTAAGCCAATGTGATGGGGGGGGGGTGAGAGATAGGCCAATGTGGTGGGGGGGGGTGGGGGGGGGGGGGGGGGGGTGTGTGTGTGTGTGTGTGTGTGTGTGTGTGTGTGTGTGTGTGTGTGTGTGTGTGTGTGTGTGTGTAAGTAAAGTGTTTACAGCGGGCGATGGGGAAGCGGAGACAGTGGACTGGTAGAGACCTTTTGTAATAAACTACTGCGCAGTGCATATTTGTAAAGGTTGGGCTTTTTGGGGCACGCGATTTGCGAAAATGGGAGGGGGGACACCATTAGAATATATGTATAGTGCATTCCCATTGTATTGGGACAAGAATAAGAAATATAAACAATGCATGGTAGAGACACAAGGCGGGAAGGATGCCCCACTCCTGGCCAGAGCAGGGCACACCTAATATTAACTCATATGACCACATTTTTTAGCTGCTACGTATAAAGGCAACCGCTTCAAAAGATAAGAGATATTGAAACTGTGGAAGATGGTAGAGGATGTGGAGGACCCTGATGAGGGTCGGATTCAAAATACTGAAGGGCCGCCCTAGATGAACTGTCATTGACAACACAGGAAAATTGAACTTTGCCCCTGCATACAGGGCTTTACCCACTCGCCCGGCCAAGGGGGTACACAAACCCGACATATGTACCTACCCCAGCCACTGCCCCACACCCCTACATACCAACACCAAGTGTTATCCCGCCACAGAACAGTAAGGTACAGAAGGAGCTAGAAGAGGCATTGGAGGCTATGCGGGTGGCATTGGATAGATTAAGGGCAGCAGAGGGAAGAAGGGGAATGGGTCAAATGAATGCAGAGCAGATGTTTGTTCAGATTAGATAGTTTGGCATAAAGGATGTGACCATTGAGAAGGAGTTGGGTGGAGCAGGGAGCACGGGGTATGGGAATGTAAGGTCAGAGAGTTAAGGGATTATGAATGGTATACCATAGACGAGTTCGAGGATGATGAATGGAACAAGCAGATGCCATAGAACGCCACGGGTGGAATGTTTGTGGGGACCGCGGTTGAGGAACAAGTTTGGCCGGGTGGCAGTAGAAAGAAAATAGGGAGGTGTAAGACCTAAAGAAGGAACAAACACAGGAATCTAGATGCTGTTGTTGCACAAAGGCCTAGGTAGGACGCACTATGGCCCCTGGGCGCAAATGGACATGAATAATCTGATTAAGCTGTTGCCGCCCCTTACTTCTGGGGCCGGAAAATGGATCTATGCATTCGAAAAACAGACAGTTGGGATTCCTTTGGCTGTGGGGGATATGAAAAGTTTGCTTGTTGCAATAGTGGGGGAACAAGCTGGGGATGTGTGGGTTAAAGCAGGATATCCCGTGGTGAAACTAGATGACGCGCACGACAGGGCACCCTTCAACAATATTAGCGTGCAGGTGTGGGACACGCTGCTGTCGATGAATCCCGATACGCCAGACCTGCAGTCTGTCACGCAGTATTCCCTGGGTGAAGATGAGGCTCCAGCGCAATACATTATTAAGGTTCAGGAGATGTGGCGCATGGAGACTGCGGACCAATGGGACCAATCAGTTCTTCTTTTCTATTTTGTCATCAAGAGGGGTTTGCCCAAGGAAGTACAGAAGGCATTGGACAAAATAGTGGGCATTGAAGTTAAGGGGTGGGCTGAAATTAAAATGATTATTATACACCATTGCAAGAGGATAAAGGAGAGAGAAAAGGAAACTGCTCAGAGGCTGCAGGCTCAGGAAGCAAAATGAGTGCAGAAAAAGATAGCAAAATAGCAGTTGAAGGGGCAGTGTCATCAAATGTGCAAACGGAGGCCGCAGAACCAACACTAGTGTCTGCAGAGGTGAGAATAGCAGCGTTTTGGCCAGGAGGAGGACAAGGACAGTGGGGCGGTGGACCTCCTACCCAGAGTGGCAGCAAAGAGGTCAGTAGCATGGGAGGGGCGGGTTCAGAGAGGGGAGAGGGGAATTTGGAGGGGTGGGACCTCTGGGAGCAGGTATGGGTCCCTCACAATGCTGGAGCTGTGGGAAGTGGGGACATTTCTCAAGGGAGTGTAGGAGTAGGCAAGGGGCGGGATACAATCTGTATAACTACTACTGTCCACCACCCCTGCCCCAACCAAAGCTGCTAACTCGCAGGCCTACTGCCATACCCTATGTGATACATCAGGCCTACACTCAGTTGCCACCATGACGCCCAGGTGTACAAGTGCAACACCCGCAAAAGACACAGCCATTAATACCCCAACAGAATGCCATGTATAGGGGAAGCATGCAGACGACTGAGGCAGTACCCAACGGCACCATTGTGCCTTACAGAGGGGCAAGGGTAGTGGAGAAACAACCCTTTTATGTTTTCTGGCACCAACACATATCCTGACTAGGTCAGCTCTTGCATGCCCAATCCTGTCCATGCCATTCTACCCTGACGGGGAACCCTTGGTGAGCACCGAGATGGGTAACAAGCAGTTCATCTTCATGGTTGACACAGGTGCCACTTAATCATGCATCAGTGAGGGAAACCTCCCATTATCAGGTGAAACTCTTGACACGCAGAGCTTCTCTGGATCTGTCGCCACAGTTCCTTATGCAAAAGAACTTGACATCAAAATAGGAGAGAAGAAGGTGAGTGCACGTCTGTAGCAATAAATGTGCTGGGTCGATCTCCTTCACAGACCACAGAGTAGTAGGGGAGGAGAGGCCGTAGTTCACAGTATCCCTGTGGACCCTGATCTGTTTGTTTATGGCATAACAGTTCTCCTTGAGGTAGTGACTTAATTTTCCGACCTGTGGTGTCCCCTGAATTGGTGGCAGGAACAATATATATTTTCCCTAGATTTGCAGGGTCTGGTGGTATCAGCCAAATGGCTTGTTGTGATTTCAACTGACTCAGAGGGGTGCGAGTGGCGCACAGTGTTTTGTATTGACCCAACAAGGCCTCTTAGAGAAGTGACAGATGCAGACTTGTGTGTCGGGGGGCGCCTCGTAGAACTCAGCAAAAAATTACAAAAGTAGTCAAAAAGGAGTGTACGCCGGTGCAAAAAGTAATGCAGTTTTATTCAAGACCCCAGACACAACTGGGACAGCAAATTCAAACAGATTGTGGAACAGAACTGCATGAAAAAGCACTGTCAAAGAAACACCCCTACACTAAAATCTTTTATAGCAAACGAAATAATTAGCATTTGCAATCATACGACGAGAAAAAATCTCCCCACAAAAGTTTGATTGGATCTTAGACTTTGGACCCATATAGATACATTACAAGCAATGATTGGGGTCAAAGACCTTCCCACACAGTGCCTCAATTATCCCCTGTGACATAACAATCCACCCCCAATTCCCACAACACAAAATTATGTCATTGAAACATTTGAGACGACCAGCAGAACTTTAATAATCTGCCCTGGTCGGGGGGTGCTGTTGCGCGGCTTCAGAAATGGCCGCTGCCTGAGAGTGCTCCGTCAGAGGCTCTGATATCCGGGTTAACATCCTTGTATCCACGGCGGTTGCCAACCCGACTCCCGGTCTCTGAAGCAGGGGACCACTCACTGATCCAGTGGGAACCATCACGGACCCTCGAACTCCTGGTATCCTGAGATCTACACCTGTGGCCAGCAGGCCACATCGAGAAGCTTTCAATGAATCAGGAGTACCCTCCCCCCAAGATCGGCGGTCCTGGCGTCAAAACCAGACCGACTGCGATCCAAATTGAAGTCACCCCAGCGACCGGCATCGCCTGAACATTAAACTGACAACATTTCCTCTTCAGCAAACTGGTCGAGGAGAGCGCGGTCGCTACCGTTGGCCCCGGGGGGACCTTGCCCTCCTGCTTCACTCTCTTTGGCTCCCTTGCGACTTAGTAGACCGTGGTACCGGGGGACTGAATCCTGCCTGCACCTCGGCCTGAGACCGCCTGTGAGGGTTTGTGGCTCCCCTGGCGGGGTTCCCCTGTCAGGGGGTGCTTGCGACAGCTACCGGGCAGGGTCCCTCCCACGCCCCTTGGGGGGGCAGCATGGCCACCCTGCAGCCCCACGCGAACTTCAGTCTCACTGGGGCAGAGGCTGCTGCCTGAACACCTTCGCAGCTGAAAGAGGCACACAGGAACCGAAGTGGATTTCCCAGCTGATGCAACCTGGCTGAGCCGCGGGCGCTGCTGCTGCACGGCGGGAGCTTCTGCAGCGGGGCCCATCGGTGGGAGCGGCTTTCTCGGACTGGGGGAGTCCAGCCCACGAACCTGGCAACACAGACACCAACATCCTCATAAATACGTTGAGTCTGAGCAGCACAGGGTCCACGGAGGGGGAGACTAACAACCCAGCCCCCACGTCCCTCGCCCCCACCCCCGCCCAAGATGCACTGCTGACTCTCTTACCACAGGAACCAATATTTCAACCCCTCCAAAACTACAGTTCACTCTGCCCGCTGGCCCCACACCGTGTGTCTGGGAGGGTTCGTGACACACCAGTCCTACAGACCAGCCATGAGGAATGGAGATTGCCCCCCATGTCATACCTAGAGAGGGTTCCCTGAACCAGAGCCTGCTACCCCATCAACACTCAGGTGTTAGACAGAAACCTGTGCAGTTCCCTCTGGGACCACTGCAAAAGATTTAGGACTACAGATGTTTGGCAGTAAACCCACTTGGTAGCAGTCTGTACCACACAGATTCACTTGGTAGCTGTGGCTGAGCAGTCAGACTTGCCTCAAGAAGAGTTAGGCAGTATACAGAGTATTCACAATAGGTCAAGAGAACACAATGGAACAAGTAAACACTGACCAGGGCTTGGTGTAAAAGAGATATCATTATTTATTAAAAGCCACATCTAGAAAAAAACACAGGCACTAATAGTAAGCAATTCAAAAACACGGTCACTAAAAGATATACACTCCCTTAAAAGAATATTAGACAAGTCTTAAGTAAAGTCCCACTTATTTTCAGACAGCGGTGAGCGCTTAACGTAGATGGCACTCTAATAATTTGTTTTTAAAGGGAGAGAAAAGCAGAGAATAAATTGAAACAGATCCCAACACTTTTTCACGAACACAACAAGGGAGGAAGGCAAAGTAACACTAGGAATTCAGAGTCGGTAGGCCGGATCCGCTTAAGAGGATCCAAACGAAATGTGTCCAAGGTCACACGGTTGCAGCGCACAAAAGTCTTGTAACGGTTCAAAAAGGAGTTGGATCAAAGAGAGGGTCCAGTTATAGGGTCAAGGCGGCCAGCCCAATCCAGAAGGTTAAGGAGTTATTATTACCTTGTAGCAATCTTTAGAAAGGGAGGCCTGGCGGACACGGTACCTTAAAGTGGTGAGAACACTCCAGCGGGGGCAGTTGTTCCTGGCAGCGGATGCAAGTCGGTGCTTCGTCCGGGGGAAGAGAGGATCTCGTCGGGGAGGAAGACAGGAGTCCGTTGCACTGCCAGGGAAGAAACCAGCCGCGGAGTTTCTCAGGTACAAGGAGCGGTCCGTTGATTCGCGGTTCAGTGGCGAGTGGCTATCCGGCTGCCGGGGTGCTTGGCACGGGCAATTCGACCACAAACCGGTCTGGGGTGCGAAGAAAGAAGGTAAACTGGTTGTGCCCACCAGTCAGGGGAAGAAGCCTCTCCAGCCGGGAGATCTTCTCTGTCGTCGGGAAGTGGTGAGTCGGTTCCGCAGGGCTCCACCGGTGGTGTCGTCGTGGTAGGTCGGCTCAGCTTCTCCCTCGTCGGATTCTCGGGTCCTGTGGCGACTTCTGAAGTTCCAGTCCCCAAAGCCCTGCTTTTATGCAGCATACCCCCATTCACTCAGCCTAGCTGTCAATCAAACATGCTAAGTGGTGAGCCGGCCGGCTCACCACTTGGGCCAATCACACAAGAGTGCGACTTGAGTTACCAAGGTAACTCAGTCCAGGGTGCCTAAACCCCCTCTTGCTCCCCTTGTGGTACCCAGACAGAGTGGCACCACTTTTGGAGGCTTCTATGGAGAAGCCCGCCAAAAAGTGGAACAAAGGGCTCGACTTCGGTTGGAGTCACAGAAGAGAACACAAACGCCATTTTAGAATAGAGTCCTGGCAAAAAATACCAACCGGTGAATTAATATTAAATAACTAAACCGGCGGTATGTTCAAGACTATGAGACTTGAATAATTAAAGTTGGTAGCCTCGAACAATGGGAAAATCACATAGGGAAATATTTGCGGTCGAATATAAAGAGTAGTTTCCACTGCCACCAGGCAAAACTCGATCAGGGGGGACGGAGACGTGCCCCCTCGACTAACAGACCCCGGGGCAATTGAATTGCCCCGACCAGTACATCCACAATATGATGGTTTGTACTGGTTTCTGTTAATAATTTGGGACTAGTAAAGCCAATTGTGACTTTACATGCCCTGTAAGACAGTAGTCAGTCCCAGGGTATGGAGTCTATGGTGGGGTGTCACTATGACACCCCTGTGTTACGGCACGGAGGGTGCTGTGTAACACACCTAGTAAAAACACATGAGACCCTATGGAGTAGAGGACCCCATAGCCCATAAAACACATAAGCAGTCAAATGAACACCATAAATCATGCCCAAGAGTGGGAGAAAAAGAGTGTCACTCTTGGCAGGAGAAAAAAACAAACACCAGAAATCCAGCAAAGCTGCTGGGGGACTCACTAGATTAGAAAATTCAAAAGAGAGAATTCTCCCTAACCTCAGGCTCATTCATAAAGTGGGGAAGGAACCAGGCAGTGCCCGCTCCGAGCCCCTCCAACCCAACCTTGGTGCAGGATACAGTGGAAACAGCGCCTTGAGCGTCCCCTATCCAGCAAACACATTCGGAGAACTCCCCTGGAGGACCCATTTGAAGCCACACACTGCCCCCTGAAGGCGAGACACGACAGGTACAAGACCACCCGCAGTCCCTGCTCCACCTGGCTCGACTGCGACCATTGGCCCACTCTCCCACACGGATTGCACGTGCCACATTCCACTGCACAAGATACGGCTGCAAAACCCCATAAAACCCCCACGACAATCATCGGATGCCACAGGGCACCAGTACCCCAGAGTGGATTACCCTGGGCCCCCACACATCCATTCCCCGAGGCTCTAATAACTCTGCATCGGCCATGCCATCGTTCTTGAACTCAACACTCCGCCCTCCCCCGAGTGGGCCCACGCCGAAGCACTGTGACGCCTGCCTGGTATAACAATCGAGAGCCCGAGTGGGCCATCTACCGATATAGGAAGCCCAGGGTCCTAACAACGCACCCGACAACCTACAGTGCAGTCTCCGGAATGGAAAACCAGAAAAGGCAATCGAAGATGGAGCAGTTTGCCAGAACAGATCGGGATCCACCTCAACAGGAGAATAACCCAGGCCCGACTCACCTTGATATTTCAACTCTAAACCAAAATCTATTGGCACTAAAAAGTAGTACGGACAACCTCGGAGCTACAATAGACGCTTTAACCTTCAAAGTAGACGTCTCTGTGATCCAAATTGACAAACTATATGGAAGAATGACGGAAGCGGAACAGCGAATCGGAGACGGAGAGGACAAAATTGCAGTGCTCCAACGCGAGGTTGCAACCCTACAACAAACAATCAAAAAAGTTGTGACAAAAAGAGACGATCTGGAAGGGAGATCTAGGAGAAACAACATAAGGATAACTGGGGTTCTGGAGTCCACCCCAATAGACAATATGGAACTTTTTGTGGAAAAACTGCTTAGAGAAGTCCTCCACAATCCACCTGTCACGGATCTATTCATGGTGGAACGTGCACATCGCTCCTTGGCTGTGAGACCCCCTCCAGGGGCCCCAGAGAGGGCCGTTATAGCTTGCATTTTTAACTACAGAGACCGTAACACCCTGTTACAGGCAGCGAGAGAAAAAAAGTCCCTGCAGTGGGGATCCGCAACAATTCACCTGTTCCCGGATTTCAGCCAACAGGTGCAGGACCGGAGAAAGCCTTTTCAGAATGCTAAAAATATCCTGAGGAAAAAAGACAGAGTATTCAATGATGTTACCAGCGAAACTCAGGGTGGTGCATGACAGCAAGGCTGGGTTGTGGGATATTTTTACCCATTCCAGTGTGCCCCACTACATCACTGTACTGAAATGGTGAAGGAAACGGCCCAAAATGGCCGCGCTCGCTCCTGTGCGCGCCAAAATCTTCAAACTGCATTTGGGTCACAACCATAAGAAAGAAGCACACCCTGCCACACACAGTCAGGGGCGGGGGGTGAAGACAGAATTCTCACTGCGGGAGCATGCCAGTGGGCTCTGCCACATTCAACTTGGAGCCAAGGAAAGAAACAGCATAATTGTGCTGAAAACCAAAAATGCCTTTTAAAATGTTAGCTTTTCAACCTTAAAAAGTGCTATTTTTGGCGCTAGATCCATTCATTACTACTGAATCATTGAGATTAAAAGGGGCCTGCAATGCCCAGGACCATCCAGTGTGGCTCAGAGGAACCGGGCCTCATTTAATGACAGCTGCTACAAAATGTATCTTTATAAGAGCAACCCAGGAACCCTTGTTTTCATTTTCCATGTGGGGGGGGATAGCGGGGGGACACGGCTAAACTTTGCAACAAGTATCACAATTAGCTGTGCAGATAGAAACTCTAAACAAAGGCATGATGCATGTATCCATGGGGCAAACCATTCCAGCACTCAAGGGAAGATCTAATGAGTGATCTGACTGGTTCCGCCAGGAGAGGACACTGGGGGTTTGGTTTTGAAGTCATGAATCAACTCCAAAGCTTACTTGGTATTGAAGCGGATTGCTCTAGTCATAGAATTAACTATAGTAAATATTTTCCTGTCCAAACGGAGTACTTTTCTGTTTTCACTGCCTCATTTTTCTAAAAATGCATCTCATTCAACCTTGCATAACTTCTTCAGTTTAATAGCTAGAGACTTCATTTCAACTCTAACTTAAACATAAAATCTGTAGCTACATCCTGACACAGTATATTTTACCCGTTTTTCTAAAAAACCGTTTAGTGAATTTGAGGCGAGACTTCGCAATTCTGCAAAAGTTTTACACATGTGGTTTTAAATTTCCATTATTTCCAAACTTCCATAAAGATTCAAAGTGTGTAACTTTGCTCATACTATAGCTTATGATTGTTGGCATCTTTTCCCATGTTGCTCCCATATAGATTTACATTGATTCAAGGACTTTTACACACTTTTCATTGTTTCACACAGCAATTTTTTAATGTAATTTTAAAAGTGTAAGATTTCCAAACCGTTTCTCTCTTGTTTGGGGAGGGAAGGTTGTATCTAAATCCTGTACACTGTTCTTTATTACTAATACCTGCTGCTTACTTACATTTGTGTAGAATTGCTTATCTGTGAGTTGAGAAATTGGCAGGGGGAAATCTCAACTTAATCGCTATCTTTCTAACCAGTCAAAACTGTCTTTTCGAAGGGATTGTGTCCTCTGACGTATTCCTTATCTTTGATAATACGTTTCCAGCTTGCTGGCGTCGGAAATTTTTTCTGTAGAGGGCGCTGCGCGTTGTGCTTGGGAACCGAGTGTGAGGACTGCATGTCCATGACGGCGAAAGCCTTGAAGGAGCGCAAGGGGAAGCTCGAAAGAGATAAGTCAGTCAAAACCTCCTCGAAGGTTTCTTCAGCTGAGTCGAGGCATTCGTCTCCTCGCCGTCGAAAACATTCCCATTCTAGATCTCAAAGTAGCTCCCACCATTTGTCGAGATCAAGACACTCAAAAAAGAGACGTCGAAGATCCCCTTCCTCGTCTTCTGTTTCCCCAGAAAGGGTCTCCTGTCCCACAAAACACAGCTCTCAGGCTGAGTGGGAGGAATTCAGAAAGGAATTCAGAAAGAAAATGTTAAGCGTCTTCGAGAAAGCGGCCTTGACCCCCTCGAAGACAGCTGAGGGTGATTCCTTCGACGCATGGATCGGCGCAATCAACGCCGTTGTCGAAGGGTTCTTCAACGCATCGGTCGATCGACTCTACGCCGACATCGACGCCGATGAAAGAGAAGACCAAGGCTACTCCACAGCCAGCGGTGATTCCAAGGGCCTCCGGCACTACGCCGAGACAGTCGTCGATGTGCTCGAGTAGGGTCCTGATCCTCTCGAGTTCTTCGAGACCTCTTCCAGTTTTCTCAACGCCGTTCTCTGTGCCTTCGAAGCCTGTCACATCGGCGTCAACGACATCGACATTTTCTCGCCCAATAATGACGAGTTTGGCTCCTTCTGCCTTAGAGATGGGTTTTACACCATTTCAGAGGTCAGAGTACCCTGGACTATCTTCAATTTATGAAGAGGGGGAAGATTCTGACCAGGAAACATTTGAGTTGCAGAGGACCACACTGCCTATTTCAGAGGATTTCACCTCTGAGGAAAGAAGGTTGAAGGACCTACAGGAGTCACTACATGAGGCAAGTGGGCTGGACACTTCCCCAGAAGTGGAATTTGTTAAGCCAGACCCAGGGGAACATGCCGAAACACCCTAAAGAACCCTTATGGCAAGAATGATTGAAGTTATGGGTTGGTCTGCGCCTTCGCCTGTTTTTCAACAGGATGACCTGACAGACATATTAGACAAAGGTCCAGAGGAGGACCCTGTGGTCCCCTTCCATGCAGCCTTACAAAGGAAAATTACATCTAATTGGGAAACTCCTGAAGTTATCCCTGCGGTCAATAAAAGATTGTCAGCCAAGTATAGGGTAGCGGCTGCTGACCCTGAATACTTATCAAAACACCCGACTCCAGAGAGCCTGGTGGTTCAAGCGGCAACTTCATCTAGCAGTAGGACCGCTCACCCTACTGTCCCACAGGATAGAGATGACGAGAGGTACGATTCTATGGCGAAGAAAATCTTCTCTGCTTGTAGTATGCCATTAAAGTCCATCAACGCCACCTGTACGCTCACCAGGTTCAGTCACACACTGTGGGAGTGTGCTTCATCAGCGGCTGACTGCATACCCGACGGAGAGGAAAAGGAAGCCTTCCTTAACATCATTAAAGATGGCAAAGATGCCATGTGCGAATCACTTCAAACTGGCATTGATTCCGCTGACAGTATCAGCAGGGCCATGGCAGCAAGTACAACAATCCGCAGGCATGCATGGTTGCGAAAGTCTGGCTTTGCTCCAGATGTACAGGCCAGACTTTTGAATATGCCCTTTGACGGCTCTTCACTATTCGGAAAAAAGGCTGATGACAGTCTGGAAAAGTTGCAGACTTGTAAAGCAGCAGCAAAATCTTTAGGAGCTGCTATCCGCCAAACTCCTTTTCGCCCCTCAGAAACCTCTGGGAGAGGAAAGTCCTTTCGCTATTATTCCGCATTCGGGAAAGGCAGAGGACAGCCGGCTCAAAGAGGCCAAAGGAGATCCACCTGAGGTGGACGGGTCAAAGGTACTTAGACCGCAGCAGCAGCAGGTGCCTCTTTACCCTCGGCATCTGCATCAGCCGCCCCCAAACCACTCTGAGGTCTTTCCACACAAAACACCTGTAGGGGGCAGGTTAACTCACCATCTGACGTCAGATGCTTGGGCATTGGAGACAGTTGCCCAGGGTTACTGCCTACCCTTTCTACACATCCCTCAGAGTCATCCACCGGGGAACAGCTCTCTAAAAGTTTCAGATCCGCTCCTCTTGCGGGAAATTATAGACCTGCTAGAGAAAGGTGCCATAGAACCGGTACCTGTAGCGGACAGGAACAAGGGCTGGTACTCCCCCCCTACTTTCTCATACCAAAGAAGGACGGAGGACTGAGACCCATCCTGGACTTACGAGAATTGAACAAGTTCCTCGGGAAGGACAAGTTCAAGATGGTAACTCTCTCTCAGATCCTTCAGGCCCTCCAGCTCCAGGACTGGCTGGTATCTCTTGACCTTCAGGATGCTTATTTCCATGTGCCAATCCATCTCAAACACAGGAAATACCTGAGGTTCGCAATTGGCGACTCTCATTATCAATTTCGAGTTCTGCCGAGGGTCTTCACCAAGCTGATGTCTGTAGTGGCAGCGAGTCTAAGGATGGAAGGGAACCACGTCTACCCCTACCTGGACGATTGGCTGATCAGGGCTGTATCTTCGAAACAGGCCCAGCTAGATTATGTCTGCCACTTCCTTCACAAACTGGGCTTCTCCCTCAATTTAAAGAAGTCACAGATGACACCATCACAGAGACTCCAGTTCATTGGAGCGGTCCTGCACACTTCCCTGGGAAAAGCCTCGCCACCAGAGGTGAGGGCTCAAGATATTCTACAGATGGTCACCAAGTTTCAAAATGCCCAACGTCTCCCAGCCTTCAACTTTTTGAGGTTGCTAGGCCTCATGGCATCCTGCATCTTCCTTGTGCCAGAGGCTCGCATGAGAATGAGATCTCTTCAGTGGGCACTGAGAAGTCAGTGGTCGCAATTCTCAGGGAGAATGACAGATCTCCTATGGATTCCGGACAAGGTAGCCCGCGACCTTCAATGGTGGGCCTATCCAGAGAACATCTTGAAAGGAGAACTGTTTTGGCAACCATGGCCGGAGATAACAGTAGTCACAGACGCCTCACTCACGGGGTGGGGAGCCCATGCCAACGACTTGATCAGCGGTCGTTGGTCTCCATCTGAGTCCAGACTACACATCAACCTATTGGAGCTGAGAGCGATCAGACTAGCGCTGAAAGCTTTCCTGCCATTAGTACAGGGGAGAAATGTCATGATAATGACGGACAACACGGTGGCCATGCACTACCTCAACAAAAGAGGAGGTGTAGGATCACTGCCACTGTGCAGAGAGGCGATGCAGCTCTAGTTTTGGGCAATCCAAGAAGGAATCTATCTATCGGCAGTCCACCTAGCCGGAGAGAAGAACTTGACAGCGGACGCTCTGAGCAGGCAGAGCACAGTCTCCCACGAGTGGGAGCTAGCTCAGGAAGTCCTTCAAGAGATCTTTGCCCTTTGGGGAACCCCTCAGGTGGATCTGTTCGCCACAAGCACCAACAGGAAATGCGATCTGTTCTGTTCAAGGGAATTTCCCCCGAGAGGAGCTCTAGGAGACGCGTTCGTAGTGGACTGGGAGTTTCCATTCCTTTACGCGTTCCCGCCAGTCCCTGTCATTCCTCAAATGATCAGGAGGTTGAGAAGATTCCGGAAAACCATGATCCTAATTGCCCCGGATTGGGCCAGGAGAATGTGGTACCCGGACCTTCTAGATATGTCCATCTGTCCTCCAATCCGTCTTCCACTCAAAGAGAATCTTCTCTCGCAGAAGGGAGATCAGGTTCTCCATCCAGACACCAGAACCCTCAACCTTCCCGCTTGGCTTCTGAAAGGGTGAGGTACAAGGATTGGGATCTCCCTGATGACGTCATGGAGGTGTTGCTTTCGGCCAGAAGGCCAGCAACAAAGTCTTTATACTGCTGCCGTTGGAACAAATTTTGCAGCTGGTGTAGGGAAGAGAATATCGACCCTTTTTCATGTGGTACACCAACGGTGTTATCGTTTCTACTCTACTTGGCAAACTCAGGCCTTCAAGTTGGCACTGTAAAAGGCTATCTCGCAGCGCTTTCTATCTTCAAGCGCACTGCGGAGGAACCATCGTATTTCAAACTACCTCTAGTGATACAATTTCTCAAGGGATTAACTAATGTTTATCCTCAAAACCATTCCAAGTTCCCTTATGGTACTTAAATTTAGTCTTAAACTTCCTAATGGGCACTCCATTCGAACCACTTCACTCTTGTTGCTGAGATTTCTCACACTTAAAACTGTCCTATTGGTAGCACTAACATCTGCTAGGAGGGTGAGCGAGCTACAAGCTCTCTCCTGTAAACCCTCACATACAATTTTCCACAAGGACAAAGTTGTCCTACAGGTGAAGCCTAATTTCCTCCCAAAGGTGGTTTCTGAATTTCATATTACTCAGAAAATTACCTTACCTTCATTCTACCCTCCTCCCCATCCGGGGAAAGAGGAGGAAAGGCTGGATAGGCTGGACCCAAGGCGAGCTCTCAGCTTTTACATCAGCAGAATGGCTAGGATCAGGCAAGCAGACCAACTGTTTGTAGGATACTCGGGTCACAATTTGGGACTACCCATAACAAAACAAACCATCTCCAGGTGGATTATTTTGGCTATTCTGGAATGTTACAAACTAGCAGGGAAAGAGCCACCCCAAAATCTCAGGGCTCATTCAACCAGGGGTATCGCAGCCTCTTCCGCTCTCCAAAGAGGGGTACCGGTCCGAGACATATGTGCGGCTGCCACACGGTCGTCCGCACATACATTCACAAAATTTTACAATCTGGATTCCTCCACTAGTCAAGAGACCAGATTTGGCAAGGCCGTATTACATTCGGTCCATCCCTAAAGGGATACATAAAATTCTCACTCCCACCTCCAATTACATGCCACTGCTATGGGAGTCTATCAAAGATGAGGAATACATCGGAGGACACAATCCCTTCGAAGAACAAGTTACTTCTTACCTTGTAACGTTCTTTCGACAGGATGTTCCTCCGACGTATTCCTTATCGCCCCTCCCATCCATCCCCGCAGTGATACTTCCCTTGTGGTTGCAGCTTACGCTCCTTCAAGGTCAATAACCAATTCAGGCATGACTTTTCTTATGCTACAAAACTGAACTGAGGAACGGACGCAGCACGTGGCTATTTATAGGCATGGTGACTTCGGCGCCGATACGGTGGCCGTCGAGGGACATCGACTCGGCGGACGTCGACGCGCAGCGCCCTCTACAGAAAAAATGTCCGAGGCCAGTAAGCTGGAAACGTATTATCAAAGATGAGGAATACGTCGGAGGAACATCCCGTCAAAAGAACGTTACAAGGTAAGCAGTAACTTGTTCTTCTCTGTGTTTTATATTCTGTGTTGCTAGAAGTAAATTCAACTGCCTGAACTACTTTCTTATTTGTATTGTCACCACATTGGTGATTGATGCCACATATATTAAAACATATTTTTGATTGGACTTTTTAATAAATATTACCTTTACCAACCAGCCTGATTCCTGGTCCATTGTGACCTGGTGGTACTTTGAGAAGTGGTGTGATATGAGTGGTATATCACTCAGAATATTTAACCTGTAGACACAATGAAATAAGTATTGAATTTGCGCACTGCATACTAGGCTGAGACCAGGGTGTATTGCCTGATTGAAATCCTAAACAGATTTGGGGGCTCGTCCGGGATTTTGAGTTTGTTACCACCAGTGACCGTCTAGTACAGCAGAATAACCTGCAGGGTAGAGACACCTTGTTGGGTTCGTGTATTGTGCTACACTGTAAAAGAACCTCTCAAAACAAATACTCTAAAATCAGGCCTGTTTGTAAAAGTAAATCAACCCTGAAATAATTCAAAGAAATTGATATTTCCAAAATGGCGATCCCAGTAGAAATCAATATGGCTAGGGAACACCTCCTGCACAAACCTTTTGTCAGGGGTTAGTGGCCAGAACAGAATGAACATGCAGGAAACCAAAGAACAGATCAGTGCCATGGACATGGATACATGGCAGGACAAGGGCCCATTACACCAAGCTCTTAGTGAACTGTATATGGCCCCAAAAGTGAAAGAGGAACAGAGTAAATTGCCAAAATAGCGGCCTACCTATACCTCCACATAGGAATAATTCAGGAAAAGCATGCTGAAAACATGGTTTTGGCAAAGAATCAAGTGGAAACACTCGAGAGAATCCAGAATGAACTAGAGACTGCAGAACAAAGACAACAAAAGAGCCAAGAATAAGAGAAGAATTTAGACATTATGTTCAAAGTTTAAAGAAGATCTGGCTCTCCTACAGCAAGAGAAGGCAGAACAAGATACCCAAGTACAGGCACTAAAAGAGGGGTGTCAGGAAAGGGTTGACTATTTAAAACAGAGTCAACAGAAACTGGTGCAACAATTAAATTATAATAGAGCATGCGCAGAACAGATAGTTACCCTAAAAACCCACATAGAAACATTGAAAGAGGAAAATAATGAATTAATTATTAAAGACCTCCACTCCCAAGAGGTGTTTGATGAGGAGCGCCAGAAATACAACGCATCCAAAAACAAAGGGACGACCTGGCTGAACAGAGGGGCACCCTAAATCAGGAGAGGGACGCCTTAGGCCAGGAAGTAAGCCAATTAAAAACCAAGCTAGAGAGAAGAAATCTGGCCCTCCAGGAGCTCAATGAATTTAAAACAGAATATGAGAAGCTACTAGAGCACACCAGACGGGTGGAGGATGCTCTGGAAAGGAACACCCAGACCAATGGTGCTAAAACTCAGGAGGTGAGTCTCCTGCAGCAGAAATTGGCCCAGTATTCCCAGGCCAGGCAGGAAACACAGAGAGACAATGAGGCTCTCTGTGAAAAGAATGATGGGCTCCACCAACAAGTAGCAATGCAACAGCAAATCATTGAGTCCAGTAAGGCCTTGATGAGGAACGAAAGGCTCTTATGTTTGCACATCACCAAGGAATAGGGGCTGAAAGAGAAAAGGTAGAGAGCGATAGAGAAACCCCTGATCCTAACATCAGGACCCCTGTACCCAGGGACTCAAAACTCCTTCAGTATCATGAACTCTGCCGCCTTCATGTCCGCTGGCTCATATGAACCAGGGGCCATGGGGATGGTAGATTTAAACAGATTGGTAAAAAGGGGAATGACAGATCAGCGCCCCCCAGAAATTGATGGATAAGCGTCTCTGTACAGATCCCCAAATGTTAGGTTTAACATCTCTGATCAGGAAGACTGAGATGAGGGCAGAATCAGGGAATTGGATCCTCAAAAATACTGCCTTCCAAAAGATCAGTTTGTTAAATTTGGTGGGGACCTCCAGGAAATAAAGCCCAAAAAGAGTATCCTAAAGACCTCTTCCTAGGTAGGGCAGTGGGGGAGGTACTCCGCCAATCCTGGTAGAAGGAGAGAGTCAGAAGACTCTTCTGAGCACCACAGGAATAGGGAAACTAGGCCCCCACATTCTGCAAGCCCTTCTCAGGCTTGCAGAATCAGGGAGCGCCTAGAGGATCAGACAGCCACGTCAGTAATGGTGCCTATGAGTCAGAGGACGAGTGGACTCGGGTGACTAAGACCAAAAAGGCAAACAAAATCAAGAGGGCTATGCAAACAGATCCCCTGAAGCAGATCAAGGCCATTAGGAGTGTCATAATTCCCTATCATAAAAATGCCAAGTATTCAGTCTGAGAACACCTTGAATTATATGAACAGATGATGGACACTTCATCTGAAAGATGGTCAGAATTGCATCAAATATGTGAAATGGACATTCACCCCTGAGTACTCCAGTTTCTTTACAGGACTGGAGGATCAAAACCACTCAAGATGGTCCGCCTACAGAGCGGCCATCTTAAACCACTTCTCTGTCCATAGAAACCCCCAAGAGGCCGGCAAGGCGGCCTACAATCTGCAGTGTGGGGAAAATCAGGCCCCACAAGAATTTGTGCAGGAACTCAAACGTGCCGCAGACCACGAGGAGAGTGTGCACAGATAGTAGGGAGTGCATTAACACCTTTTTCCATGCACTCCCCAAATATATTATGACCCAGCTGGTGAGGGACTTTCACAAGAGATCATCACTGGACTGGGTCATAGAACAGGCGACCCGTATTTATGAGGTGCAGAAACTTGTAGAACACCAATAAAAACCCCAAACCAGCCAACACCCCTGCTGCTGCTAAGGTGGCGGAGGTAAAGGTTGCCCCCATTTTAGATCTGGAGATGGAGGGGCCTAAAAATATACCTGTACAGAATCCATCCAGCCAAATAACTAGAAGGCCCTCGGGCCAATCCCAGACAGGTAGTCAGGGAGGTAATCCCTCAAATGGGATCCCTAACCCCCCCAGATTAAATTAGCCCCCGATACAAGGGTAACAAACCCATCCTGGGGTATGTATGGACTCCCCCAGCCCAAGGGGGGATCCAATCAGGTAGGTACCATCCCAGGAAACTTCCCTCCTAACTTTCGCCAGGATGGCAGTAATCCCCCAAATGCCGGGTTGAGTTTCTTTCCCCGGTAGCCTCAAAACTTCAACCTGCAAAACAACCCTCCTTTCCTGAGCCCAGACTGCCCAATCCGGGAGAGGGGAGGGAAAGGGTGGAGGGTTACCCAAACTATCCAAACCCAGGGTACTGTTGGAGAAGGGACAGTTACCCTTCCCGGGATCCACCTAGGATGGACCAGAGACCCCCGTACCAGCCAGAGCAGGTGTCCCAACTGGAGCGCCAGGTCCAGAACTTGTCCCAGGATCTGGGTCGCATGGTGAGGGCTCAGCAGAACCCTCAGATGAACATGGCGGCTCGGAACTCCACAAACCAAGGGTCTGGTACTCCAGAACAATGACGGGGAGAGAACCCCGACAACTCACCAGTTCCAAAGGAGGAGGCACGGGGGAAGAGGGGTGCAAAGCCTTAGAGGAAGCTTCCTTCCCCACTTTTGAAAACCCCCTGGAAACCCAGGAACCGGAACCAAAATCTCCTGCCCCCGAAAGTCTGCAACCCAAGGAACAGAGGGCGGGTAGGAGAAATAAAGGACCTAAAAAGACCCATTTTGTGGAGGAGGTTAGTGTCCTCCAATTTGTAGGAGAGGGTTCCTCAGAGGACTTTGGGAGAAAGATCTTCTCCTTCAGGGATTGGGGAACTCCTCCCAAAGAAAAATGGGTCCTAAGAGATCCTAATGAGGACTGGGTGAATGTGGGGATTGAGTTAGAATCGCCCATCATTGAACCCCAGAATGATAATCCAGAAAATCACCTTGCCCAAACCTATTCTGGGGACTGCCACCGAAAAGAGGGGGCAGAGAGGGGCAAGAATCAGAACCAGGGGAGCCCAAAACTCCCCCAATATCCAACTGCCATATTTTTCTTACAGATCCCCAAGCTCCCACACAGAATCCTGCCCAAACTACCTCTGTGTCGGAATCAAGAATCAAGAAACTAACCCACCAACTGGCCCAAAATGCACATTATCTTTGCCCCTTTGAGGAGAAGGAGGGAAGATTTTATGCCCCGGTCCAAGTACAAGGGCAATGGACATTTTCGGCACTGGTGGACACTGGATCCCAATCCACTCTTCTCCAGCATGGGGTCTGGCATGGATTCACATGCTCATGAATATTCCCCGTCGTCAGGCTGGGAATCCTCAGTAATGAAAAATCAGTATCAGTTTTGTTTCTGATCTGTCTTTCGTAGTAGTAAACAATCACTGATCTCTGCGTCATACTGACCACAGCCTATGACTGCCATCTCCCTAAGCCCGCCTCTGGCAGTCATCTTCAGATTTTTACCGCACGTTCAAGTGTTGGGATCCTCGTGCTATTGCTCTCGCGCTTTAGTTCTTTTTTCATGCTTTTTTCATAGGAAAATTTTCTCTTTTTCGGTCAAAAGAGCCTCAAGCTCCACCGTTTCTTTATCCGATCAACGGGGACCCGTGTCGGATTCTTCTACGCCCCTCAAGGGTGAAGATTTCGTCGAGCCACGCTTTTGGAGGACTCCAGAAGTTTCTCAGGCCCATCTCGGACATGGCCCAGGAGAAGGGAAGCTTGACGCCCGGAAAGCTGTTCACGGTCTGCCCTGGATGCCAGCTTCAGAATGTCTTTAAGGAGGATGAACACTCCCTTTGCCTCTACTGCCTGTATGAGGACAAGACGCACGTGGAGAAGGACTGTGCGTTTTGCGGCAATATGTCGGAGCGGACCATGAAGGACCGCCATCTGCGTCTCGCCAACTGGCTGGAAGGGAAGAGCCCGTCAGGCGAGAAAAAGAAGTCCGAGCGGTCTTCTAAGACCTTTGAGGGCGCCCCGGCGACAGGGGCCCAACAGAAGGCCAAGCACCGCGAGTCCGCTGGCACCGGGAGCGCCGAACGGTCGGGCTCTACAGGTGCCAGGCAGGGCGCATCCTCCCCGGCGCCATCAACCACAAGCCAACGCTCTGGCTCGGGTAAGAGGAAGTCCGAGCACCCGGCAAAGCTCCTGGAGAGACCCCAGTCGAGCTCGAAGGCCCCATCGGAGGGGGAGCGAGGCGGTGACCCTCCCCCTAAGGAGAAGGCGGTGAGTGCACCTAAGGTGGTGAAAGCCTTGATCCACCCGGCCAAGGCCGCTATCGAGACAGTCGCGGCAGCCCTGGCTCAGCCTGTGGAGGCTACACCAGTGGTGGTGACCTCGGGGCCCAGAGTCTCCCTGCCACCGCGGAGGGAGTCCTCTTTCATGCCCATCGACAGGACCCCCGTGAAACCTCCGACGGAGAAGAAAAAGGGGGGGCAGGAGGTCGTCGTGGATTCGGCCTCAACCTCTGAAGAGGAGCTGATCGAAGTCTTAAGCCTGGGCGTGGAAGAAGACCAGCCTGTCGGGAGGGACCCCGATGTCGGAGACGACGATAACGTCGAGGGTGCCGACGGGGCTCCTGACCACCCGTCGGAATCCCCTCAACCAGTGCCGCAAGACAACTCGGCGGCCATTTTGTTGGCTATACAGTCCTTATGCTCGGAGATAAGGACGAGATTGCCGTTACCACCAATGGAGGAACTGCTCCCGACGGGGGACCCGGAGCCAGGCCCTTCTGGGAGCCCTCCTCCTAAGAGAAGAAGGATTCATCCTCCACCTCCTTTTCAACCATCGCGCCCTGCTCAGCCCTCCTCCCCGTCCACGACCCGTGGGGATGATACGGGGACGGACACGGCCGCGACGGGTACAGACGACGAGGTTTACGACGAGGATCTCCCGTCGTCACCTCCTCCCCGGGCTTCCCCGCCCGACGAGATTGGATCGTTTCATGCCATGATCGCCAGGGCATCCAAGCTTTTCCAGCTCTGCCCGGAAGAGAAGAAGAAGGAAGGTTTCCTTTATCAATGGCGCGAGACCAAGAGGAAGACGGTCCTCGCTGTACCTCTACTGGACGATATCTGGGATGCGGGTCTCGCCCTCCTCAAGAACCCATCCACAACGCCTGCGAGAAGGGATCGGTACGAGAAGAAGTACCGGGTCCCGGACGCAGCCCCCTTGTGCCTTCGGGCACAGCCAACCCCGTACTCGGTCGTCTCCGCGGCGGCCAGGAAGAAAGCAGGGGGGGCCTCGGCCTCTACGTCAACCTCCCCGCCGGACGGCTAGGGAAAGAAATTGGACACGATGGGACGCAGAGTCATCTCATCGGCAGAGACGACGATTAAGGCTGCCAAAGCCTTGGCTATCGTAGCCCGCTACGACAGGGAGTTGTGGTACAAAATCGCCCCCCTGCTGGACTTCCTACCAGATGACAAGAGGGCGGAGGCCCTAGAGATCTTGCAGGAAGGAGAAGTGGCGTCGGACCACGCCATTACGATAGCGACGGACATCGCTGACACTGGATTTCGCCAGTTGGGCAACGGCGTGTGCCTTAGACGGCGTGGATGGCTCAAGGCAACGGACTTCCGGCAGGACGTGCAGACCAGAGTCTTGGACATGCCGTGCAATGGGAGCAACCTGTTTGGGAAAACAGTGGACGATTCCCTACATGCCATCAAGACGAACACAGAGACGGCCCGGGCCCTTGGTGTTCTCCAGCAACGACTGCCGCCATTTCGGAGCAGCGGAGGCAAGCAGGGTGCCTCCAAAGGTTCCGGCGGCGGATTGTCCACCTATCATCAAGCGGCCCGTTTGTCGTTACAGGAAGCCTACAGGGGACGAGGCAAGTCGGGCGGACCCCACCATCGTCGACAGGGAGGACAAGGCGACAAAGCCTCGTCGAAGCAGGACTGAACCGGCCGTGGGGTCGGGCCCCCACCGAAGCACCCCGGTGGGAGGCCGGCTGGCGAGCTTCGTCAGTGTGTGGGAGTCCATCGCCACCGACCGTTGGGTGCTGGACGCCCTGGCCCAGGGTCACACGCTCGAGTTTCTAAAGAAGTGCCCACGCGTCCCCCCCCATGGCCAGGAAGGAACATCACGTCCCTCAACCTCTCTTGGAGGTAAAGGCGATGCTCAAGAAAGGCGCCATCGAGCTCATCCCAAAGAGGCTTCGGGTCTCCGGAGTTTACTCAAGTTACTTCCTCGTGAAGAAGAAGACGGGAGGATGGCGTCCCATCCTGGACCTACGACGACTGAACAAATTCATCAAGGCACAGAAGTTCCAGATGGTCACCCTCCAGCACGTCCTGGGTCAGCTGGAGGAGGGCGATTTCCTGTCGTCGTTGGATTTTGAGGATGCTTACTTCCATATCCCCATCCTAAAGGGACTCCGAAAGTTTCTCAGATTCGTGGTCCAAGGGCGTCACTACCAGTTCAGAGCCCTTCCCTTTGGATTGAGGTCGGCACCCAGGGTGTTCACCAAGTGCCTCGCACCGGTGGCGGCGCGGCTGCGCCTGGAGGGGATCCACGTCTACCCCTACCTGGACGACTGGCTCATCCGAGCAAAGACAAGGGTACACGCCGCGGAGCACACGGCGAGGACCGTCCAACTACTCATGGACCTGGGATTCTCCATAAACTAAGCCAAGTCCCACCTGGTGCTCGCGCAAGACGCGCTGTTTCTGGGAGCGAAACTCGACACAGTGGCGCTTCGGGCCTCTCCGTCGGAGGAAAGCACGAGGGCCATCTTGGGCAAGGTGCAGCGGATGCTGGTTGCGGACGCGGCCAGGGTGAGGTCCATCAAATCCCTCCTCGGAATGATGTCTACTTGTATTTATCTCATCCGCCTGTGCAGGCTTCGGATGCGCCCGTTACAGGAGTTCCTGGACGCGCGCTGGATTCAGACGGGCAGCTTCGAGGACAGGATCACACTCGACGAGAGCTTCCGACGAGCGATCCGGTGGTGGTGCACCCACGCGCATCTGACGGCGGGCATGGACTTCCAGACCCCGGGCCACCAGAAGACAGTGACCACGGATGCCTCCCTGGAAGGGTGGGGAGCGCACACCGAAAATCTGCACGCGAGAGGCCTTTGGCTCCCGACTGAGAAGTCCCTCCATATCAACGTCCTGGAGCTCCGGGCAGTGTTTTGCGCCCTCAGGTCCTTTCTTCCATCCCTCAAGGGCAAGGTGGAGAGGATCTTCACCGACAACACCACCACCATGTTCTACATCTTGAAGCAGAGCGGTACCAGATCCCCAGCCCTGTCCAAGGAGGCGCAGGATCTGTGGCATTGGGCCGTCGCCCAAGGGATGTTTCTGGTGCCGTTTCATCTGGCAGGAATAAAAAACACCATCGCCAACTCGCTCAGCAGAGAGCTGCGCTCGTGCCACAAGTGGGAGCTACGACAGGATCTAGTGGACCGCCTCTTCCGACGGTGGGGCACTCCCCAGATCGATCTGTTCGCGACGGCGACGAACTCCAAGTGGCGGAGGTTCGCCAGCAGGTTTCCCCAGCCGAGGAGCATGGGCGATGCTTTCTCGTTCCCCTGGGAGGGCCTGTTTCTTTACGCGTTCCCTCCATTCCCGTTGTTGATCCGGCTCATCAACCAGAAGACAGTGACCACGGATGCCTCCCTGGAAGGGTGGGGAGCGCACACCGAAAATCTGCACGCGAGAGGCCTTTGGCTCCCGACTGAGAAGTCCCTCCATATCAACGTCCTGGAGCTCCGGGCAGTGTTTTGCGCCCTCAGGTCCTTTCTTCCATCCCTCAAGGGCAAGGTGGAGAGGATCTTCACCGACATCACCACCACCATGTTCTACATCTTGAAGCAGAGCGGTACCAGATCCCCAGCCCTGTCCAAGGAGGCGCAGGATCTGTGGCATTGGGCCGTCGCCCAAGGGATGTTTCTGGCGCCGTTTCATCTGGCAGGAATAAAAAACACCATCGCCAACTCGCTCAGCAGAGAGCTGCGCTCGTGCCACAAGTGGGAGCTACGACAGGATCTAGTGGACCGCCTCTTCCGACGGTGGGGCACTCCCCAGATCGATCTGTTCGCGACGAACTCCAAGTGGCGGAGGTTCGCCAGCAGGTTTCCCCAGCCGAGGAGCATGGGCGATGCTTTCTCGTTCCCCTGGGAGGGCCTGTTTCTTTACGCGTTCCCTCCATTCCCGTTGTTGATCCGGCTCATCAACCAGCTCAAGAGGTCATGGTGCAGGATGATCCTCGTCGCACCTGCGTGGCCGAGGCAGATATGGTTCCCGGACCTTCTGGACTTGTCAGCGTCCCCGTCAATCAAGCTGCCAGTGGACGCGGATCTTCTCTCCAAGGAAGGAGGCGCCATCCTCCATCACGACCCGAAGTAGCTCAACTTGCAGGCCTGTCTCCTGCAGCGTTAGAGTTTGGAGGCTACGACATACCGGCCGACTGCAGAGAGGTTCTTGCAAAGGCCACGGCGTCCTCAACTCTTAAATGCTACAGACACAAATGGAAGAGGTTCTCTGTCTGCTGCCATGCACAGAAGATTAACCCTCTACGGATTACGGCTCCTCAAGTACTGCCGTACTTACTGACGCTGGCCAAGGCTGGACTGGCGCACGCTTCCATCAAGATTCATCTTGCTGCGATCTCCCGATACACCAGAACCACGGGACGGACGTCTTTGTGGTCTCATCGTCTGGTGAAAGAATTCATGAAGGGACTGTTCAGATCATTCCCGCCGGTGAAGGCTCCGGCCCCGGCGTGGGAGCTCAACGTGGTGCTGACCATGCTCATGGGACCTCCGTTCGAGCCTCTGCACTCAGCTCCGTTGAAGTTCCTGTCGTGGAAAACCGTGTTTGTTGTGGCCATCACCTCCGCACGACGAGTGGGAGAGATCCAGGCCCTTTCTTGCAAGCCCCCGTACTTGACTTTTCACGACACGAGGGTAGTGCTCAGGACGCACCCCTCCTTCATGCCCAAGGTGCCGTCGGACTTCCACCTCAACGAACCCTTGGTGTTGCCTGTTTTCTTCCCGTCGCCTTCGTCGCCGGCTGAAAGGACTTTGCACTCGCTGGATGTGGCTAGAGCGCTGAAGTTCTACGTGGACCGCACGAAGAGTTTTCGGAAGACGTCACAACTTTTTGTGAACTTTGGACCTGTCAATCAGGGGAAGGCTCTCTCAAAGGCTTCCATTTCCAGATGGCTCTCCGGCTGTATCATGTACTGTCATCGGTTGGTAAACCGACCGCTGCCCGGCCGTCCGAGAGCCCATTCCACCAGAGCGATCGCAGCTACCACGGCGTTCCTATCTGGTGTGCCCCTGCTGGACATCTGGAGGGCTGCTACGTGGAGGTCGACGCACACCTTCACGAAATTCTACTGCGTCGACCGGGATTCCAGGAAGGAGTCCAGGGTTGGCCAAGCAGTGCTGTGCAACCTGTTCGCCTAAGGTGAGCCTGGTGAGAAGGTAAGAGATGCTTAATGTTGAGTTGTTGTATTGCTTAATGTTGAGCCTGTTGCCACCTCCCGTGGTTGTGCATGTGTGTACTGCTATGTATTCTTTATTCATGAGCATGTGAATCCATGCCAGACCCCATGCTGGAGAAAGAACAAGTTACTGACCTGTAACTGTTGTTGTCCAGCATGGGTCTGGCATGGATTCACATGCAAACCCTCCCGCCTTCCCCTCTGCGGCTCTTCACTTGGTCATATTGCCACTTCACGTGCTACCAAATCTGAAGATGGCTGCCAGAGGCGGGGCTTAGGGAGATGGCAGTCATTGGCTGTGGTCAGTATGACGCAGAGATCAGTGATTGGTTACTACTACGAAAGACAGATCAGAAACGAAACTGATACTGATTTTTCTTTACCGAGGATTCCCAGCCTGACGACGTGGAATATTCATGAGCATGTGAATCCATGCCAGACCCATGCTGGAGAACAACAGTTACAGGTAAGTAACTTGTTCCTTCTGTCAAAGAGAGCCTTTGATCAACTGAATTCAGGAAGGGGGGAGAGATACCAGATCCCTCTCACCCCTCTTCCTGGACAACTTCAGAAATTCGATGGGAAGGAAATTCCTGTCGAGAGGACTGCGGATTTGGAAATTAAAATTGGGTGACAAAAGGTGAAACACCCGGTCATAGTCATGACGCCGGAGGCCACGCCCTGTCTACTAGGGAATGACATCCTGCGAAGGTTGTCTCCCTAATAGACTGCGTGAACATAGTCCTCTGGACCCAGACTAACCGGCCAATAAAATTAAAACATAGTGTCAACCATGTTAGTTTAAATGGCACATGCCACATGGTTGAACAAAAACAGGATCGTATTGAGTTCCATTTTCAAAATAACCCAATAACAGACGTGACAGTAATTTTTGTAGGACAACAAACTGGTGATGGAAATTATTCTCTATTTCTGAAAATCAACCTTCCTTCCAGTTTCAAGTGGTATTCCACACTGCAAGGAAATACTCTGAAATTCTATACTAATTCACAATCACAAAATCCCACTTCCATAGTCCAAAATGATCAGAAACCAGCTCAAAGTTTAGCTGACATTCAGAAAATTAGAGAAGTTATTTATCCCTATTCAGTTAAATGAGGGGAAGGACTCTGTTCTCGCCCAAGTGTGCGTGAACAATGGTAAGAGCTTCATCAACAAAGCCATGTTCCGAAAACTCCCAAAAGATCCAGCCATTCCCACATTTAAATTGATAGACAAATGGGAAATTGACCTGGAAACTCCCATTTCCAAACATCTCCTGCCTAGCAGGTGTATGCTCAAACTTTCTATAGGCAACAAAAGCATAGTACATAACTGTTGGGTTGTGCAAGATGTCCCTGCTGCATTCTATTTATGTAGTGACATTCTCAATCGCTTTGCCATTAATTTGGACCTGATAAACTGCAAATCCTGGTCCCAATTAGGGTGTAATCCCTTGGACTTTGATGATTCAAAAAAACATTTTGGTCAGCCCAGTTGCTGCCGCATGCAGTTGAAGTTCAAATTGGAGAGGAAGTCACCATCCCAGGACGGACAGGACTAGCCACACTTGAATTAAAAATTAAAAGAGGACAAACTGCAAAATCTGGGCGCATATGTTCACCTCAACGCCCATCTACAACAGCAAGGGTTGGGGTTAAACCCAACACCATTAGTCAATATAGAACACAACACCATTCCAATATTGGTGGATAACAGCGACCTTAGGAGTATCACTCTAGGTGCAGGCACCATTATTGGAATGGTGGTTGATGACTGACATTTTTCCATAGTTTTAGGTAATGAACTGATGGGACCGATCCCAATGACTGCTTTGACAGCGACAATGACACAACACCAGACAGGATCTTCATCTGGCATGGGGGGACTTTCCTGGTGTACTCTTCCTGCCCTTATGGTAAGGAAGAGGTGACCTGTGTCTTCAGGAGGGATGAGGTGATCTTCAAAGTCCACAAGGACTGCCTTCCCTGCCTGAAACCCTCTGTCCAGGTCAATACTTTAACCAGGGACTTCTCCACCCAGCTGGAGGAGGCCGCTGATCTAGCCAAACCAGAAGTCTTTCCGGTCTTAAGGCAAATGGTTGAAGAGAGAGTCAACCTAGCTGATACCTGTGAGACTCTGGAGCAAAAGCAAAGGTTGAAACAAGTTTTCTTAGATTTTCAGGATCTCTTTGCAGTGGATTCATTTGACTGCCGTCACACCGAAATCCATAAAACAACCATTCCACGGACCCTGCTATGACTCTATTGTTTGTGAAGCAATATCGCTTGCCTCTCGCATCCATGGAGTCCCTCACAGAAATAATTAAAAACCTTGAGTCCCGTGGGATAATTCGACAAGTCCACAGCACCTTTAATAATCCGGTGCTGGGGATTTTAAAACCGAACGGCTAGTGGAGACTCTGTGCTGACCTAAGGGAGCTAAACAAACGGGTACATACGTTCTGATGGCCCCTCCCCTACATTGATTAGTGGCTGGCCCAGATCCAGGGGTCAAAGGTATACACTGCCATTGACCTGACCAATGGGTAGTGGACCATACTTGTCAGTATGGAGGGCCAGTACAAGCTGGCCTTTACCTTCGGGGGGCAGCAGTACACATGGACCCGGACTCCCTTCGGATACATCAACTCCGGCAATTAATTTAATATCTTCTTGCATAAGGCCATGCCCAACTTGGGAGAAAGGGGTAACCTGGCCTATGTAGATGATGTTCTGATCAAAAGCTCAACAGTGGAGGAACAAATAGCGGAAATCCGTTATGTTCTCACACAGTTCAGGGTTGCCGGAGAAAAACTATCTTTCCAAAATGCACAGTGGTGTAGGACATGTGTCAATTTCTTGGGGCATGAGATAACTCCTGAGTGTCTATGTCCCCAGGAAAAGAAAGTGGAAGCACTCCTGAAACTAAAAGACCCCACAACTCTGTGTGAGCTAAGGAGCCTCCCTGGACTGACTTAATTACACTAGAAAGTTCATTGAGGATTACGCAGAGATCACAAGACCCCTGATCCATCTCTTGAAGGGCGGGGTCAAGTGAGAGTGGGGTCCACAACAAGCCAAGGCAGTAAAGCAACTCAAAAGAGTTGCTTGCCTAGCTTACCCTGTCAAAAACAAGGAGTTATTATTGGAGACAGGGTTCTCAAATACATGCTTGACCGCAGTATTATACCAAAGGCATGACAAGGTCAATAAAGTCATCTCCTATGCAAGTAATATCCTTTTATAAGTGAGGAGCCTATTTTGTTGGGTTCCCTTCCAGGTGGACCTCAGCGCCCTTTCCTGAATAATTGTTGACTCACCAGTCACGGTCGCATGACTGTGTAACAACGGAGTTTCCTTGGCTCCCTTACTCCGTTTGAATAAAGAATACAACAAACTATATTACTTGTACTAGTGTCATGCGCCGTTGTCGTGCAGAAGAAAAGGAAGACCAAACAATGCCTCTTATTCTCCAAATTGTAAGCTTTGAATTTTTTAATTTTTTAATTTATCATAGATTCAAGGCATGCCCTTTGTGATTACACGTGTTTCGACGTCTGCGTCTTTTTCAAATCAGGGCTAATCCAGTTGCATTAACAGAGTTATTATTAATATTTGCAAAAACGAAAAAGATAAATCAGCAATAGTTGTATACACATTCCAAATAGAACATCACAATTGCATGCATGCATGTTAAAGGATGGCCATTGAGGGAGGGGAAAGGGTGGGATTTTGAACTCAACGTTGTAAGCTTGTAAACTGGGCTAATCTGTTAGTTTATTTATGAAAATAAGCATTGGACCGGGTCTTCATATCAATCAACCATGGTCTTCCAAATCGTGTCAACCTTTTCAAAGGGACCTGCAATGCCCAGTACCACCCAGTGTGGCTGAGAGGAACCGGGCCTCACTTATTGACAGCTGCTACAAAATGTATCTTTATAAAAGCAACCCAGGAACCCTTGTTTTCATTTTTCACCGGGGTGGGGGGGTGGAATATGGCTGAACTTTGCAACAAGTATCAGAATCAGCTGTGCAGATAGAAAGTCTAAACAAAGGCATGATGCATGTATCCATGCTGCAAACCATTCCAGCACTCAAGGGAAGATCTAATGCTGACTAAAATTTGTATTTGCTGCAGAGGAAAATTGGATTTAAAGAGATCAGTTTGATGTGCTTTTTCATGAATGAAAGGCAAAATCGCCTGTTGTAAAGTATGTTCTTGTTTAAAAGCTTAATTCTTTTAGAATGTCGAAGGATTGCTAATGTTAACAAAATCCACCTATAAACTGTGTTAATTGTATATGTTTAAATTAAAGATTTAGGTGAAACTTAAAGCTAAGCCTAGTCTGACTATATAAAAAAAAAACCTGTTCTCAGCCTGAGAAAGGTTGACACCTCCACTGGCTAATTGCTGTTGGGAGGCCTCGCATACTCATGACAAAGTACCTCATTAGTCATTTGTCTGTGCCCCAGGTGAAGACAATGGCAGGCTTGGACACTCACCCTTCCAGGGAAGGAGCAGGAAGCGCCACACTCCATGGAGAGGCCCCTTATTCAACTTCAAAGGACTTGCCATGTGCTCACGCTTGGGAAGAAAAAAAAAAACTGACATGTGATTTTTGGGTTTTAAATGCTTATTTCACTTGGCAGCAAGAATTAAAAAAGAGTGAAAAGTACATGCATCTAAATCTGAATTTCTGCTACTCATTTGAAAACTTGATAGAAGTTCTTACTGTGTAAGGAACTGGAGTTATGAAGAATGCCCAATTGCGCAGAAACTATTAATGTTGCTAATGTAATATTGTGTACCCATGTTCTAGGGGTAATTGTGCGTATATGTACAGAATTAGGAAATGTTAGGCCAAACCTTTCATGGTCAAAATTGCCAAAATTCAACAGAAAGACTCAACCAGGTCCCACCGAATTGGGAGTTGGATTAGAATGTGACCCACGAAATATGTGATTTATGTATCTGATTTTCTTAGAAGGCATAAATACAATAATATGTATTTGTGGGAAAGTAGATTTTGTTTCCATTAACTATGGGAGGTTTCCAAGTCATCTCGTAAAACATGACACACCCTTCTGTCATCCAACCAGCAAAGAGCAAGATGGGAACTGTGCTCTTGCCCAATCATAGCCTTGTGGGTGTGGGTAGTAAGTCTGCCCCTACCATAAACTTAGTGATGTCATTTGGCAGGATAAATAAGGGAACCTCACAACACACACACACACACACACTGAATCCTGACTCCATCCTGATTTCCGCGTGGCGCTCTGTTCCTGAATTCTCCATCTTTGTTCCTGATTCGAGATTTCTTTGCAAAGCCAAGGCCTCTGCATTGCTGAACTTTTTCAGCTAGGCCCAAATCCTGAAGGAATCCCAAAACTTAAGGGAAGCAATTTTTATCCAGCTGGCTTGCTACCAGTAATGCTTGCCTGCTCCAAACTCGCCATCCCACTGATCTACAGAGTCCAGTAACTAGAAGGGCCAATCCAATCCAGTCCAGTTCGAGGTGCCAGTCAAGCTCACCAGAACCGCCCAGCTGACCTATTCCGCCAGATGTGGCCTGCTGTCCGTTGTTAGACCCGACCCGAGTGATGACCAGAGCCCTTGCCGGTCCAGAACCTTAAATTAAAGTGGACTGTAAAGTATAAATAGGAACCAGAGTAAACCATAGCATATTTTACCTTGCCTTGTCCTATCCCAATCTATAATCCATCCTGTCTTTACCTTAAGAACCTATAATATTGTCAGAATCGTTTTGCAATCCTCTCTTTGATCTATCTTGCTAAACTCCATTTCTTTAGCCATTTTCATCTTGTGTAAATCTTAACCCATCCATCCTACTTCGAGTGATCCGACTGGTTCCGCCAGGAGAGGGCACTGGGGATTTGGTGTTGAAGTCATGAATGAACTCCAAAGCTTACTTTGTCCCTCCTTGGTATTCTAACCGGAATGCACTAGTCATAGAGTCAACTATAGTAAATATTTTCTTGTCCAAACGGAGTTCTTTTCTGTTTTCGCTGCCCGATTTTTCTAAAAACGCATCTCATTTGACCTTGCATAACTTCTTCAGTTTAATAGATAGAGCCTTCATTTCAACTCTGACTTAAACATAAGACCTGTAGCTACATCCCAAAACAATATTTCACCTGTTTTTCTTAAAAACCAGTTTAGTGAATTTTAGGCGGGAATTCGCAATTCTGCAAAGTTTTAAACATGTGGTTTTCAATTTCCATTATTTCCAAACTTCCATAAAGATTCAAAGTGTGTAATTTTATGATTGTTGGCATCTTTCCCATGTTGCTTCCATATAGATTTACATTGATTTAAGGACTTTTATACACTTTTCACTGTTTCACAGAGCCATTTTCGATGCCATTTTAAAAGTGTAAGATTTCCAAACCGTTTTCTCTCTTGTTTGGGGAGGGAAGTTTGTATCTAAATCCTGTACACTGTTCTTTATTCCTGAATACCTGCTGCTTACGTACATCTGTGTAGAATTGCTTATTTGTGAGTTGAGAAATTTGCAGGGGGAAATCTTAACTTAAGCACTATCTTTCAAAACTGTTCTTTTCTGTGTTTTATATTCTGTGTTGCTAGAAGTGAATTCAACTGCCTGACCTACTTTCTTATTTGTATTGTCACCACATTGGTGATTGCTGCTGCATATATTAAAACATATGTTTGATTGGAATTTTAAATAAATAAATATTACCTTTGCCAACCAGCCTGATTCCTGGTCCATTGTGACCTGGGGGTACTTTGAGAAGGGGTGTGATAGAGTGGTATATCCTCACAATATTGAACCTATAGACACAATAAAATAAGTATTTCATTTGCACACTGCATACTAGGCTGAGACCAGGGTGTATTGCCTGATTGAAATCCTTAGCACATCGCCCGAAACAGCAGAGCAGTTTGCTATGGGCATTCCGGATCCCTGGGCCTCCCCAGAGGGTCCCACCTGATCCAAGGCTGCCAAATACAGTATCCTAACGTAGCCAACCTACTGGCATTATACCCCAGCAGGACCTGGGCATAACACGGCAACCGCCGGAGACATCCATGGAAAGGAATGTAATAACAAGAAATGTCTATGGTAACGAGCCTTTTGACAACAGGAGACGCAGCAGCCGCCAGCACACCCCATGCCCAGTGGCAAAGTAGTCTTGTTCGGGGTGATAAAGTTTTTTAGGGTGTGGGGCGGGATGTTACAGCCGGTAGATTTGAGTTCCTGGCATGGGTAGGGGGTGGGTCAGGACGTTCAATGTTTTACACAAGTTCAATTATGGGGTTTAGTGGGGTGGGGGGCGGGGACCTGTTCTTCCAAGACCTCAGGCTTCTCTTCAAGACCGGAACCAATCGAGCACTAAGTACTTAATCGGGAACTCAAAGTACTGACACTCTGTATCTCTGACATAGACCTCAGTCCAGACATAACGTGACAAACTCACAGGAGGGAGGGAAACTCTCTAGCACAAACATAACCTTGTTATCATGGAACATGCAAGGATTCACCTATAGAAAAAAAAATACCTAATTACGAACTTTGCAAGGAACCATCACGTAAATGTCCCTTGCCTCCAGGAGACACACTTGGGGGGGAAAGAACATAAACTTCCTAACCTGGCGGGATGGGGCATTCACAGATACGGCTCATCATACACTACTCATTCACGGGGGGTGGCAGTATACATACACTGATATTGAAGTTTAAGCTTCATGATCTAATAACGGACATGGAGGGCCGTTTTTTTTTTCTGGTTGCCGGGGAGCTAGCAGGATGGTCTGTCCTTTTTATTAATATATATGGTCCCAATTACGACAGTCCAGACTTTTTCCAAAAATGCACCGGGCACCTTTGCACATTTGCGGATTATGAGTTGGTGTGGGCCCGGGTTTTCAACATCGCACTCTCACTGTTCGTAGATGGGTCCTCCTCTGCCCAGACAACCCTCCCACAGGCAGCCCAAAAATGTAAGTCTATTACGACCGACTATGCCCTTATCGACATATGGCGTCTCTTCCACCCCGACAACTGGGAATTCACCTCTAACCTTCTAATCGGGGATGCATGGAAGTTCCTATAGAATATATTACATCCAGATGTCCCCGGAGTTGGCCCGAGTAACCCATAGACCACAGATCCTACCTCGAACTATGTCCGACCACTCCCCAGTCCTGGTGCAATTTACAGGCCGGACTACTCCAGCTAAACAGCTCAGCTGGAGATTCAGAGCGCGGGCCCTAAAAGACATTGCATTTTGCGAAAGACATATGTCAGAACATTGAGTTTTTCCAAATTGACGCAGACCCTGTCCCTAACCCCAGGGTGGTTTGGGAAACTTTCAAAGTATACATTTGAGGTTGGTGCATCTCCAAAGAGGGGGGTGGGGTGAGTCCTGAAGAGTTTCGTATGTCCATTCAGACTGCGGAAAAGGAAATAAGTTTGGAGACCCGGCAGTCCCAGCCACGACTCTCCGGAACTTCAGACCCAGCTGGGGTTAAAGAGAGAAGAAATTTGCATACTGATGGCCAGTGAGGAACGCTTTCTGGGTGACCCGATAGTTGCGGTGGGTATGGGGAGGGCGACCGCTCTAGCAGGACCCTAGGCTGGGCAATCAAGCAAGAAAGGCACAATGACCCTATAGTTGAAATAGAGACGGCCAACAGGGAACTCACCAGGGATAACAGGAGGATAAACAAGACATTCCGGGAATTTTACGGGAGACTATGTACCACTCGGTGCACAGCGGGCCACAACAGCATCATACAGTATTTAGATAAATTAGCCTTGGGGTGGCTTGACCTGGAGCATGGTGCGCAGTTACACAATCCCTCCCTCAGACAAAGAATTTCTTAAAGAAATCCACTACCTCCCCAACGGCAAAGCCCCTGGAACGGATGGTATTACATCCGAACTATGTAAGGCCCTCCCCAATCTGCTCATTCCCCAATCGCGGAGTATTGCATCTTGTCTTTCGGGGACCGAAAGGGAACGTCGGCATAGGCGTGTCTGTAACACTATCCCTATCGTGACGTGTAGCGTACCCAGAATCCCTCATGCGCCGAGGTCCCTCAGATTGTTTTTTTACGCCCAGATAACTGGTCGCCCCATTGCGGAGCTCTTCATAAGAGACATTGTTTTTCCTTGTTTACCGTCGGTTTATTTCCCTAAAGTCCCTTCAACGGTGCTTCAAGATACTACGACGAAGACTGCAGGAACTTTCGACGTCGATGGACCTAGACACCTAAGATCCAGCAGCAGAGCCTTCCACGTGGCCGGGCCCTCTGTCCGGTCTACACAGTAGGGAGAGTGGGGTCAGGGTGGTCCTATCTTTTGCTGTGTCTCTCCTATTTCCCCCTCTTTACCCTCTAGGTCTGGTCATCATTTTCCTTACCTTTCGCTATGGAACCGACACCATTTAGGTTTTGCCCCTCTTGCAGGGTCAGATACCTGTGGAAGGACGAGCATGAGAAGTGCAATAATTGTCTGCCCCTTGACCACGATGGTGCGCGGCTTGAAGACTCCTTCGACCCAAAACTCTTAAGGAGCGCCGCTTTAAGCGGTGGGCTGACTACGGCATGTTGCGGGCTGGATCTTCTTCCCCCACCGCCGCACCCGCCGAAAGTGACGGGGGTACCAGTGATGACCAAGCATCCGTATCGGATGCCATTGACCAGATGACGGACCCTCCTAGGTCCGCCACGCCCGTCCTGACCCCTCAAGGCCTGACGCAAGTTGTGCTACGGGGACAACACCCGGTGACTGGGCGTTCATAAAACCCACACTTACCACACAACCAATTCCCCAATTTCGACGGGTTCGTCGAAACGGGTGAAAGCGCCAACAGCGGTGCCGAAAATTTTGATGGTTTCCTCTGATCTGGCAGATCAACAGCCTTCCCCGCATCCGCAGCAGCGTCTTGCGACTGGGCCTTCGAAAATGAAGGGCGCTACCTCAAAATCACATTTGGCCGACCGAAGCGCGCTCCTCCGACGCTCTGACGCCCCCTAAGGCCCCGGTAGTACAAAAATCTACCGGTAGGCCTTCTTCTCAATCGGTAGACGAAATACTTACTGCTAGGCCTCCTTCTACCTCTAGGCCATCCTCTAGCGCTAGGCCTACGGCACGCCCCGATTTGCCGGACATCGCAGAAAGTATCGCGAGGATCACTTCGGCAGTGGGCTTGATGCCTAAGGAACCATCGAAACACAAAGAGCGTGCCACAGACACGTCTGAAGACGCGCCACAGCACCACGATGCTCGCGAAGACTATGAGGATAGTCAGAAGCCTTTGTCTAGCACTATTGCTAATACATTTCAGCGCCAAAGGCGGGAAAATGAAGATTTTCCACCTTTTGCAACTTCTACTTCATCTAAATGGACAAGGGAAAAATTTGAAGGGTGCATCGACCACCTGGAAATGATTGTGTCGCTCTCGTAGCTCCCTACCTCGTGAGGATCCTCTTTCTATGTGAACCATAAGATTTCCTGGATATTTAGAATCTTCTCGGGACCATTTCCTTTCTACCCACCCTGAGGAGGAAATTCAAATGGACACATACCAAGATATCTATGATGAGTATGAATAGAATACCTTCCTACAAGACTATACGGCAGATGACCAGTCGGATGCCACGGACAACTGGGAGGACTCTCACCAAGTTGACACGGAGACATGGGCACTCTCTACTCGCAATCAGGATACAGATGTCCTATGTGTGTACTCCCCTCCTTCCACCCCGGCCCGCCAAGCGTCACCAATAGACTGGAAGGCAGCCGATCACTTTCAGATCGCCACCCAAGAAGCCATACCTGAACAAGATTTTGTGGAGGACAATCTTAAAGAAAAATCCCCATCCAGTCAAGCCATCACTCTCCTTAATTCAATTAATAGGAGACTGGCCCCTTCCCTGTCACACCAGCCCAGACCAGGGGAGTCAATCCAATGGTGGAGAAATTATTTCGGCCATCGGTTACGGACCCTCAATATATTAAAGGCCACTCCACTTCCGACTCCCTGGTGGTCACCACCACCCGGAAACGGGCAGGAGTAGCCCTTGCTACGGAAGAAGCACCTCCAGATAAGGAATCAAAAAGATTATATGCCTTGGGTAAACATGTTACCACGGCAGCAGCATTTACCACACACATAGTGAATAAGACCATTTTGCTTACCATGCACAATGGAACCTTATACAAGAAGGTCTCCAGGAGGTGCCTGAAACTGCAAAATCGAGATTACTCGCCATCGTGGCTGAAGGCAGACAAGTCAATCACAATGTCTTAAAGAACACTCTGGATACTGCGGAGACGGCAGGACGAACCTTGGCGCAGGCCACTCTGCTTAAACGGCACGCTTGGCTCCGAAACTCGGGCTTCAAACCTGGAAACTCAGGCTGCTCTCATAAACAAACCTATCGAAGAATCGAATCTCTTTGGTAAAGCAGTCGACGATGCATTGGAGACTGCCAAAAAAGAGCATGAGAGACTGAAGTCCCTGCAACAGATCACACAGAAACCCTCCCCCCAAAGGGAAATTGGTTCCTGCCGGTCCTTTTGAGGCCAATCCCGTTCCGCCCGGAATAGCTACAACACGGGAAACTAACTGGAACACAAATCAAGCATCCAGCACCCCCACCAACTATCCACCCAGCGGTCAGCGACGCGGGAAGTGTATAGGCAGAGGCCCTAACTCCAGGGTACGGCAGCCTCCGGTCAGAAATGACCTACGGATCCAGGTCACCCCGGTCAGGGGGTGGGGGGCGCTTAACATCTTTCCTTTCGGCATGGGAGGGGATTACTTCAGACCAGTGGGTTCTAAAGACGGTCGCCCATGGGTACTGCGTGGAATTCGCCCGGCCTCCACAGTTCAGACCGCCCAAGACAAGACGCCTGACGCCAGATCGTCTGAGAATCCTGAAGAAAGAGGTGGAAGCACCTCTGTAAAAGGATGCCATAGAAGCCGTGCCTATTCTTCAGGTAAACAACGGTATTTGTTCAGTGTACTTCCTTGTACCCAAAAAGGACCTCACCATGCGCCCAGTACTAGACTTGCGCCCAGCGAACACATTTATCAAACCTCAAAAGTTTCGTATGGTAACTCTGCAGGAAATAATTCCACTGTGGAAGCAGAGGGATTACATGGCAACTTTGGACATGAAAGATGCATACTTTCATATTTCAATGTTGCCGGCGCACACAAAATACTTAAGGTTCATGATAGAGGACAAGCACTATGAGTTCAAAGTACTCCCCTTCGGCATTGCCTCGGCGCCAAGGGTGTTTACGAAAGTCCTGACAGTGGCAGCAGCACACCTGAGCAGACAACCCGTCCCTGTCTACCCTTATCTCGACGACTGGCTCATAACAGGAGACCTTTACGAGAAATGCCTAAGAAATAATCAGAAGACAATATACCTCCAATTCAGTCTAGGATTCTCCATCAACGAGAAGAAATCCAGCTCCGACCCAAGTCAAACCAAACAATTCCTGGGTGCTATCATTCAGACAAAGCAGGGTCTCGTCTTCCCCTCTGAGAGGGTTCAGAACATGCTTTCTCAGATCCCTCAATATGTAGCTAGTCGGGAAGTGACAGTACGCAAGGCTATGCACCTGCTAAGTATGATGGCGTCATGCATTGATTTAGTTCCCCGCGCGCGGGAGCGCATGCGTCCCATGCAAGAGTGGCTCAACAGCCAGTGGTGTCACGCCAGGGGATAATGCGAAGATCTGGTGGTTGTCTCGCAAGCCCTCGTTCTCTCTCTGCAGTGGTGGTCGAGGGAACACCTCTTGAAGGGGAAGACCTTCTCCACCCCTGCAGTGCAAACCACTCTCACGACAGACGCATCTCACGGGGTGGGAGGGCTCAGCTATTTCAGCAGACAGCGCATGGAGTCTGGTCCCCACAAGTAGCGTCCATCCATATAAATCTGTTAGAGCTACTAGCAGTATTCAAGGCACTAAAGGCCTTTCAGACTCAACTACAAGGGAAGACAGTTCTAGTCCTGACAGACAGCACCACAGCCATGTATTACCTGAACAAACAAGGGGGCATACACTCTCAAGGGCTATCCAAGCTGTCCGAAAACATTTGGATGTGCGCTCTCAAACACAAGATGTTCCTGTTGTCCCAACACATTCCAGAGGAACTCAATCTTCTGGCAGACGTGCTCAGCAGAGATTTCCCACTGCCCTTAGAATAAGAATGGCGTTAACACAAAGACGTAGTCTTCAACCTCTTCGCAGATTGGGGTTTCCCAGAGATAGATCTGTTTGCTACTCAGGAGAACACCCAATGCCAAGACTACGCCTCCAGGTATCCCCAGAACCGCTCCAAGGGGAACGGACTCTGGATAACGTGGTCAGGGAAATTTGTCCACGCTTTTCCGCCAACTCCCCTTCTCATCAAGATAGTGCACAAGATGCACCAGGAACCAGTTACCATGATACTGGTGGCCCCCTTGTGGGCCCGCCAACCCTGGTCTGCTCACCTAATGGAGATGTCCCTCCCCCCCAGTGAAAGTACCCTGCCCGTACAACAGGTTGTCTCGGAAGGGGGAGGAGGGACGACCCTACACCCATGCCCACAAACTCTGAACTTAGCGGCCTGGCACCTGAGGTCATAGAGTTTGGACACCTTCAGCTCCCTCAGAGGTGCATGGACATACTCAGGGAAGCTAGGAAACCTGACACACGCTATTGCTTTTCCAGTAAATGGAAATGCTTTGTCATCTGGTGTAATTCCAAGGGCGTCAATCCCATCGATTACTCACCTACACACATTGTGCTGTACCTAACCCACTGTGCAGTCTACACTACGTCACAACATAAAGTGTCGTGGTGGAAAATACCTGTTATTAAGGCTTTTATGGAAGGGGTTAAGAGAATCCACCCCACCCCCATTTCTCACCCAGCTCCTGGATGGGATCAAAATGTGGGTTTAACCAGACTCATGGAATCTCCCTTTGAGCCAATGCATGAAACAAGTCTAAAAGACCTTAATTGCAATACGGCCTTCCTAATTGCTATCACTTCTATTAGAAGGGTTTGTAAACTACAGGCCCTTTCAGGTCTAGACCCTTTTGTTACAGTCCACAAGGATAAGGTGGTTCTGCACACTCATCCCAGATTTGTGCCTAAATTCATCTCAAAGTTCCATGTGAACCAATCGATCGAACTACCCACTTTCTTCCAGAATCCCACTATCATGGCCGAAAGAAGCCTACACACACTAGATGTGCGCAGGGCAGTCATGTTTTATCTGGAAAGAACAAAACCACTGAGGAAGACAAACCAGTTTTTCGTTTCAGTGGCAGCTGGTAGAGAAGGAGATCCTGTCTCTAAATCAGCTATCTCGAGGTGGATTGTCAAATGCATCACACTGTGTTACACTCTTGCTAAGAGAGAACTGCTCTTCAAGCCTAGAGCACATTCTACTCTGGGCACTGTGGCTTCCATAGCATTTATTGCAAATGTTCACCTAGAGTCCATTTGCAAGGAGGCAACCTGGAGTTCTGTCTTTACAAAACACCATTGCCTAGACACTCATTCTAGATCTGATTCTCAGGTGGGGACAAGCAGTAGTAAGACATCTTTTTCCTACTGTTCCTTCTCACAACCCACCTCCAACTCAGGGTACTGCTTACTAGTCTATGCACAGCATGTGATTCTAAGCAGATTAACAAACATCAGAAGACATGCATTACTCACCGTAATAGCATTTCTGAGATTGTATCTGCTTAGATTCACATGCGCCCTCCCTGCCCCCCCCCCCTGGCTGCCATATATCATGTCTGTGGTATCCCACTTAAACACGAGGTAATTTTCCAACAACATTTCAAACTCCTACATATCACTACGCTGGGAGATGTAGGTCCCGAAGGCAGATTTATCTCATTGGAAGAACTTAAGGGTAGGGGGAGAATGGACGCCCATCACACTATTCCTGTATTACTGGCTGCGCGATGTGCTGCAAACCAGCTGGCCGGAATTCCCAAAGGCCCCCCCTCCCAACCTCTCCTATAATGACATACATCTCCACCCCACTGACCACCACGAAACTGGTATCTACCTTATATGGCATGGCCCGATCACTCAGATCCCCTCGCCCGAACCTCTACAGGGATAAATGGGAAGACAACCTGGGGAACACACTGACGGATGGCCAGTGGGACACAATATGCACACAAACTAAAACCATTTCTATAAATGGCAGGTTTCGCCGAATACATTTGAAATTTCTGCATCAAATTTACTATTCTCCTGCCCGCTTGAATAAGCTATACCCGGATAGACCCTCGAACTGTAAAAGATGTGGACAGTCTCCAGCGGATTTCTTTCATGTGGGCTGGCTGTGCCCCCAGGTGCAGACATTTTGGTCCAAAATAGTACAGGCTGAATTGGTGATGCTAGGCGCCCCGGTGTTGCAATCCCCAGAGGCCTGGATGCTCGCCATGGTCGAGACGGGTACTCGGACTGAAAAGCGCCTCATGAGAATGGCCTCCATTGTGGAAAGATCGCTCATAGCTATAGCATGGGGGGCGACCAGAGCCCGCAGCTTTCAAGATTGGCTCTACTCCATGTCAAGGTGCGAGACGAGAGAGACAGACGCAATACAACCAAACGCTCCCCACAGCAGTAAACCCAAGGACCACTGAGATCCATTCTGTACATACATAATCGAGAGAGCAGAGGAGACCCTAACCCACAAGAATAGCTTCTGCAATAGACTACAGCTACTTTTCTTGTTATGTAATCTGGCCCTGTCAACCACAGAGGGGCCCACTCGAATAGATAATGTAGAGCCTAAGAATTCCCTATAAGATCAACTTTGAACAATAAATGTGTAATTTTGTTCTGTAAGGATTGGAAGAAAGAGGTGGTGGGGGTAGGAGTTATTGGCACTTGGCCCCATGTTTAGTTACTTCTTACCAGTACTGTATGAATAAGAAAATGCGAATAAAAACAGTTTTAAAAAAAATATGCCCTGGTCACCTCATCCTGATTCACATGAGAACGGCTAACCACCATGTCACCATCAGAGCCTTGAACCATGGACATACTGCTGGACAAAATGTTGCATTTTGGGGACACACTAACCCTTTTCCCAGGGAAAATGTTCTATGGGGTGATTTGAAACTGCCGTGGTTCTTGCCGGCTCCACTAGAAAATCACATTTCTTAAATGATTTTGAATTGTAAAATGGTCTGTGAGGTGGTCAAAGAGGCAACAGAACCAAGGGAGGACCCTATTCTAGTAATGAGACCCAGCCAACAAAAGGTTAACATAGCAAATCAAAAGAAAACTACATGTCCCAGAAACCACCATGAGAAACGAAACCAAGGAGGGGGCAGAGACAGAATTAAAAAGGGAAAACGGCATAGGTACAACCCAATCATACAGCATGGAAATAGGTGTACCAGAGACTGGCACTGGTGCAATGCAGTCAGCCCGCATATAGATGGGTGGCCCCAGAGACATACAGGGTGGGGTCAAACAGTGCATGAAACTGGGTGGAATGAGGAAAGAAAACGCCCTGCAGGTGTGGGGAATGGAAGGGAAAACTGGCTGGAGACTGAAGGGAGGGGAGGAGCAGAGAGGGGGTTAAATGCAGCAACAGAGAGCTCACCAGGTGTTTCTGATTACAGCTGCAAGTCGAGCCGGAGACCAGAGAGGAATGGAAAGGTGATTGCGACTGGGCGTACTAGAAGGCTCACTGAGAGGCACAGGGGAAATCCCTATCAGAGGCGGACTCGCTGAGGAGAAGCGCCAGCCGTCAACCATTAATCAAGGACTGTGCATTCCGTGTGGATTTTTGTCTTTTTTGTTTTCTTAACCCAGTGAACAGAGGGTGAGTCAGACTGAAGGCTAAGGTCCGTGGAGAAAAGAATTAAGTTGACTGTATTTTCCCTTTTAACGATGCGATAAGCCAAGTGAAGCTTCTTTTGAACTCTCGACTTCATTAATCCTTTCACGGAAACCAAACCTCATGAAAACTAATACTGTTTGATGTGCACAAGGAGAGCTGTTGTTTAGGTTAACACCGCAATAAATCTTAAAATTGTTAAACCTACATCTGACTACAGCCTACTATTTTACATGGTCATGTATTCATTCTTCGCTGGCGAAACCTTGGAGCTCTACTTTGTTAACCTAAAAAATAACCATTCTCCTGCATGGGGTCTGACATGGATTCACATGCTCATGAATATTCCCCGTCGTCGGGCTGGGAATCCGCGGTAATGAAAAAATCAGTTTTGTTTCTGAACTGTCTTTCTACTAGTAACCAATCAATGGTCTCTGGGTCATACTGCCCCCAGCCAATGATTGCCCTCTACCTAAGCCCCTCCTCTGGCAGCCATCTTCATATTTTTACTGCACGTTCAAGTGTTGGGAGTCCTTGTGCTTAGCTCTCAAGCTTTTACTGCGTTTTGCATTTTTCCGTAGAGTTTACTCTAGTTTTTTCAGTCATATCGAGCCTCAAGCTCCACCGATTCTTCTTCCGATTAACGGGGACCCATTTTTGGAATTTTCTATGCCCCTCAAGGGCGGAATTTCATCGTTTCACTTCCTTGGAGGATTCTGGAAGATCTTTGAGGTCTACCCCGCGTGGTCATAGCCCAAGACAAAGGAGACTCGACGCCCGTTGGATCCAAGCTATTCAGGAACTGCCCAGGGTGTGGACTACAGAACGTCTTTAAGTAGGATGAGAACTCCCGGTGTCTCTACTGCCTGCACTCCGACAAGTCGCACGTGGAGGAAGACTGTGCGCTCTGCAAGAACATGTCCGCCCGGACCATGAAGGACCGTCGTTCACAACTCGCTAACTGGCTGGAGGCGAAGAGCCCAGCAGCAGGTGAGAAGAAGTCTGGGCGGTCGTCTAAGACTTTTGAGGGCGCTGCGGCGACAGGGGCCCAACAAAAGGCAAAGCACTACGAGTCTGCGGGCACCAGGAGCGCCGTTGGTTTGGGCTCCTCAGCTGCCAGGCCAGGTGCAACATCGCAGACACTGTCAACCACGAGCCAACACTCTGGCTCAATGAAGAGGAAGTCTGACAACCCGGGTAAGCATTGGGAGAAGCCCCGGTCGGCTCAGACGGAGAAAGCCAAGGGGGAGTGATGCGGTGACCCTCCCCCCACAGAGAATGCATCAGATACGCCTAAGGTCGTGAAGGCCCAGATTCACCCAGCTAAGGCCTTGATTGAGTGAGTCGTGGCGGCCCTGGCGAAGCCTGCAGAGGCAACTCCAGTGGAGACTACCTCCAGGCCTAGAGTTTCCCTGCCATCCCAGAGGGAATCGTCTTTCCAGCCTATCGAAAAAGATCCCTGTGAAGCCTCGGGCAAAGAAGGGCTGGGGGGGCGTGATAGACCTAATGGACTCAGTTACCTCCTCCGAGGACGAGCTGTCAGTCCTCGATAGGAGGTTCGTCAAAGTCGGGTCCTACGGGACGGATCCCGACAAGGCGGTCTTGGAGAGCGACGGTGGAGCCGATGAAGAACGGCGGATCGGTGAGGAACTGGACACCACGGCGCTGCCGATGCTCCCGTCGCAACCAATGCCACTGCCGACTGACAGGTCGGAAGACATCTTGATGGCACTACACACGCTGTGCACCGACATAAGGACAAGGTTACCCTTACCTCCGGCGGACGATCCAGCGGTGCCTGGACCGTCGGGGAGCCCTCCAGCCAAGCAGAGGCGAGTCCAACCCCCGAAGTTCCAGATGGTCACTTTTCAGCACGTGCTGGGACAACTGGAGGAAGGCGACTTCCTGTCGTCGCTGGACTTGGAGGATGCCTACTTCCACATCCCCATACACAAAGGACATTGAAAGTTTCTACGCTTTGTGGTCCAAGGGCAGCACTATCAGTTCAAGGCACTGCCCTTTGATTTGAAGTCGGCGCCAAGGGTCTTCACCAAGTGCCTGGCACCGGTGGTGGCGCGGCTGCGCCTGCAGGGGATCCACGTCTACCCCTATCTGGATGATTGGCTCATCCGAGCGAAGTCGAGAGAACGCGCTGTCGACCACACAGCGAGGGCCGTCCGCCTGCTCATGGAACTGGGGTTCTCGATAAACTTTCTGAATTCCTGCTTGTGGCTGGCTTCACCGTCGGAGGAGAGGATAAAGGCCATCCTGGGCTGCTGACCATGGAAGTTCCCAGTGTGAGGTCCATCAAGTCCCTGCTCGGCATGATGTTGTCATGGATCTACCTCGTGCAACTGTGCAGGTTGTGAATGCGGCCGCTGCAGGAGTTCCTCGATGCCCATTGGATAAAAGTGGGTAGAAACTTCAAAAGACAAGATCTCCCTCAACGAGACTTTCCGTTAAGCGATCCGGTGCATCTTGCGGCGGGCATGGACTTCCAGACCCCAACGCATCTCGAAATGGTGACGACGGACGCCACCCTGGAGGGATGGGGCGCGCACACCAGAGATTTCCACGCAAGAGGCCTTTGGCTCCCGGAGGAGAGGTCTCTACATATCAACGTCCTGGAGCACCGGGCCGTGTTCTGGGCCCTCAGTTTCTTCCTTACGTCCCTCAAGGGCAAAGTGGTATGGGTATTCACCGACAACATCACCATGATGTTCTACATCCGGAAGCAGGGGGCACCAGATCCCCAGCTCTATCCAAGGAAGCGCAGGATCTGTGGCACTGGGCCATCACCCAGGGGATGCTCCTGGTACGCTTCCACCTGGCAGAAGGAAAGAACACTGTCGCCGACTCACTCAGCAAGGAGCTGCGCTCTTGCCACAAGTAGGAGCTTCGGCAGGATCAAGTAGATCTCCTATTCCGACGATGGGGCAATCCCCTGATCAATCTGTCCGCGACGACGACAAACACCAAGTGCCAGAGGTTCGCCAGCAGGTTTCCCCAGCCGGGGTTCCTCTCTGCATGCCCACTGTTGCTTCTTCGACTCATCAGTCAACTCAGACGGTCCCTGTGCACAATAATCCTCATCACTCTGGCGTGGCTGAGGCAGATATGGTTCCCGGACCTCCTGGACATGTCAGCGTCCGCCCCAGTCAAGCTACCGACAGACGCGGATCTTCTTGCCAGGGAAGGAGGCGCAATCCTGCATCACGATCCAGGATCACAGAACTTGCAGGCCTGGATCCTGCAGCACTAGAGTCCGGAAGCTACAATATCCCAGCGGACTGCAAGGAGATAGTTGCCAAGGCCAGGGCGTCCTCGACTCTTAAGTGGTATGGACAAAAATGGAAGAGGTTCTCTGTCTGGTGCAGTGCACAGAAGATCAACCCTCTACGGATTATGGCCCCTCAAGTGCTGCCATAATTGGTGTCACTGGCCAAGGCGGGGCTGGCACATGCCTCCATCAAATTTCATTTGGTGGCTATCTCCCTCTACACCAGAACTCTGGGGAGGTTGTCGCTGTTGTCGCACCGCCTAGTGAAGGAGTTCATGAAAGGACTGTTCCGCTCGTTCCCGCCGGTGAAGGCTCGGGCCCCAGCGTGGGAGCTCAATGTGAGCAGACCAGGCTCATGGACCCTCCATTTGAGCCTCGGCGCCACTGAAGTTCCTATCGTGGAAGACAGCATTTCTTGTGGCCATCACCTCAGCACGATGAGTGGGAGCGGTCCAGGCCCTCTCCTATAAACCTCCATATCTGTCACTCCACGAGACGAGGGTAGTGCTGAGGACGCACCCCTCCTTCATGCCCAAGGTGCCGTCGGACTTCCATCTCAACGAGCCCTTGGTGTTACCGGTTTTCTTCCCGTCGCCGGCTGAGAGGACTTTGCACTCGCTGGATGTGGCTAGAGCGCTGACGTTCTAAGTGGACCGCAAGAAGAGTTTTCGGAAGTCATCACAGTTGTTTGTGAACTTTGGCTCTGTGAACCAAGGCAAGGCCCTCTCCAAGGCTTCCATTTCCAGATGTCTCTCCGGCTGCATCATGCACTGTCACCGGTTGGCAAGCCGACCATTGCCCTGCTGTCCGAGAGCCCATTCAACCGGAGCAATCGCTGCTACTACGTTCCTGTCTGGTCTGCCCCTGCTGGACATCTGCAGGGCTGCTACGTGGAGGTCGACGCACACCTTTGTGAAATTCTACTGCGCCAACTGGGATTCCATGGAGGAGTCCAGAGTCAGCCAGGCAGTGCTGCGCAACCTGTTCGTTTGAAGGCGAGCCTGGTGAGGAGGTAAGAGATGCTTAATGTTGAGTTGATGAAATGCTTAATGTTGAGCCTTGCCACCTCCCGTGGTTGTGCATGTGTGTACTGCTATGTATTCTTGTATTCATGAGCATGTGAATCCATGCCAGACCCCATGCTGGAAGAAGGAACAAGTTACTTACATGTAACTGTTGTTCTCCAGCATGGGTCTGGCATGGATTCACATGCGAACCCTCCCGCCTAACCCTCTGCGGCTCTTCTCTCGGTCCTACTGCCACTTTACGTGCTACCAAATCTGAAGATGGCAGTCATTGGCTGGGGGGGGGGTGTGACCCAGAGACCAGTGATAGTTTACTAGTAGAAAGACAGTTCAGAAACAAAACTGAAACTGATTTTTTTTCTTTACAGAAGATTCCCAGCCTGACGACGGGAAATATTCATGAGCATGTGAATCTATGCTAGACCTATGCTGGAGAACAACAGTTACAGGTAAGTAACTTGTTCCTTGTGTAATTCTCTTAATGCTGCCCTGGGATCGCACACTCTGCACTAATTTATCAGCTGCATCAGCCTTTGCTGCGAACAAATGCTTGCACATGTTTAAAGCAGAAGCAAGCTTTTTAAGGCCGATTTACTACATTTCATTCTACCACTACGCATAATTATACTTAACTATGCCCCAGCACTTATGGATTAGTTTTGGTGGCACCCGGTGGGAGGCCCTCCTGGCCCCCTTCCACTCCTCTAAGACCATCATTAATGTTTACCTAAATGGCACCATCTTCATACAAGGCCCTCAGCCCAACCTCCTCCTCTTTCATAGACGCTTCCCACGCCTCATCAACTTCCTTTCTTCTCATGCTGTCCCTTTTTTGCCTTCTCCAGCTCCTTTGCCTCCAGCCTCTGCCACCTCTCTGGCTTCCCCTACTTCTTCTCCAGCTGCCCTGTTGCCTCCCTCCTCTGCCACCTCTATGGCGTCTTCATTCTCCTCCTTGGCTACCTTGCCCTCTCCTCCTTCCTCTTCTGCCCACCCTTGGGATCCTTCTACACTTCCGCAGGGCGTACCCCTGACATGTACCCCTCTACGGAAGTCTTTCAAGGGTGGTAACCTTCTCAACATTGCCACTCTCAACTCTCGCTCAGCTGTCACGCTCCTCCGACATCTGCCGTCTCTTGGAAGAACTCGACCTTGATGTTCTTGGTCTTTCCGAGACATGGTTCATGGCCAGATCTGTCACGAGTTTGGACACTCTGCTCCATGATGGCTACAAGATCCTCTCCGCCCCAAGACCCAACCGTCCCAGTGGGGATGTAGGCTTGATCTTCCCAGAGTGGATCGCTGCCTCCTTCATTCCTATGCAGGTCTATTCCTTCTTTGAATGCCTAGTCTGCAGGCTCTCTCCTCCTCCCTCCTGGCCTCAACCACTCAATTCCTCCTCCTCAGAGACCTCAACAATCACCTGGATGCTGCCTGTCCCTCCTCTGGACTCTTTCGCAACCTCTGAAATTGTTTTTCTCTCTCTATTATTTCCTTTGGCCTGGCTCACTCTGCAAGGCATACCCTGGATGTCCGGATCTCCTCAGACCTCCCCCTCTCTAACCCTCTCACCAGTCCTGTCTCCTGGAGTGACCACTTTCTCATCTCTCTCTCTCTACCCCTCAGGTCGAGCCAACCCCTTGCACTGCCACCCACCTTCTTGGTCATCCGACCCATGAAGCGTGTGTCAGCTGAGGCTTCCACTGCCACTTTCTCTCCCCCTCCTGCACCTTTGGCTGACTCGCATCCTGACACAGCCCTTTCCAACCTCCATTCTTCTATCTCTGACACTCTTGATGTCCTTGCCCCTGTCATGAGGATCTGCTTGAAGCCCAAAGCCAAGTGCAACTCTTGGTACGACTCAGACCTCGTCACCCTTAAACGCAAGTGTAGGGTGGCTGAGAGCAAATGGCGGGCATCTTGTGCACCCTCTGACAAACTGGCCTGCTCGAAAGGCAGTACCGACTCTCTGTCCACACTAAGAAGAGAGCTTGCATACAAGCCCGCGTCTCTGCAGCATCCAATAACTCGGCCGAACTCTTTAAAATCTGCAAGGAGCTGGCCAATCCTGCTGCAGTCTTTACCTCTCCTGTCCCCCCCAGGCCATCTGCACGGCCTTGGCTTCACATTTTAGCTAAAAAAACAGGACATCCTGTCCATCCTCTCTTCCTCTGCTCCTTCTTCCTCTACTTTTTCCTCTACCTCTAGTATTCCTGCAGCCGCCTCTCCTCCTCGCTTCTCTTCCTTTCCTTTGTTCAACATTGACAAGGTTTCTAGACTAGTCTGATCTATGAATGTCTTGTCAAAACAGGTTCTTGCCTGTTCATCCGAAATCATCATGGACCACATTGACACCCTCCCTCCAGCCTTGGACAACTTTTGCAACCACTCCTTCACCATTGGAACCTTCCCTTCCCCCCCTGAAGCACTCTCTTGTGCACCCTCTTCTTAAGAAACCCTCAGCCGACGCCTCCTGTCCGGCCAACTATCGCCCAATCTCCATTACTACTTTTCTGGGCAAACTCTTGCAAAAGCTGCCCATCTCCCAGCTTAACCTTCACACCGAATTTGTTGTTTGTCTCCATGACCATCAGTCTGGCTTCAGAGCGGCCAGAAGCATGGAAACTGCTCTCCTGAACATCTGTGAAGACCTGCTCTCAAACCTTGATAGTAACCACTCTTCTGTCCTCATCCTACTCTATCTCTTTTCTGCTTTTGATACCGTCAACCATGCCATCCTGCTTAACTGGCTCCGTGATAACCTGGGTATCACTGATCAGGCCCTGGCCTGACTGACCTTTCTCTCTGACCGACCCTCCCAGGTCCAACTTGGGTCTTCCTCTCCTGTATCTCTCTCTCTACCCGTGGTGTTCCCCAGGGGTCTAATCTTTCTCCCTGGCTGTTCAACCAATATCTGGCACCTCTCGCCCACTGCATAGCTGCTCTCTAGTTCAACTTTTAGTGCTATGCGGGTGACACTCGGCTCGCTTTCAGGCTCCCCTCAGCCGCTGTTACGCTCACCTGGCTCCCACAGAGGCGTTGATCGGAACTGGACAGCTGCGGTCTCCACCAATGCGACGCATAGGGCCGAGATGACGGACTGGATTGGCCCACCTAGCTTAGTTTGCTTGGCCCGTAGGAATATTCTTCTGCAAATGGAGAAAGGGAATTAACCACCCGTGGAGTTGAGCGTAAATCCCCCCGCCCCCGCTGTTCTCCCCACAGATCACCTTTGATGTCCCCTCTTATAGTCTCACCTGATGGTTTGAAAAGATGAGCTCTCCATCCTGCATTGAGCGCAGGGGCGCGTTGATAACCAGTTGCTTCACTGGCTCAAAGAAATTGGTGAGTTCCAGAACAATATTGACTCCGAGATTCCCGGCAAGACGCTGTAAGTATAAAGTTCGTAAAAGTTCAAATGCCTGACTTTAACTCTTGTCCGATTCCTTGCAGGTTGCAGCTTGACCCTAATGAAGAGTTCCTCGTGGCAACCGGTAGTATTCTGGTAAGGATTTGTATTTTCCAACACAGTTCGATAAAATAATGTCAATATGTAACCTGTTGCTTTCTCTCTTATTCAGGCGCTGAGAGAAAGTATGAAGTCTTGGGGAATAATACCTCCGACGGTAAAATCAGGTAAGTCTATTGTGGTGAGGAGGGTTCCCCTTGTTAGTCCCTTTGTTTCACCTTGCTGTCCTTTTTTTTCCCCTAAGGGCCGGGGTTCAGCGAAGATGCAGTGGAAGCTGCGCCAACCTGTGAAGAGGAATAGTACCCCCGGTGGTAAAATCAGGTAAGTCTATGGGGGGGTAACTAATATTCCTCTGTGTATTGCCTTGGATCACCTTGCTGTTCTTGTCTTCTCCTTAGGTGCCTGAGTGCGGCGGGAACATGCAGGAGGATGCGGTGGAATGTGAAGATGCTGCGAAGGCTGGTGAGTTCAGCGCGGCGCTGCAGCAGGCGAGGCGACGCGCATAAATAGCTTCTTTCTTCCAGCTCGAAGGCGCGATGGATCGAGAATTCAAGTAAGGATCAAAGGTATTGCTCTTGTTCTAACCTTTTCTCCTTCCTTCTCCCTTTTTCTAGGAGCTCCAAACTCGAGGCGGGCGTGGCAGAAGGCTGGATGCAGACTTGCAGGCACGGTGAGCATTACGCTGCTGGATGCAGAATAACGCGAAGCGTGTGCTGCTCTTCGGGCGTGGTTTAAATAGCCTCCAAAGTAGTCCCAGGTAAGTATTCCTCCCCAGCCCCGCCCGAGTAAAAAATAGTCCCTAAGTAAAGTAGTCCCTTCCAAGCCTCTTTTGGCTTGGAGCTCTTGCAGCATGGTCTGCATCAGGTAAGTTTGCAGCATAGTCTGCATCAGGTAAGTTTTAAGGCGCCAGGACTGACTTTCCATATGAGCCTGGCGCCATAGGCGCCAGGACTGGACCCAAATAGCCCCTAGCAGGGGTTGTTGGGCTTGCTTGGGATAACTTGATGCCTGCTTCCGGGTTGCTGGACTTGGTCTGGGTCCCCGGGGGTAGGCATCATGACAGCTGCCTCTTCTCCCTCTCTCATCCTGGATTGTCTGCCCGCAATCCAGGAGTGCTGTGCCGCCAATGATCTCTGCCTTAATGCCAGTAAAACAGAGATCCTCCTCATCGGCTCAAAAGCACCTTCCTTTCCTGTCATTCTCTGGCCGCCCACTCTGGGCCCTCTTCCTACTCCCACCTGTGAGGCTAAGAACCTCAGGGTCATTTTCAAATCCACACTCTACTTCTCCACATCTCTGACGTCTCTGAGAAGTCAAACTACCAGCTGCTCTCTAGGCTGGACTACTGCAACATCCTCTTTATAAATGTAAACTGCCTCTACTCTCCGTCCGCTACAACTCATCCAGAACAGGACTGCAAGACTTGTCCTTGGCCTCAAGCCCAGGGATTGTATCTCTCCAGCTCTGAAATCTCTCCATTGGCTCCCAGTGGCGGCAAGGATCTAGTACAAGACCCTCTGCATTGTCCACAAGGCTTTCTGGGGCCTGGGACTGCAATACCGCCAACTATCTCTACAGAAATATCTTCCTACTCCTCCACATCCAACTCCTTGAGGGTCAGTCGCTTTTCCAAGCAACTGGTTGGGGCAGATCTCTCTCCTCGGCTGGTGCCTCCCTCTTGAACAGCCTCCCTGCCTCTCTGAAACTTGAGTAGAACCAACTCTGGAAGCACCCCAAGACCTTCCTGTTTGCTTCTGCCTTCTCTCGTCCTCTCCCCTGCCAATCTCCTGTCTGATACATGCACTGGTCACCTGGCTACCCTCTAAATTTAGGCACAGGTCCTGCCCGTCCAACTGCATAGCCACACTGCCGCCTGGCACCCCCTGCACTTGTGGTCTGTATCTCTAACCCTACAGTCCCCTTTCATGCACTTAGACATCTGTTGTCTGCACTTCTAACACTCGCACTTGCCACCCCTTGGCTGCACTACTTGTTGTGTTGATTCCTTGTCCTGCTCTTGTCCATCCTCCCGCCCCCCCCTTCCCGTGGCACTTCTCCCCTCCCCGCTTCCCTGCACTTGCGCGACCTCAATGTCACTAGGCCAAATAAGATTGTTTTTTGTCCTCCCTCTGTTTCCCCTCCCCTCCCTTGCCTTGTCGTGCCTTGAAACACTTGTGTATAGGAGCGTTATAAATGCCATATCATATATCATCATAAAGACCCATCTAACCGGATCCTCCCCTTCACTTTCCCCCACTATTTTCTTCCTGCTTTTCATTTCAATACTGTTTTTATCAACCCTCAAGGGTAACATCAAATGTCTTTTTTGCTCATTAAAATTAAACGATACTTTAAAAGTGTTCTTAATAACACAGGCGATGAGAAGCAGCACTAGCACAGGGACAGTCATTCGAAACAATTCAGAAAGCCAGATGTTCACCCGTGCAAATACTCAGGCCAGCCTGTCTTTTGCTTGCACTCCATTGACCTCACTTGTCATTGTTCGCTGGAGTGTCCTTATCTCTTGTATAGCTGCCCTTAGAGTTCCATTGGAGGCCCCACCGCCAGGAATTGTAGTGCAGCAACTTGGCCCGAATTTAGTGCAGACCCCTCCTTTGATGGCTGTTAGGTGGTCCAGAACAAATTTATTTTGTAGAGCCGCCAAGCGCAAAGCCCTCATATTCTCCTTGATTGCATTTAACACTTTGGCAGTTGAATTAGCCAGTTGCAATATCATAAGCCTGGTTAGCTGCAGCCATTTGGAATGAGCTGCAGCCTGTACTCCTGGAAACGGGGAAGTAAAAAAGGTGGCAGCCCTGGAAAACAGTCAGAACTCATGTGGGTTAGCCGTCAGGTTCTTTGTGCTTTTCCTTGAGAAATAATTATTTTCCCGCTTCCTCCTTCTCACTGTCTGTTGCTGCTCATTTTGCTGTGCTATTTTTCCCTGCAGTGCAATCTTCATGGCAGTGCTATTTTGCAGCACCACAAGTGCAGGGCTGTGCAAAGGAACGAGTGCGCAGATTCCATTACAGTCGGGCGCAAGTTGGGCATATGCTTTGGGTCCACAAGCCAACCAAAGATGCATCACGGCTGCTGTCTCCCACGTCAGCTCGTCGTTCTGACATGACCTTGGCGTATCCAAAAATAGTCCCCAGGAAAATGGACCCACTCAACCTGAAACTCAAAGGGAATCATGTAAAGCTCCTTATGTCAACTGGTTGATGTTTTTCATGTAACCACGTTAAGGCATGAACATATTTCCCACAAGTTGCTCAGCAGTTTCCATTAACCTTGGCTACCACGTTTTGCTCAAAACCCACCAGTCCTTCAGCACAACATTATTCCCCCTTCCCATTTGTCCCCATACCATACTGCTCCCTCTATTTTCACCAGTGGCCTCGAATGACACCAGGGGACACTCTGCCCTTCTTTAGTTGTGCATTGCAATCTTTTATGGTCTCTTATTTGCAATGCCCCCTCCTTAGGGCCTTGAGTGACATTCTCCAGTATCGTATTTCTTGTTTCCTGACTTTGAAGCATTCACGTCAATTTTACGTAGTTGTCTTCATATACATTTTCCCCTTCATCCACCCAGTGAACCGCAACATTTTCCAGTACATTAGGCATCCAGCCTCCTCATAGGACACAGCCTGGAGCAGGAGAACCTTGGACATTCCAACTACGTGTGGAATGAGAGAGCACACGTTTGTGCAATTTGCTCTCTCTCCACACGCCTCATTCCATCATACCAGATATTGCCTGTCAATGAATTATGCTCTTCCATGGGGTCATGTTGGAAGCCCTCCCCATTTATCACATTTCGCCTACCCATTGTTCTTACTGCATTCAATTGTTTTTCACTTTTTCCTTTCTCTCCGGTAACGTCACCACTTCACCTTACGTCCTTCTTGGGACTGAGCTTCAGCTGTCTGGCTCTAGACAGCCCAGGTCTCAGCCAGTGCAATTCATGCACCTGCATACGCAAGCTCCCTTTCAGCTCAAGTAGCAGCGTTTCCCCGTGTCCCTCAGCTCTGTTCCGTAGCTGATCTTGAACTCGCTGGCTTCTATCTCTCCTCCCACCTTTAACGCTGTGTTGGGACTGCCCCGGCTTAGTGTAGAAGTCCTTCTGTGTCTTATTAGTATTCGATATTACTTCAGTGGTTTTCTTCATTGCAGTATCAGCTGAGTCATTTTCTTTAGGTTTTATGAAAGTATCAGCATAACAATAACATACATCCACTGATCCTTCATGTTCTCTTTCAAGAGGTTTTATCACTCCAGGTGTCCAGATGAATTGGGTTGGAAGTTCCTGGCGTGAATGGGAGTCCTTGACCCCAATGGGGCCGACTCTCCTGGTGAGGTCCCGCTTGCCTCTACCCCTAGTAGTAGTGGGCTCCCCTCCCTAGCCTAACAGGGAAAGGCTCCCCCTGGGCAGAAGTTACTCAATCCTGCGATTCGTCACGGTACTCACATGTGTTTCACTGGCTACTGAATCAAATGCCATTCTATTTCTTGTAAGGGTGAATGTGCATATCTGTTTTACAATGGTTTTGTGTGACAATGTTTTCCTAGAGTTTTTATCTGCTTATGTGTAACTAAAGGCCTAATCATAATGTATTTATTGTTATGCCTACCTGTCTAACTGGAATTACTGGTGTTGCTTTGTGTGGACTCATTGTAGCCCCAGACCACTCTCACAGCCTTCCTGAGACTAAGCCTTGCCGCTCTATCTCACCTTGATTGGGCTTGGCTAACCTCTGTGTCTTCCCTGTTCATCATAAAAGGCAGGCCTCCCAAAATCCTCCCACCAGGGCCGATTTTGGAAATCCATTATAACATGGTCTCTGGAAAACATTACTAATGTAACTAAGACGTGCTGCCTCCATCCTACACTTCATAAAGGACATGAAGGTCCTACTCTTCAAAGAACTTCTCTCCAATTACTGATGACTCTAGTCAACCCTAGTCTCCCTCTCCTTGTACTACCATCCCAGCTCCTCTGCTACCCCTGCATCCTACTTATTTCCTATTAACGTGCCCCCATTGTACAGTACTCACTTGCTTTCCAGCTAGGTTTACACTTAATGAAATAACATGTATACATAAAAGCCATATACCAGCTACGGGCCTGAATAATGCTTAAGTCCACATGTGGCCAAGGCACCTTCATACCTGGCAGGACAACTAAACTCATCTCGGTAGAGCAACGGACCATCACAGGAAAGATTGGCTAGCTGGAAATCTAAACGTGTAAGAAATGGAAAAAATAATGGGCCCCTTCTTGTTATGCACCTGGACACTGGAGATGGTTACCTTTGACAGGCAGGCAGCCCATCTCCTTCACTGCAGGAAGTAACTTAAGAACCTGCTTGTCAAAGAAAACCTTGTCAGATACTCACTGCTAATGTCGGACACTGACTGCTAAATCACTGACTTGACCCCCACTGTTTTAATTGTTACTCCCCTTTTAACTTTGTACCGACCGCAACTCCACTTTGAACAGCACTTCATTGCAAACCCAATAGCTTTCCGCACACATACACTTCTAAATCATATGTGATGGTTAATTTTGTTGGGAAATTGCTGCTACTGTTCACCGCCGCTACCCTGCTCTCTCCGCTCCCAATTCCCCTGATGGAGTTAATGGCTGCTACATTCACCACCACGGCCTGGTCCGGCCTCTGCATACAAACGCCAACCAGCAATCAAACGGAGAACACAAGAAGAGCACGTGAGCAGCCTCCGGTGCTAATCACAAGGCCAGGGGCTGAGGCACGGCTCCCCTTTAGGCGCATGCGTGCGTACACATGCTCTCAGCGCTCTGGGTATTGTAGTACTGCGTCGGAGTCGAAGTCTCCCATAACTCCAAACGACTCAGACACGGGCTCTTGCCCTTAATTTCCTAACAGTACTGAATTTACCTTTACACACATTTGTCTAGCATCTAGAATTTAGTATATGCTTGCTGTATTATAATTTATTTAAAAAAAGGATCTTGATTGAAAAGTGAATAGGCTCAATGGGTAGGTGTGTGATTTAAACTCCCTCTCCCTTTTGCTACTTCTAGAGAAACCACTGTTTGGCAGAATCTTGTGCAGTTCCCTTAGGGAACACTGCAAAAAGATTAAGACCACAGGAATAAGCAGTAAACCCAATTGGTAGCAGTCTGCACCACCCAGATGTACCTGGTAGCTGTGGCTGAGCAGTCAGACTTCTCTCAAGAAGAGTAGGGCAGTATGTAGAGTATACACAATAGGGCTAAAAACACAGTAGAGCAAACAAACACTGACCGTAGCTTTGTATAAAAAGTATATAATTATTTATTTAAAACACACTTTAGGCAATATACTAGCACTCTAAATTAAAAGCAAGTTAAAACACAGTCAGGTAAAGTATATACACCTCCCTTGAGAACTATCAGACAAGTCAGAGTTAAAGCACCACGATTTGTTAAACAGATGTGAGCGCGTAACCTGATGGCACTCCAATAGTTCAGTTAAAGGGAGAGAAAAAAGCAGAGCATAGAAATAAAACAGGTCCCAACACTTTTAGGAGTTTTCAGCAAGGGAAAAAAGGCAGTATACACGGTAGCCAAAGTTCATAGGCCAGGCCCACTTTAAATGGAGCAAAGCGAAATGTGCCCAGGATCACACAGTTTAAAATGCACTAAAAGTCTGCAGAATGTTCAAAAGAGGTTGGGGCGGTTCAAGAAGGTAAAGTTAGAAGGTCTGGGGCCAACCCAGTTGGAAAGCCACGGATTTAAGGGTCACCTTGGGCAAACCAAAGAAAGGGAGGCCAGGCAGGGCACAGTACCTGAAAGAGCGAGTAAGCTCCAGCGGTGGCAGTTGTTCCTGGCAGTGGTTGCAGTTCGTTGTTTCGACCAGGGGAAGAGGGGATCTCGTCGAGGAGGATTTGTGGAGTCGTACTGCACAGGGATGAAACCAGCCGCGGAGTTCGTCGATAAAAGGTGCTTTCCTTTTATTCACGGTCAAAGTGGTGAAGCTTGGCTATCCGGCCGCCGGGGTGCTTGGCACGGGCGATTCGACCAAGAGACTTCTTTGGAAGGCGAAAGTGGCGAACTGGTTGGTCCCACCAGCTCAGAGGTAGAAGACTCGTCCAGCAGAAGATCTTCTCTTGTCGGGAAAGTGGTGAGGTAGTTGCAGCAGGGCTTCACCGTTGGTATCGTCGTTGCAGATGGCTCAGCTTCTTCCCTCTTCGGATTCTTAGGTCCTGTGCTGTCTTCTGAAGTTCCAGTCCCAAAGGCCCTGCTTTTATGCAGAAAAAACCCCATTCAACAGCCTAGCTGTCACTCAAACATGCTAAGTGGTGAGCCGGGCGGCTCACCACCGGGCCAATCAGAATAGAGTGCGACTTGGGTTGCTAAGGCAACGCAGTCCAGGGTGCCAATTCCACTCCCCACACATCCTGTGGAACCCAGACAGAGTGGCACCATTTGGAAGGCTTCTGTGGAGAAGCCCGCCAAAAAGTGGAACAAAGGACTCGACCTTGGTCAGAGTTACAGAGACTGACACGAATGCCATTTTAGAAAAGAGTTCTGGCAAAAAGACCCAATCCTTGATTTAATATTAAATAAATAAACCGGCGGTATCTTTAACATTGCACCAAAAAGTGGTGCGTTTAAAATCAATGGGAAAATCCCATAGGAAATATTCTGGTGGAATATTTTGCGTGGTAACCACTGCCACCAGCCAGAAACTCGACAAGGGGGGACTGGACAGTGCCCCCTTGAAAACAGACCCAGGTGCAATCGAATTAACCCCTTCCAGTACTTCCACAATATGATGGTTTGTACTGGTTCTTTTCACAATTTTGGACTAGTAAAGTCAATGGTGACTTTACATGCCCTGGGAGACAGTAGTCAGTCCCAGGGTATGGAGTCTGTTTGGGAGTCACCATGACAACCCTGTGTTACTGCACTGAGGGTGCTGTGTAACGCACATAAAAAATAGATAATACCCTATGGAGTAAAAGAACCCGTAGCCCATAAGCACACAAAGAGTCAAAGGCATACCTCAAATCATGCCTAAAAGTGGGAGGAAAAGAGTCTCACTCTTAGCAGGAGAAAAAAACAAACCCCAAAAATCCAGCAAAGCTGCTGGGGGACTCACTAGGTTTGGGAAATTAGCCTTATAAGAGAATTCTCCCTAACAACCACTATTTACAGATAGAGGCTACTTTAGTCCATTTTTTGACAAGTTGAAAGTTTTGAGTTGGCAGTTTCAAATTAAGGAGGTTATACTAAAATTGCCCACGTTTTCCAGTTTCTCCGAACACCAAACCAAACCTCTGTATGACAAAAATGTAATGTGAAAACAGTTCCCGTTACCTGTTTCAGAAACAATGATTTTGTTGTTTAGGATCTCAATTTCACCACACAAAAAAAGACTGGTTGCAGAATAATTGACTCCTCAACATCATATGCTCCACTGCATGTCACTTCTCCAGAACAAATGTTTGTCTTCTTCACCTAGGTAAGAACTCAAGGTCCAATTCTAACGGCAAGCGGAAAAAATCCAGTGATGGAGCTGAATGAAAAACGAAGAGGTCTCAAGTATGAACTTATATCGGAAACTGGTGGAAGCCATGATAAACGTTTTGTAATGGAGGTGAGTGGCAGGGCTGCTTGAAGTTTGAATTTTATATATTGTGTCATTTTTATGAACTGGGATAGTGAGGAACTTCCCACCACCCCTAAATGAAGTGCCAATGTGGGATTTTGTATGTTTATGGTGGAGAGAATTTCTAGATCAAGTGGAGGTCCTCAGAAATGTGAATAATTTGGAGAAAAAAGGGGGCACCCCTGATAATTACATTCTAAATGCATTGTACTATGCTGCTATTGAGGAATGTATGGGCAAGTCCTTTTGGACGCCCTACCTCAGCCTTTTAGTGCTCTATGACCAAGGCTCCAGAGCCTCCTACATGAGGCGCCCCAGAGAAAACTATTACCCAGTCTGAACTAACAGACATCCTGGATAAGTGTCTGCCTTAGGAGGCTTTGGGCCTCTTTACAATTTTGGTGGTATCCCGCTAGTAAATCCAGCGGGATGCCACCAAAACAGTAATATCATTAGCGGCACTTGGAATGCCGGAATTACAAGCTTATTCCAAGTGCTGGTAAGTGTATGTAATTGCCCCATTCCATGGAGTCCATGGGGAGGGGAATTGCTGGTATTACCGGCACTGGTAATACTGGTGCTTGTAATATAAGCTTTCTTTGCTGGTGGTGCCGGAAGTACCAGCAGATCAGAGCTGCAGGTAAATCCAGCAACCCCATTACCAAACTTGTAGTTTAGCGGTGTGGGAAAAGTGTTAGTAACAGAATTGCTGCCATTTTTTTCCTGCACCGCCAAACTTGTAATGAGGCCCTTTGCCTTTCAGTGCTGCTTTGAAGGACCTGATCATGGACCTACAGCAGAGACTGTGCCCGTTACCACATTTCTGATGGAAGAAAGGCAACCTATCGGACCTTACAGGTGGGGCTGGATTCTGCGGATTGCTTGGCGTGTTCCAGGGGCTTTAGCTCTGTCAGTAGGAGATATTCCTGGTTGAGGATGTTAAGGTTTTTCCCCAGCCATCCAAGCCAAATTCAGTGGCATACCCTTAGATGGGGTTCACCTTTTTGGATCCAAGGCAGACAAGTACCTGCAGAAATTCTAGGACTCGAAGGCTACTGCAAAGTCGCTTGGTTTGTCAGATTAAAGACTTCTCTCACAACTCTGCAATAGAGGCAAGGCTGGTGCGGTGTTCCGAAGAGTGTTTGACCATTATTTCGGATTCATGGGTCCGTCATGTTACTACTGCCTTCCCCTATTAAGACTTTGCCAAACTCTCCTCCATTAGGTCTTTCTCTGCCTCACACCACTGACTTCTGCAAGAGATAAAGCCATAGAACTGATGATCACAGTAGACAAGTGCCAAGTATGGTAGTCACATTATGGCTTAGAGCTGTACTTGATTTGATTTATTGAACATTTGTATGGCACCTATACAGCAGAAAGTGTTTCCAGACGCCACAAGACAGAAGGGCGAGGGGCAGGGACATAGGAGACAATAACAGTCCTACTAGGCCTTGTAACATTCCATCGTGCGAGTGCAGTATCAAGAAGTACAGGGGAAGGGAGCAGGTCAGGGAAAGGGTGGAAAGGGGGAGGGAGAAGTGCCCGAGGGGGGTGGCTCAAGGGGACTAGGGACTAGGAGGGCTAGTGCCAGGGAAAGCTACGGGTAAGGTAATAGTGCGAGGGGATAGAAGGCTAATCATGGAAGGGTGCACGAGAGCAAGTGCTGGTAGGATGGGGTGAGATGTGTGAGAAAGCCGAAAGTGTCTCACCCGCCAGTCCCTCGGGATCTGTCATCCAGGTCCCCAGGACACGGCCATTGCTTTTGGATCCAGTTCCTGGGGGTGGACCAGTGTGGGAGGATCGCCTGTGTGAGGGGTCATTCGGGAGTGGAAGTGGGACACCGGATGGTGAGATGCGGTATCCCATTTCCTATAACACCTTTTCCCCCTCCTACCAGGTTGGCTACTTAGTAACTCAACCACCAGCCCCCTTCCCCAACACAAACACTTTCTCATGGACAGCTCACTGTGAGAGGAAATGGAAACACCCAAGCCGTATACCTGACATGTCCCAACACAAGGGTCAGGCAGAGTCGGGCGATTACTGATCATTGCACACACCTGACTTCCATCACACTTCCCCACACAGAGCACAAAAGCATACTCTGAGCAAGGCAAAGCACACGACGAAGCAGCAGATCCAAGATGGTAGTTTGATACAAGGTGAAAAATGGCAAGACCAGAGAGAGTTGCAAGGAAGGAAGTGCCTTTGACCCCTTTGGAGAAAACCTGCTAATTTCACAAGCCTTTGAGAATGAGAAACATAAGACCTGGAATTAAAGCTGAATAAATGCGCATTGTGTGGCAGAAGGCACCCGCGGCTCTCCTGCGTCAATAACCAAGGCGGAGGAGCGGTTGCTGCCGTAGTACTGTCCTTGGCTCCCACAACAAAGCAGCACTAGTAAAGTCAGCACAGCCAGTGAGTCGGGAAGACTGATAGTAGACCGGTCTGTGTTATAACCAAGGTTGCAAGCAGGAACATTGTATAGAGGAATCGGAAGAGAACAGTGTGTGTAGTGTATGTGATGAGCGACGCAAATATAATTGAACATCAAAGGAGTGACTGAACTTTTTAAGCCAAGATAGAAACCATATACAGAGTGGTCCGGCACCACGTGGGTGCTCATTCGAAGGTCTCTGTTGGGTATCCAACTGAGAGATGGCAAATGTGAATTGTGAAGTCGAAGTGGTACTGCAACGGGTCAAGCTAAACCCTGTGCACATTCAATAGTCTTAGATAGCTAATAAGAACTGCAATTGGTCAGAGCCTGGCTGAGGGAGACTAGTTGTGTAAGAGAAAGGATCTCAGCCTGGCTGAGGGGGATCCGGGGTGAACAGTGAGTCACCCGAGAAAGAATATTCTTTGAACATTGGAGAGGGGGATCTGAGCCCGAAAGAGAGGGTGCCAAGGTAACATTGTGGTATAAAAAGGAATCTGATCCCGGCTGAGGGGGATCCAGGGTGAAGAGTGAATCACCTAACCTGAGTACTTGTAAGAAGAAAGGAACTTTACATTTGTTTTGGTACATCAGGCCCTCTGAATCAAGAGACTTTGATAACGTAAGAGACTTGGCTACAGAGGGAAAGGATGGTAAAGGAACTGTATCCTCGTGCCGAAGAAGCCCGAGTGTGTGCAATGCTTGAGTGAACCGCCTTGTCCCATGCTGAAAACGCAGGAAGGGGAGGCCAGCAGCCTGAACATCCTGACATATCGTTTTTGTGAACACTTCTTTCTTTTTCATAAACACTACCCCACAATTCTGTATTTAGAGATAAGGATTGGCAAAGGTTGTTTTAGTATAGGACCTTTTTATTTTGACGAGACTCCACTAGGACTGACTTATTATTATTTGTTGGTCGTAGCTTGTTACCATCTGTAGATTTAGGATTAGATAGGCATTTATCACCCCCTTGTTGAGGTTCAATAAACACCCTTGAATTGTGGTACCTTGTGTCTGTCTTACTATTCGTACCATGCCTTCCTTACAGAAGGGAGGACTGGACAAAGGCGGGCCAGAACCCTGGGAGACTCATAAGGGACACATGCATCCAGTCATAGCAGCATGAGGAGACTAGCAGGGGAGGAGGAGAGGGAAGGAGGAGGAGAAAAGTAAGGTCTTGAGGAGCTTCTGGAACATAAGGCGATCCGGCTCAAGATGCAGAGGGGTAGGGAGGCCTTTCCAGAGGGAAGCTCCAGCCCAAGAGAGGGATCTACCACCCACTCTCTGCTTAGAAAAACATCTGACCTGCAGAGAGTTTGAACTAGAGGACCGAAGGACTCTAGCAGTGAGGTATTTAGGGAGAGAGAGTTGAATGTAGCGAGGTGCCAGGCTCAAGAAAGCTTTCTGGATGATGCATAGGGTCTTGAATTTGATCCTTGCAACCACCGAGAGCCAGTGGTGTGCCACCGGTTGCCAGCTTGGTGTGTTAACAATTTCCTCAGGAAGGGACAAATTCAGGATGGTGAATTTAGCGTAGATGCTCAAGTCCATTGAGTCACCGGATGGGTTGGTGTCGGTGGACTTCAGGATGCTTATTTCCATGTGCTAATATATCCAAAGCACAGGAAGCACTTCAGGTTTGTGGTTGGCTGCACCCATTACCAGTTTTGGGTCCTGCCTTTTGATTTGACCTCCGCCACAAGGGCAAATCAACCAGCACACTGAAGTAACTTAGTAAGTCTAGGGCTTCTTTTCCAGGTGCAAGATCCGGTACGCATGGGCGTTCACCCTGAGCCAGAAACTGTTGTAAGGCTGAAGCAAAGGTTCTTGCAAAGGAAACTCAGGGAAGGCAAGAGAACGTGCAAAGTTGGCTGCTGGCGGATTGGTGGACAAAGGAGGAAGACAGCTTGTCAGAAAACTGTCCCAAGACAGGGACAACGGCTGGAGGCACCTTCAGATGCCCCAAACTGATGAGCAGGCAGGGTGTTGAACCTTGAACACCCCTCTGGACAGTGGCAGCAACCCACACCCAAGGTGGAGGCCCAGCAGGAATGGCAGGTGGATCAGTAACCTGCCCAGAAAACACTTCTCAAAAAGTTTGGGGAGGCACTAGGAGTCTTCAGGAAGCCCCAATTGGACCACGAGAGGCAAGCAACAACGCAGATATACAAAATACATTGTACCCAGCCAGTATGCCCAAGTATGGGTTTTCAAAACTGCAGAAACTGTGGGAATCACGAGAAAGCTCTTTCAGCAGGTCGGCAGATATGCTTCTTCAAAAAGTCCAGATTGAAACTGCAAGAGAGGGCAGCAGTGACCAGGCAGGACCTTAAGTCCACTTCACAAAGGGGCTGCCCAGAGGCCAGCTCACCAGTCACTAAGGGGGCCTGGGTGCAAAGGATCAGAAACCACACTCGTTGGTCATTGGGAATGCCACTTTGCCTTGACCACCCCGCATAAAGGTGACAGGGAGATCTCAAGGACATAAACTGATCTAAACCAGTTTAAACCAACATGGAGGCAACCATTCTGGACTCACAAAGAGCCTATGTGGTCAGGACAACCATTTTAGGACAACCTCGTGGTTGCCCTGAACAGAGGTAGACCTAAAATACAAGGTGGTGGAGAGCAAGATTTAAAATAAATGTATTAGGGCCCCACGAGGGCACATTGGGCTACCGGCGAGCTAAAAGGGTTTGCACTTCTGGTGGTCAAAAATAAAGGACACCCACCACCAACTATGCCCTAAAACCAATGTAGGGTTATAGAATTACCCTAGGCAAAGGTGGGGTGATTGTGGGACAGAGTGCCTTAGTCGTGATCCTTATGTGACCTTATGTAAGCTAAAAATGGGTGCAATGGGAGGGGACTTCAGGAGAAGTCCATCTGGCCTTCAAAAAGAAATCTGTGGCCCTGAATAATAAAATAAAGACGAGGAGCCCCTAAAAAGTGGCCCTGTAATCTCCCAAAATAGAAATTGGTTTTAACATAAGTTAATAACTTAGAACTATAAAGCATATGGTTTTTATATGACTAGCCATTTATTTTTCATCCCCTTTACCTTATTACAGTAGTGTTTATGCTCTTTGTTAGTACTTGAAACTGTGTGTAATTGTAAAGTGTTGGCTAGTCTCACTTAGGGTCTACCTATTTGTGCATTTGTGGTTTATAGTATATCTTACTTTGGCCTTAAAAGTAATGTTTTGTATACATCTGTGTGAACCTCTGGTACTTGACAGTCATTGCTTGGTGTTAACTCTACCGATATACTAACACCCCATCTATCCCAAGTGTATGCCTTACTGCTTAACCTTCTCTACCGAGAAAGAGTTTGGTTAGACCCAAGTGGGAGAAACCCTTGGTTATCCTGTAGGTTGGCCTCTCGGATTACCACAACAGTGCTGATTCTTCAGATCCCTCCTTGCCAGGCAGGTCTAGAAACCCCACAATCTGTACTACTGGTACTGCTTTTTTAGTAACTACATCTGAGGCTGAGAGTCTTCTAGGTATAGACAAAAAATACTTCGAACTAAGGTACCTTTACTAAACATAAATAATTCACAGATGGAAGCAGGTCAGGTTGAAAAGGACACTAGATCGCACATGAAGCAGCCTTAAGGCACAGGAAATTGCTGATCAAAAGTGTGAGAATAGTCTGCTCTGGACAATTCAGAGGCTGCAATTGCTAAATCCTCTGGTTCCAGTGATCCAAGGTCCATTAATGGTAATGAGTCTAGATAATTTCCCTATACCAAATTCTCTAAGGTCCTCCTGCATGTTTATAATGAGAAGCGTATTGTGGAATGATTAACTGCTTCTGATGTACATTGCACAGGTGTGGTACAACTGGCTGCATGTCTCCTAAGTAATCTCCCTCAGAGTGGCTGTAATGCAATTTTGGATGGGTAGGTTGATGGTCACAAGTTAACATATTTGGGCATGGTTTGTTTGTTCATGCTTGAGCATATTTTTGATGGTGCTTCCCCAGAGTTGAGAGAGCACTTGATCGAACCAAAGAGGTTTGATCCCAAAATGACAGCAGTAGCTGCTGACTATTGGGTGTCCCATAGCGTTTCCTACAAGTACACAGGAGCCCCACAGAACCATGAGAAGTGCAAGAGCAGAAAAATTACTTCTAATAAAAATAATTCTAAGAAGGACCTAAATAAATCAGAGGGTGAATCGCATGAGCATCTTGGTTAGAGATTGGGTTCCTGGTGCCAAACAAGGGTCTGGTAACAGAAAGTCTCAAATTGTCATGGATTCCCTCCTACAGCTTCCTCATCTTGGATCTACATCTTCAGGAAGAGCTGTCATTGGAAAAATGTGGTGTTGGGGAGAATTCTCTGTAAGGCTAATTTCCCAAACCTAGTGAGTCCCCCGGCAGCTTTGCTGGATTGTTGGGGTTCATTTTTTTCTCTCCTGCTAAGAGTGAGATTCCTTTGCTCCCAGACATGATTTGAGGTGTTCCTTTAACTTTCCATGTGTTTTATGGGCTATGGGGTCTTTTACTCCATAGGGTCTCGTGTTTTTTTTAATGTGGGTTACAAAGCACCCTCCGTGCCGTAACCCAGGGGTGTCGTAGCGACCCCCCAACATAGACTCCATACCCTGGGACTGACTACTGTCTCCCAGGGCATGTAAAGTCACCATTGGCTTTGCTAGTCCCAAATTATGAACAGAAACCAGTACAAACCATCATATTGTGGACGTACTGGTCGGGGCAATTCGATTGCCCCAGGGTCTGTTGTTCGAGGGGGCACGTCTCCGTCCCCCCTGATCGAGTTTTGGCTGGTGGCAGTGGATACTACTTTTTATATTCGACCGCGAATATATCTCTATGGGATTTTCCCATTGTTCGAGGCTACCAACTTTAATTATTTAATTCTTATAGCCTCGAACATACCGCCGGTTTATTTATTTAATATTAATTCACCTGTTGGTATTTCTTGCCAGAACTCGATTCTAAAATGGCGTTTGTGTTCTCTTCTGTGACTCCAACCCAAGTCGAGCCCTTTGTTCCACTTTTTGGCGGGCTTCTCCACAGAAGCCTCTGAAAGTGGTGCCACTCTGTCTGGGTACCACAGGGGTGTGGGAGGGGGTTTAGGCACCCTGGACTGAGTTACCTTGGTAACTCAAGTCACACTCTTGTGTGATTGGCCCAAGTGCGGCTCACCACTTAGCATGTTTGATTGACAGCTAGGCTGAGTGAATGGGGGTGTGCTGCATAAAAGCAGGGCTTTGGGGACTGGAACTTCAGAAGTCGCCACAGGACCTAAGAATCCGAGGAGGGAGGACCTGAGCCGACCTGCAACGACAACACCACCAGTGGAGCCCTGCTGAACCGTCTCACCACTTTTCCCGACGACAGAGGAGATCTCCAGTCCGGAGAGTCTTCTTCCTTTGACTGGTGGGGATAACCAGTTTTGCCTCCTTTTCACCTTCCTGGAGCATCTTGTGGCCGCCTTGCCCGTGCCAAGCACCCCGGCAACCGGAATACCACGGTTTACCACTACTGCGAAGAGAAGGATAGTACCTTTTAACCGGAGGACTCCGCGGCTGGTTTCTCCGTAAGTAAGTGAAAAATAAGCAGTGAGCATAGGAGGAGGGTCTCACCAACATGAATGGCACTCTCAAGGCACGCTAAGCAGAAAAATGAAAATGGTTGCACTGATGCGAGAACACCTAAATTCGACTTTTTTAGAAGGGAACTCTAAGGCATGCATAACATGGTGGTGTTATTGGTAGTGGTTGATAAAAAGCTATTGATGAGCAGAGGGGGAAAAAAGCACACAGCAGTAAAAGAAACGGGGTTAGTGTCCAGGCAAGAAGGATGGAACATTGTGCCTCATAGCAGCTTACCAAGGCGAGTGGGACTTCTTTTGAAACCATAAGTTTTGAAAGTTTGGAAAAAGTTCATACAGAGATGTGCTCCTTCACGCTGAGACAGGGGCCTTGGTTGTGGGCCTTTATGGCAGTCATTGTGGATCCAGTTAGGAGTATCTGGCAACACCCTTGCTTGACAGTGGGCAAAGAGCTGGTAAAGAAGTATAGATCAGTTCTAGTTGGTTATTAAATATTTTTTTCTAATGTACTTAATATCAGAGATCAGTTTCTAAGTGGGGGCCGGAATTCGAACCTGTGTTGCTCTGCGTTGTCTTGCTTCCAAGACAAAAGAGTTACCCATGAGCTATTTTCCCAGCATATGACTCAGGAGAGTTTCATGGTACAGTATGGCCCTGCAAGCCTCACCTTCTCCACTTTTCCATTCCTTTTGCCAGATAGGGAGCACACAAACCTTGATCCGAAGGGGATGAATGTTTATTTATGTTTTATCTGGAGTGCTGTTAATGCTTCTTGTGCAATGCTGTACATCCTGTGGTCGGTGATTTCAGAGTCAGCAGACCACTTGAAGTCCTCCCTAATCTCTCCTTGTGGCAGTAGCTATGTGGCAGATGGAAAAGAGTACACTTGTCCAGTCTGCAGGCAATTATTACTACTACTGACTGTGCGCCTCACTTGATGGGTACAGGCACAGTGATCAGAAGACATATTTGTTTGCATACCTCAGGCTTTGCTCTGGATGTGAAAGCAACATTGCAAGACATGCCCTTCAATGTGGAAAGTGTATTTGGAGATGAAGTGGTTGAATAATTCTAAATATTTTAAAACTTCAAAGGTGGATGCAAAGTCCATGGGTCTTGCTGTTTACCAACCCTTGTTGGGTCTTCCGTCATTGACTTATTTTTTCAAGGGATGTGGTTTTTGCCACTAAACCACATTCACCCACCAGGGCCGAGGTAACGCCTCTGCTACGAATTAGATAGAAAGGTGCTACTCTCACCTAGGCAGTGGTAGTAGCTCCTAGAGATGCCAAGCAATTGCCTCCTCTTACACACCAGCACCAAAACCTCTTTATTGTGTCCTTTTTACACTGGAACCCAGTAGGAGGAAGATTAAATGTTCACACATCTTCCGATGCATGGGCATTACAGATAGTGTTGCACAGATTTGTATTCCCCTATTGGAACGGTCTCTGGATCATTTACCTCATAATTAGTCTCTGCCGCCGATCCATTTGACCTAGAGGAAGACGAGAGCCTTAGAGCTAGTGCTGGCCGTAGGAAAGGGAACATAGGTGCTCTCACCTCACCCACTGAGAACAAGCCCTAGGTTTTGTTGTAGATGGCAATCTATCCTTTAAACAAAATATTGCAAAAAATACTCAAACGATTTGGTTTCAGATCTCTCTACTCAGCAAGGTCAAGACCTTGCCCCCCCCCCCAGATCCCCAGGACTTCAAAACTGTGGTTCAGGCCCTAGTGGTCTTGCATATCAACAGGGGTAACACCCTACTTGTAGGGCTCCGGGTTACTCAACGGTGCACCCCCAAAGCAGCCCACTGTGTCGCAGCTCCCTTAGTCACCGGCTCTAGGAAATGTTACCACATCAACCTCACCGTGCACAAATAACACTGGCTCTCATTCCCAGCTCAGAAACGATTTAAAATCAAACTCCTCAACTATAAAGCATTCAAAGCCGGTATGCCGGCCTACCTCGCAGCCAGACTAAACGCATTAGGCGGCACACAGTCATCTCCCAGCAAGACCTCACCAAACTCTCGCGAAAACGAGGGAAACCGTCCTTCTCATGCTATGCTCCTGTCCTCTGGAACTCCACCTTTGTGCCAATCCTAACTTTTTCAAGTCTCCTTCAGTTTAGGCAAGAATAGAAGTCTTGATTCATTCAACAACCCCTTGGGTTAACCTAGATTGGGAGTATCTTGTGCACATGCCCAACCGGATATTGTACTGTGATAATTGTTTACTAATGTTTACTTAATGACTTATTAAAATCCCACTACCAATGTTTTGCTCTAAGAACTGGACAGAACTCCATTGCTCCTGAGGTGGGTTTGCGCTAATAAACAAATATAATACTAGAGTACCAGCATTTGTTGATGCGACTGGACCTCAGGGTAGGTGATTCCATGTGGCAATTCATCCCAAGTAGTACTTGCGGTTCGTGATTACAAGTACACATTGCTAGTTTCGGGTCTTGCCTTTCGATCTAACCTCTGCCCTGAAGTTCTTCAACAAATTGTCAGTGGTGGCGTTGGCCAGTCTAAGGAGAGGGCAGATTAAAGTTTTCAATTTTGACAGTTGTGTGACAAGGTCTGTGTCCTGCCTTGTCAAGAGTGCAAGGGGAGGCTCAACACAAATCAGTCCAGAGCCAGTCCTGGCCCGAGGGAAGAAGGCAACTGCAGGGGACCCGAACCTTATTCTTCCCCTGGTGCAAATGCATATATTGGCAGTACATACCTGTCTCACACCATGCCTCAGCCCAAAGAGGCTCGCCAGTTTCTATCTTTTAGAGCCTGTGAATCAGACAAGCAGCAGTGCACTGAATCCAATCAACGCCCCTATGTCCTTAACAGAGCAACCCTCTAGAACACTGTGAATCCAGTGTCCCGCGGTAAGAGCCTGGGAAAGTGGGAGGGGTTATTCTAATTTTACAGCTTTTTCCTGCACATTCATTTCGTGTGATGGAGTAAAGGAAGGCAGATTGGCTATGGAAAGCTGGGTAATGGCAGGAAGAGGGGACGTATAAAGGAGGAGACAGGAAACAGGGAGGGTTGTCTAGGTGAGGTCAGAGGAAGAGAAGGTTGTGGACCAAGAGACCAGCAGGAGGAAGGATCAGCAAGGTGTAGAGGTGTTTATCTGAAAAATGTGAGCTACTGGTTTAGTGAGTATAAGGGTTCTGCAGTGCGAGTATACGAAGTTAGTGTCAGGAGTGAAGGTGAATTGAATGATACTCTGTGAAAGGAGAGTGTGTAGTTGGTGGTAGGAGGAGAGTAGTGGGAGGAGATTGGCAGCAGTAGGAGGAGAACAATAGTGGTAGGAGGAGGTGAAGAGTAGTGGTATTGTAGTCATTTATGTAGCCATTTTCCCATTTGTATGGCCTCAATGCGCTTTGTGGTTGAACTGCCCACAGGGACCAAAATCCAGGTATGGGACACGTTTGTAGAGGAGACTTTAAGATGTGTGTGTGCATTTGGCCGAGATTAGGACTTAGGGGGGGCTGGCAAGGCTCCAGTAAGCAACCCAAGAGGTCAGGTACATGGGCGGGTGCTATGGGTGGCCATGACAGAGTGCTGGTGCAGGAGAGTCGATGTGTGCGCAGCAAATTTGTTTTATGCTGTCACTGTATGATGATGGCAGAGGTGTTGAGGCAAGGCTAGGGTTTTAGTGAGATAATTTATGTGACCAGCTAGACCACATTTATCATAGCCGTAGCTGCATTCTAGAGTACGTGGATGGAGAGCCATGCCTGCGGTAGATGTCCACTGAAGTGGTGTGTTTAAACAGGCCTTAAACTTGGATGCAGTTCATCTTAGATGTCGCTGTGACAGATTCTCTGACACTATGGGCCGGCTACCCCTAAGTCTCCCAAGGCAATAGGCAGGTTTTCCGAGAGCATGTCCTAGTAGGGGCAGAATGGTACCATGGAAAAGAACCAGGCTAATGAGGTTCTTTGAGTACAATAGGCAAATAAAACATCTGTCTGCATGCCATGTCCTATCCCCAAATTCAACCAGGTGCATTTCATTTCTACCTCCACTGACCCTGTGAATCAAGCCTTCTGAGTGTTGTGCAAGCCCCTTTGATAATTAGATAGGGCAATCCATCTAAGTGCGGAAAATGTCCTTTCCCCATAATCCAACTAGGCGCAGTTCATTGTTGCCTCCAGTGAGCAATCTAATCATGCATTCAGTATATTTTGGGCAAGCCCCCTTTGATATTAAATAGGACAGGATCTGCCGGTGCAGGGCCTCTAGGTATTCGACCAAAGCGGGAGTTTGGATGAGATCCCATTGCGTATGTCAAGGCCTGATCCACTGTTCAGACACTTTTCAGTGGTAATGCACAAGCTGCTATCAGATTGTCAGGAGTTCTCCGGTAACCAGAGTGCACCAATAAAATTCCAGTTGCTGATGTGTGATCGTGTGCAGAAGTGGAATGGGCTGAGTTTAGCAGGGTGGGCCCCCGCAAGAGCAGCCAGCATCTGTTGTAACATGAACTATTGATGTTTCTGTGAGTCTGGCCCGGTGCTTGTGTGGGAGGACAGTTTAGGTTTGTTTCGGGATTTATATAGCGCACCAGGTACCCAAAGGCTTAAGGGCGCTCAAACAAACAAACACAAGAAACCGAGAGGGCTATAGATGCTAGCCTAGAGACAGGCCGAAGTATGGGCTCCATGAGTCGTCGTAACAAGGTAATGAGAGATAAAGTTAGGAGAAAAGGACTGTTTCAACTTTTTCTTAAAGACCTCCGTAGATTCCATAATTCTCAAGGAAGGCATTAAAGTGTTCCATGCTTGAGGGGCCGCCGATGCAAAAGCAGCATCCCTGGACTTCTTAGTTTTACATCGGGGGATAGTGAGAAGATTAGAGTCATCTGACCAAAGAAGTCTTGTACTTGACCTCTTTCAGATATGCGGGCATTTGTCCCTGCACACATTTGTGGGTGATGAGAAGCAGCCTAAAGGAAACTCGGGCCTGAATGGACAGCCAGTGGAGACTACTTCTTGCTTCTGTAACATGATCTCTTTTTGAAGACATTTAACAACTCTCACTGCCCCATTCCAAATAACCTGGAGACTGTGAAAGTCTGATAGCAGCAGGCCAATCAAGAGGCTACAACACTAATCTATTTTGGTGCCTATGATTGCCCTTGCCAATGTTTGAGTTTTTTTTCTGATATAAACGATCTGAGGCATCGGAATAGTTTAATGAAGTATGAGGCCGCGGAAATCGGGCTGTTGACCTGAGCCTTCATATTCAAATTTTTGTCTAAATAGATTCCCAGTCTCTTCACCTTACTCATAACACTGATGTTACAATTATCTATATTAAAATTCTTGTGGCTGGGTCCGAGTTGCTGAAGTTTGATCTCTGACCCTAATAATAAGAGCTCGGTTTTAGAGCTGTTAATGGCTAAACCATTAGCCACAATCCAGTGCTAGCATTTGATAGATTTTGTTAATAAATATTTCGTCCTCCAAGTGAGATCCTGAGATGGGAATGACACACTGAGTGTCATCTGCATAATTAGCAAATATGATCCCTTCATTTTCCAACATCTGAAAAAAGGGGATCATAAAGATATTGTAAAAGCAGGGCGACACACAGGCTCCCTGTGGAACACCGTACATAAGAGTAATGGGTTTAGCTTCTGCATTATCACTTGCTACCCTAACTTGCCTTCCCTTCAAGAAGGAGGTAGTCCACTCAATGGCTGCCTGAGAAAATGTGGCATTATTCTTTAACCTGTTCGATGGACAGAATGGAATGGTCCACCCGGTCAAAAGCTGCTTAGAGATTGAGAATCATAAGGAGGTGAGATATGACCCCTGTCCATATTCTGAAGTAAGTGAGACTTCAGGGCCAACAAAGCCGTCTCGGTTCCATGGTTCATTCTGAAACCTGATTGATAATCATGAAAGATGTGATTCTCCTCCAAGAAAACTGAAATTTGATTATATGCTACTCTGTCCAGAATTTTCAACAGAAAAGTGGTGTTAGTGTTGGGTCTATAATCCGATGCGTTCTGAGGACAGATTTTCGGCTTTTTGAGAAGTGAAGTAATCCACGCATCTTTGATATTATCTGGAACCCTATTGAGTGGAAAGGATGAATTAACAAATTTGGTCAATGCGGGAATAAGAATAGGAGAACATTTCTTTATGATAATAGAAGAACAAGGATCGGCCCTTCAATTTGTAATTTTAAGCTGGGTGATAACTTTAGCCAGTTCTTGTTCAGAGATTGGCTGGAAGCTAAAAGTAGAGTGATCCTTAATGTTATTATCCGAGGTATGAAGGTTAACCTCGAAGTCTTGTTTTGGAATAACAGGTTTTTTCTCCTCAATTACCACTCTAATATTTTCTAATTTATTAGACGGAGCCTGTTGAATTTCCATACACCATGACTCATTTTTTAAAATAACATCTTGAGTAGGGCCGGGATTGCCCCTTGAGAATTTTAAAATGTTCTCTGCTGTTGGATTTGGCATTTATAATTCTTGTATTAAAAGACTGGGAATGTGGAGGGAGGGGATTCAGGAAGAGGAAGGGAAAATACAAGTTTTGAGGGCCTTTCTGAATGCGAGGTGGTTATCAATGCGCTGTATGTGGAGAGGGGTAGAGAGTTCTAGATGGTGGGAGCTTGGATGGAGAAGGAGGATCCTCCCAATCTGGTGGACTTGCAGTCAGGGATAACAAGGAGAAGCGCTGAGAATATGAGGATTCTGGTGGGTTGGTAGCGTATGAGTTTATCCTGGAGGAATCTTGGACTGGTGTTGTGCATGGCTCAGTGAGTAATGCACATGGCTTTAAAGGTAGTCCGTCGACCAATAGGGAGCCAGAGTGTGGGCCTGATGTGTTCTATGGGTGGGAGGCCAATGAGGAGATTGGTAGTGGCGTTTTGTATTCTGTGGAGTTTCCTAAGTTGGAAAGCCGGTGCGCCTAAAGTCAGTTTGCATAATCTAAGCGGGAGAGGATGATGATGAGGATGGCAGAGATTTGGTAGGAGGAGGAGAAGAGTAGTGGTAGGAGGAGGAGAAGAGTAGTGGTTTCGGGGAGGAGAGTAATGGTCGTAGAGTAGTGGTGGTAGTGGCTGCAGAGTAGTGGTGGTGGTGGGGGGAGGAAAGTAGTGGTGGTAGTGGGCTGAAAGTAGTGGTGGTAGTGTGACAAGAGAATAGTGGTGGTAGTGGGAGGAGAGTAGTAGAAAGAGTAAAAAAGTAGTGTTCGTGGAAGGAGAGTAGTGGTAGTATTAAGAGTAATAGTTGTGTGGGAGGTGGTAGTCATTTTGGAGCGGTAATATTTTGGTAAAGTGTTGTACAGAGAAAGACGACGAGGAGGAGGAAGAAGAGTGGTAGTAGTAGAGTGGGAAGAGAACAGTTAACATCAAAGGGTGGAGGCAGATGGTAGGCAGAGTGAAATAATGAAAGGGTGCAGAAGGTTGGTCGGGAGGAGTTGAGAAGAGGAGAAAGAGACAGAGCAGCGGGACAAGGTCAGAGTAAGCATGGCTGGTTTTGGGCAGATCCAACAGAGTATGTGCAGGCACTATTCCTAATACCCTGTTGAACACTAATGAAGGCAAGAGTAGGGACATCGAGAAAGTTCCTGAGGGAGTCTGTGGCTCTACATTCAGGGAAATCACTGGATCTGCGTGAATTGTCCGCGGCTGATTTTCCCGCGACGGAAATGTTCTCATGGGAAAGGTACGCATCACAAAATGTTCGTACATTTCCCATGCGAAAATTTCCATTACAAATCATGCAGATTTCCTCACTCACACCCCACCACCCCCCAACCCCCTACTTACCTTTCTTTCCACTGCGCTGTGTCCCTGCGACGCTGATTCCCTTTCACTTCTGTGATCGGGAACCAGTGCTGCAGGGTCCTTTTTCATTTTTTTTCTTTTGTTTTGTTTACTGTTGGTCGGTGAGCTACAGGGGGGTCCCCTGCATCCCCCGCTCACCCATACTGTATAGTATGGGGGAGCAGAGTGTTGCGGGGGACACTCTTGCAGCCTTTTAACTTTTTTCTTTTATTTGGTCGGGCAGCTGCAAGGGTGACCCCCCTCACTATACTGTACCTTTTACCTATCTAAAATGCATACCACCAAAGGTTCAAACATTTGGAGTTCCAACCTTTGGTATTTTTGGACTTTTTGAGTAGGTCAGAACTTTCTGTGCGGTAATTTTGTCCTAACCCGAAATCACCTTGGCATAAGACCAGAAGGGGTTACGGATCAGTATTACTAACCGGTGTTATGGAAGCCTGGGCTGGGGGTGGACATCCCAAAGGGGACGAGAGAGAGGGATGAAAAAAATACTGAAATCTCTTGAATCTTTCCCAGAATCTTTGTGAATTATTACGCAATCTGTGACATTGGATTATGAGGCCTCACTCCCCAGGGCAAGCTCTGTAACATCTAAGCCAGACCTGCCATTTCTTACACAAGTTGGGCTTCTCTCTCAACTTCAAGAAGACTCAGGTGATGCCTTCACAAATGCTCCAGTTCATCTAAGCAGTCCTGGACTCTTCCTATGAGACAGCTGTTCCATCTCGGAGGACAGGACACATTCTGCAGATGGTCATGAAATTTCAAATCGCCCTCACTCATGGTGGCAACATAAAGACAGACACAAGTTATCACAGTTCAAGGGTGTTTATTAAACTGAATAATGGGTGAGAATAACGCCTAATCTAAACCTAAATCTAAGATGGGAGCAAGCTACGAACTTCAAATAATAAGAAAGCAGTCTTGGTGGCGTCTTGTCAAATTAAAAGGGCCTTTACTAAAAAACCTATTGCCAATCCTTACAACTAAGTTACAAAAATAGTGTGGGATAATGTTCTCAAAAAAAGAAAGAAAGGTTCACCAAATAAGTCAGGATGGTATGGCTGGGCCTCCCTTCCCCACGTTTTTGCATGGAACAAGGAAGGAAATTTGAGCACAGCATACTCCTGGGCCTCGCCAGCACGAGGTTACAGTTCCGTTCACCGTTGGCAGGACCTTCAGGGGCCAAGTCTCTTTCCAGCAAAGTCTGTTGCCTTCCAAGGCCAGCTGTGCCAAAACAATAAAGAAACAAAAAGCTCCTTAAGCAATCTTTTGACGTTGGGCGACTGCTTTTCGCCTCTTGGTGTCCCCTCAGCTGGGCTTTGATCCTTCTTGCAATGTTAGCCTCCCTCAACCTGGTTCACTACGGCCTTTCACTCAAAATGTGGGATTTACTTCTCTTAGCTTTTCCCTTGGCATCACACCGTCGGGTTCACAAAGCCATTCTTAACACAGTACATCATTCGATCATTTCATGAGGTTTCCTTCCCCTAGCTTTTCTATCCTTTTCCTAAGTTCGGGTCCCAGCCCCCAGTCAGGCTTCACACAGTTTTTCCTCAATGTGTCAAAGACTTTAGAGTGTACGAGGGGTTTTGCTCTACCCTTGTAGGACCACTTTGACACTTCACACTAGCCTTTCCTAAGGCCTCTTGGCTTTTGTAGTGTCAACAAACAACACAAAAAAGGGCTTCAGTCAGAGTCCTTCGAATGAACGTTCCCCGCGACTCCTGACCACTCTGCTTATGACCCTTTTCTCAGGGTTTTTAAAAATTCTACAGTACAAGTTCTTGTTCACCAAGGTTGCTGCCTGCAACCCTGGGCACAGCTCGGTTTTACTATCTGTCTTCTTCGACTCACCGGCTGTGCTGAACTATTGGAGTTTCTTGTCTCAGTGGAGGACGGCCCCACGGTGGCAAGCACGTCTCCCTGCTTTGACTATAAGCGCGGGAGGGCTCTGTGTGCTGTTGACACTTGTCACACCACACGCCAGCTGGACGTCCCAGTCTTCTACTTTCCCTTTCGGAGGCTTTGCAGGTCTGAGTTGAAAAGGGCAAGTGCAATTCCCTTCTCGTCGTCCCGCCAGGTCTCTCTGCCTTTCTCCTCTGTATGCACTGCTTTCTCGTGCATTCGGCCTTGCTCGAAGTGTGCTTTCATGCTCTGCCTTTTATCCCTGTGGGGAAAGGAAAGGGCCGTCAGGTGTGCGTAGTTATTGTCAATTGCCTGACTCTTGTGTTGGGGCATGTCAAGGGGGCATAAGGGGGTAGAACTTCTGAATATCCTATGGGGTAGGATGAGGAAAAGGTGTTATAGGGAAGGGGTACTGCGTCTCACCCGTCGGTGACCCACTTCCACTCACTGAGGACCCCTCATCCAGGTGATCCTCCCGCACTGGTACACCCCCAGGAATTGGATCCAATAGTGATGCCCTTGTCCTGGCCACCTGGATGACAGATTCCCAGGGACTAGCGGTTGAGACACCTTCAGGTTTCTCTCAGAACCCTCTTGGTAAATGTGACTTGCCGCAATTGTGGTTATGGATGTCTCCATGAAAGACTGTTGCGCTTACTTGAACGAGCTGACATTGAGTGGGTTGTCGTCCCTGACAGAAGAAAAACTGAACGTAAACTTGTTGGAGCTGCCTGATCCTGACGGAGTTGCCATGCACTACGGCAACAAAAATGGCAGGTAGGGTCACTGCCTCTGTGCAGGGTGTGATGAATCCAAGGAGATAGTCACCTCTCCCCTAGGAGGAGTCACCCTCTTTGGGACTGGGTAGGTGAGCCTGCTATGCTAAACAAACCTTAGTGGACAGGGTAAGCAGGATCCCTCTGGAGGTGACTCCGCTATAGAGGATATAGACTCCAACCCCGACCCCCACAGCTATTCCCCCACCCTCTGGCACTAACACCTTTGTAGGATATGTAGAGGTTAGATTTTGCGATTACCATGTTCACCCTTAACTAATAGCTAACTTGGCTTCTGACCCTAGAAATTCTCAATCTCCTGTGATGACTAGGGAATAGCCAAACACAGAGGAGGCTGAGCAATGCCTTCTGAGTTTAACCTTGCAGAAGATGCCAAAGGAAACTTGACTGCCAGTGACTGCGGACAGCAGTGGGATGCAAGAGCGGGTGGCCGGAGCAGCCCAGAGAGAACAAGAGAAACTCCAGCAAAGAAGCTGCATAAGTGACTCAATCCCAACAAAGTTGTGAGAGCAAAAAAGAGGAGAATCGTAGGGCCGACGAGACCAGCTGACAAGTCTTCTAAGCAACTCTGAATCGTCCGAGCTATGGGTACAAGATGATAGTGTCGAAAGGCTGACACCAAGCCCAGTGAAAAAGTCGCATAATCGACTGTGTGCCGACCGAGTGTCCAGGATGAGAGAATTGAACCCCGGGAGACTGACGTGGGGCCCGGCAGAAGAGACTCGTAAGCGGCTCCTCGCCGACCAGAGAACCTGAAAGACTCAGCCCTCAAGAGGAACACTGCCCAGGTATGCGCTGGCACCAGTGGAGATGGAGGATGGTGACAAAGAAGAGAAAGGGGAAGCATACCCGAGAGCAGGGGATTGAGAAGTAAGACTCCTGGAACACACAGAGACTGAGCAAGCCCCAGATTTGAGAGCGAGAACAAGAAGATCCCCAGATTGAGAACACTGCAGAGTAGCGAGTGACAGTATGAAGACCCTCACACCTCCCTGCCCCCCAGAATGAGGAAAGAATGAGAACACCCCAGAGTGGGGAGTGAGAATAAGAACCCCAGAGTGGGGGCAAGCTGGGATTATACCATTACTGTGACCAATTTACTGTGACTGCCGAAAATGTCGACTGTCAGTGCCCATTTCACCCTATATATATATATGGGGGGGATGAATACAGGAAGTACATTATGTTGGACGGAGTAGGCGCGACTGCGGAGGGGGGGTCTCCCCTGCATATATATGGGATGAAAAGGGTTCTGTGACAGTCTACATTTTCGGCAGTAACAGATAATTGGTTGCAGGGATCACATGGATCCGGGTGAGCTGGATGCCACTTCAGGGTGGAGAGTGAGAAGGAGAGCCCCAGTACGGGAAGAGCCTGGGATCACCCCAGAATGGGGAGTGAGAAGAGGAGCCCCGGAGTGGGGAGAGCTTGAGTAAAACCCAGAGTAGGTAGTGGGAAAAATCAGAACCAGATAGTGGGGAGCAGACAGATTTTAAGAACCGCAGAGTGGGGAAGGTGAATGATGGAAAGAATCCCAGAGGGGAGAAAGACTGAAAGAATCCCAGAGTGGGAAGACACAGAAAGAGACCTGATGAAGAACACTGTTAGCATTATAGCACACCATGAACTGTTGATCATGAACTGAAGGCAAAGGCCTTTACTAAGAAGGGACTGGGTGGCGGTTAGAAGCCAACAACCATCACTGCCGAAGTATTTCTTTGCTCTTTTTGTTGTTTTTGAAGCTAAGTAAAGTGGTTAGGTTAGAGTAGCAGTGTCGATAGAGGATTTGACTGATTTACAGACATCCTGACAAACACCATTTGGACTTTCTTTTATAGAATAGGGCTGGAGTTTATAGACTTAGGGAGAGATTAGGTGAGTTTGATAAAAAAAAAAAACCTTAAAACATAGCCTCATTGTCAGAGTCCTGATTCTAACCTGCAACAAGGGATGCAGTGCAGCTCCGGTTTTCATGTTTACAGTACATCTCTCTTTTGGCGGCTCATTTGGATGGGACAGAACATGATGCTGGATGCCCTGAGAAGGCTGTGTTTGCTCTCCCACAAGTGGGTGCTGTGCTAGGAGGCCCTTATGGAGATCCTCAACCTTTGGAAAACCCCTCAAGTGGATTTGTTTGTCTCCAGCTCTAACAGCAATTGCAAACTGTTCTTCTCCATGGAATTTCTCCCAGGAGGTGCACTGGGGGATGCATTTGTGGTGGACTAAAACTTTCCACTTCTATACACATACCTGCTGGCTCCCATCATCTCCCACATTCTCAGAAGATTGAGGGGTTTCGGGACCACTGTGATTCTAAATGCCCCCAATTGGGCCATGAGGACTTGGTAACTGGACCTTCTCGAGATGACCATCTGTTCTCCTCCTTGTCCTTCTCTTGCAGGCCAGCAGCCTGGCCCCTTTCACCACGACCCAACATGCATTAGTATTATAACAAGAGATTATACCCTCATACCACCCCACAAAACACCACTGTGCCACATAACAATACTACCGCGCACCGCTGAACGCTGAGATGGCCCCATAGACCTGAATAACACTCAGAGTTGCCAACAAAAATTGTGGCAATTGGGAATCCCCAATATCAAACGACCCACATTTGCCGTAAATTGATACAATTACCAGAGAGATACACTGGGCAGCTGCAAGGGCTATCTCGCTAGATGCAGGTGCAGGGTCCATGCACCCCCAGCGCCCTAAAGCATGGCAACTGTGACCTGTGTACTAAGCGCCTACCTTACATAGACAGCACTAAGGATTACCACCCTTGATGACGCACCTTTCACTAAACGTACTAGATGGCACTCCAATCACCACAGGCACACACTGGGTGCCCTCACAGGAAATGCACAATCCACAAGAGAATTAGTCCCAACATGGGCCAAACACTCACCCGTTCGCCCCCGCTCCTTTCTCCTCCTCCGCCTATCAGGATAATGAAAGCAGACCCCATATACAGAGGGCAGTCAAACGCGACCATACCATGGCCAATACAGGACATATGAGCCCAGGACTTGTTCGGGCATCAACCAAAACCAATAGGTATGACAATGACTGAATAAACAGAGATTTGATCCCGTACATCTTGGCGCTGACAACATCACCACACATCTAACCGACTTCTCCCTCGCTCCTTCCTTTTCTCCCACCATAATCTATGTAATTACTATTGATTGCTAAAACCTTACAACTTGTATGATTATCTTACATATTCTGACAATTGCAATGTAAATAATGCATTGCAATGTTAATAATGCCTTACAATGTATGATCGATGGCTCACAATGTACTCACGGGTTAACCCCATTATTGTTGCACACCTGTCACAACTACCACTTGTTGATATGTATATTCAAAACAACAGCCTGGATAAAGACCTTAGAGGTCGAAACATCTGTCAGCTAACCACACAACACCACATGTTTACTTTATAATAATAAAACCAAATGGTTTTCACCCCCTAAATTGTGTGGATATTCATCCTTCCATAAAAAAGTGCATGGCATCCAGGACTTTACCTTTATTTTTTACAAAAGGAGGTGAGGGCACCAACTCCACCAACCCGTGACCTTGCTGCTAGCTAAACTACTTACTATATCTCAGAGCGAAGCGCTGGGAGTGTTCTATAATAGGGCCCACCTATCTTCTTGTACATCTTTCATAAGACAACATGAGTATTTTCGGCAAGAAAACCTGCAACAAAAGCATTTTACAGCAGTCGTTGGAAAATGTTCTGCAGCTATTGCAGGGATGAACATTAAGACCCCTATTGTTGCAACACAGTGTCTGTTTTACCGTTTCTGCTACAACTCGGAGCAGGGTTTGTATTTTTCAGTACCATAAGCGATGCAATTCTTAAATGGACTGATAAACATGTTCCCTCCAGTCCTGTTTATTTTGCCTGCCTGGGATTTGAGCTTAGTCTTTAAATTTCTGATAAGGGCTCCATTTGAGCCCATGCTTTCTTATCCCCTTAGACATCTGACTGGGAAGACCTTTCTTTTGGTAGCGATTACATCAGCAAAGAGGATGAGTAAGCTGCAAGCTCTATGCTGCAAACATCCGTACATGGTCTTCTCAAGAGTTAAGGCTACCCTCAGACTGAGAACTTCTTTTCTACCCTAAGTAGTTTCGGAATTTCATTTAGCTAAGAAGATCCAGGTTCCTCAGTTCTATCCTCCGCCTCATCCATTTAGGTAGCAGGAGAGGTTTCAAAGATTTGATCCTAAAAGGTCTTTCAGCTTATTTTTGTCAAGGATCAGGTAATTTAAGTTGGAAGATAAACTGTTTCTAGGATACACTGGTGTTAGGATAGACAGGTCCATGACAAAGATGACGCTGTCCAAGTGGCTAGTCCTTTGTATATCGGAATGTTACCCCATGACTGGGAAACAGTGCCTGGGGGCTGTAGAGATTATTTTTCTAGGGAAATTGCAACCACTTCTGCTCTTCAGAGAGGGGTAGCAGGGTGTCCAGTCATAATATCGAATGTAATATTATCGAAAGTCAAAATGTCGAAAAAAAAGTCGAAAATAAAAATGTCGAATTACAAAAATGTCGAATTTTTTTTGAATTTTTTTGAATTGATGTTAATACAAGGTAAGTGTTTAAACATATTTTATTATGCTTTTTTTAACATTGCTATTATTTTCTATGTTTTAATAAGTATTCTTGAACAGCAATTGCATATTCCATGTAGTAATTTCCTTAATTATATATATATATATATAAGTTAAATAAATATATATTTATTGTAAACTTCAATTATAAATAAATAAATAACAAATTGCTAACTGTTAACGTTGAACATTTAATATACTTTTTTTCCAATAGATGGCGCTATTGCTTAAGAAATGAGAATGACCATTTTGTTTATATATGGTAATTGCATGCTACGTAAGGTTGCGTTACTCTACGTATACGTAGGCGCCATTTTTGAAGTTCATTCGTGCAGCGTTTCCATCGCGTTCGGGTCTCCGTGCTGTCCTGTGGATTTCTTTTTGGATTTTCAAGGTTTTTCACCCTTTTTATGGATGCAATGGAGTTTTTTTTTTACACTGGATCCGATGGATGTTTTGGTTTTTCCGAGCCATGGATTTTTTTTCGTGTTGGATCAGCGATTTTGTTTCACGGACTTTCTTGGATCTTCAACTTTTTTTCCTTTCCGGATTTACTGTTTTGGATCGCACATGTGGATTTTCTTTTGGATGGTGATTTTCCCTGGCTAGCTTTTTGGATTATGGTTTCCTTGGATTTGGCTGCTTGGTGCTATTTACGGGTTTCGCTTGGATTTGTCATGGTGGATTGGTGATTTCTTAAAAATGTGAGTACCTTCAACATTTTAAAGTATATGCTATTGAATCTAAGTAGTTGTCTTTGTCATTTTCATTAAAATTTTGTACTATTTGCTCAAGGCGTTGTTCATAGTCTCTGTATTTTTTCTTTTTTACCTCTGTGTTTGCTAGTGAAATTGCTTGGGAGACTCGAAATTCCTGATGTGATTGTTCTTTGTTTAATTCTTTCAAAAAATGCCACAAATTGGGATTAGTTGTGTTGAATGTTTTATTAATACGGCTGTGCCATCCCTCAAGTGAATTGTTTGTTCTAGGTCGCCCTTCCAAGGTAGCTTTGTAGCAATTCCATAAGTTTATATTGTATTTTGGCCTTCTTCTGGTGCCATTCCTTGTTAGTTGTCCAATCCATGTATTTTCCATGTAATCTAACATGTCCGAATTTTCTTCCTCATGATTTTTAAAATAGTCAGTGTCAAGCAAATGTTCATAGTAATGTATAACTTGATCTTCTTTCACAAATGCTAATCCGAATAGTTTTTTTATGTTATGTTGAAATATGCTGTCGTCTGTGTATTTACTACTTAGTCCAAGTTTTTGTAGTTTTTTCCATATCGACTGAGTAAAATGAAAAAAGCAGCCTTGTATGCTAGAATCAGGGTATGTTGAAGAAAATGCCTTAATCTGTGCTAATTCAAAATCCATGATTATGTTTTTGGGTTTCGAATCTGGTACAGTGTCCTTGATTTTGTTCAACATGATTCTGTAAGTTTCTTCATTTTTTTTGGGCATTAAAACATAAACAAGTGGAATTAGTTTGTTATTTACTGTTCCATGTAGTGAATAAAATTGTTGGAAGGGGTTGGGGCAGGCTTTGAAAGTTGCGTCACCTTGCCACTGGGCACTTTCACCTAGATGCTTGCAACTGGTAGCAGTTGAAAATATCAACATTTTTTCGTCTCGTACATCAATGGTAGAATGGTGGAAATTCTCTCCATTAGCTGTCACTCTAAACACTTCAGGTATGGTGATGTCATTGTATGTTGTAGGTGCTGGTGGTAGATTTTCCTTTTGCTGTTTCGTGCGGTTTACTGTTCGTTGCATATGTTTTTCACTAGGCATCTGCGCAGATATGTGTGAAGGTAACGTGTCGCATACCGTTGATATTACCAAACCGCTTGCCTGTCCGGGGTGTTCTATTGCCTTTCTTTTTAGCTCGTGGAGAGTTTGTTTTATTACTATATTTGTCTTGTCCGGTAGATGGTTGTGTTCTTATTTTTGTATTGGAACATTCAACTATAACGCGTGCGGCACATTTTGCTCGCCCATATTCAATGCACTTCCAGTACGAGCGTTCATTTTTTTCCAATTCCTTACTATAAATGTAACCGTTCAAAACCAGCGGTTTTCCGCCCTTTTGTGAGGTTATGTATTCAACCCGTTCTGCCATGTTCAATCTAAAATAACGGAAAAAAATGTTTTGCTATGTTTGCCATACACTAATAGTAACATATTTTACGATTTAAATATCTATTCATATATTTTATTTATATATTACCTGATTGTTTGTTTGACGTAGCCGAATCGAATACACGTTAGTTCTCTCTGACTATGGTCCTGTCAGGTAATGACAGTTGTCCCCAACCGTCATCAGTTCCTTTTGTGTTTAGGCAAGGTTCTTTACTTGTGGGTGTCACATATTGGCTTAACCCTTACGACTCCTGATTCTATGGCGTTTTCGTTAGTCATAATGTACTTTATTTACACATTGGCAAAAGGTTATGTGTTGGTGGTCGAGAGGAGGGTGGGAGAGTTTCGGCGTAGAGGTAAGAGGGTTGGGGGGGTAACCCCCCAATAAAAATGGACGATTAGCATTAATTCACATTGGTATGTTAATATTAGTGTTCGACTTTTTTTTCGACATTTTTGTTTCGACTATTTGACTTTTACTATTATATTTATATATTTTCGACATTTTTGTTTTCGACATTTTTTTTTCGACATTTTTGTATTTCGATATTATGTTTTCGACATTATGACTATAAACCGGGTAGCAGTGCCAGATATCTGTCAGGCTGCAACCTGGTCATCATTGCATACCTTCTCCAAGCACCGTTGCCCGGATTCTCTGTCTGGTCATTACACCTGTTTCGGCAGAGAAGATCTCCAAAAGGTCTTGATTTTATTCCTTCTCTCTGGGGTTGCTCTCCCACCTCCAAACATGATTGTACTGCTGTCGGAGTCTATCTAAGATGTGGAATCTGTGGGAGAACATAACCCATTAGAAAAGACAAAAAATGACTTCCCTTCGGCAATGTTCTTTCCAATGGATGTTCCTCCCACAGATTCCCCCTTGCCCTACCAACCTACTCCTCTTATGGAGGAGATCTCCAGTTCTTTGATTCCCTAGAGCAGCTGAGCAGAGAGAATAAATAGGGGAACTAGGTCACAGTGAGCTGTGCAAACCATATATAGATGCTTATTTTGCATCTTGCGTCGAGGATGGGATGCGTTGAGGCATTTTGACGCTGATGTTGCATGGTGCCCCATGATTTTGAAATGTTTTCCGTGATGCAGCTGAAGGTGCAGCAATATGTCTAAGATGAGAAATCTGTGGGAGGTACATCCATCAGAAAGAGCATTGCCAAAGGTGTCTAATTTGTTTGTCTCCTTAAGTCACCCTGGAATGTGGCTATTTTCTATTTTCATAAAACGTCGACCTGCTTGTTTGTTAATGTGATAGGGAAGAAAGACTTCTTCCATTCATATCTCAACTCCATATTCTGGTCAAATGCATCACATCTGTAAAGCCGAGACTTGAAAAGTACAAGTTTGTACCACAGGATTTGTTATAGTAAGGAGTCAACAATGGAGTCATCCAAAACCAAGACTAACTTGTGGTCCCAACAAGACAATTTCATCCCCTTCACTTCTTCCTCGGATGCACCACTCGATAAAGAGAGCAAGAAAACTTTTACATTGGGGCATAAAGTACCCATTTTAGCAGCATATGGCATTGGCATTGCAAGTTCTGCAGCTTTTCTGACAAATATAATTGTGGCAAGTTTGACGAATTGCATGAGCACACTAAACTTGTACTTGAGAAAGTTAAGGTTAGAATGCACACCTTTTCCCATCAAAGGTGAAAATCAATTCAAAAACAGTGATTAAAACGGTGGTTTCTTTCAGACAGCAAACTGGTAGACATCAAAAGGATTGGCAATTTTAGGCACTACTGGTTTTAGTTTCAGGTTTTATTGTGGCTCTGAGACGTAATGACAGATTTATAGACCTGTAAATTGCTAGATAAGAATTGTTTGAAAAAACAGTATTTGAGAAGTTGTAACAGGTAAAGAAAGAACCTTCAATGGGTACTGTTACTTGGAGCCCTTTTAAAAAAGGGGTAGTCGAGTCAGAGAGACAGAGACCCCTAGTCTACTCTATAGTTATAGTATAGTTTTTTCCATAAGTCATGTCAGTCTCATCCAAGTTGTCAGTAAGATGCATCATACGTAATGTTCTAAGGTCAAGAAGGTGAAATGCTTGTGAAGAGGAACTTCTCCTTGTAAGCAAGGGGTATCTAAAGCCCCTCCAACCTCATCACCCTGGTAGGAGGTAGAGTTGGTTTCTTTCGACAGCAATGGAATGACATTATGAACAACAATTGTGAGCCAATTACGGTGCAGCAAGGCTGTTGTGAAGAAACCACACAAGATAGCACAAAAAAAGACAAAAGATGATGTCAAAAAACGTACCCTTCACTGCTAGGCGTGGGGGAAATCACTTCTAGAAAAAGGGGCACTAGAAAACGTACCTTTGTCAGATTCCTCCCTCCTCTCTTAACGAACACTTAAACACACTGTGTGCATTGCCGTTACCACCTAACAAATACAGGAATTTTAATGCTGAGAAAGCCTGTTCCCTTTCCTAAAGAGGGATTGTGATACCTGCCAGTGTCACAATTATGCTTGCAAAGTGATAGCAGCTGGGTGCCTCAAAGGTTCTGCCACAGTGAGAAAGGTAAATCAAAAATGGTGGACATGGTTATTATCCCTTCCTTTTGCCATCTACTTGGAGGGCACCACGCCCAAAAACCCAGAGCAAAGGAGGTCAGGCTTTAGATGCCAGAAACCTGTGAACAGTCAAGTAATAAATAATCTTTATTTCAGAATAAGCATTACATAATACAAATACAAGTGAACACTATAATTAAGCAAAAATACTTATTTCCAGCTATATGCAATTATTTTTCTTATCCCAATCAAACCTGTTTTTCTAATAGTCAGTGCAGAAGTAAAAAAGTTGCTATTGCATAGGATATCAAAGGGTAAAAAAACTGTATGAAAAAGTGAGGAAGGCGAGGCGCGCACACCAGTTCCCAGTCAATATATTACCTGATCCAAAAATAACCTGCGTTAAATCACAAGAATATCCATTTATTAACAGGCTTGAATCCCAACTGCTGACAAGTAATAACAGGGTTGAATCCCTTCAGCTACAGTTTCTCTGCTGTTCTACTCCTCCAAGCACTTTCTTGTCACAAATAATCACTCGGGAGGCTGTTTCTTTTCAGGTGTTACCAATATAATTGATCTTTCAGTCTCTAAACTTTGTAAAAAAAAAAGAAAACTGTATGGACCATACTGCTGCTAAATTAAAATTAAAAATGCCATTGTTACAACACAGATTATAGATTGTTTGATCAGTAAGTGCAACAAGGTTTCCTGAATGATGGAGGGTTATGTACCACTATTAAATGGGCATTTGGTATTTGAATGAGCATTTCTCCAGTCTAGTTAGCACATTTAATCGTCAACAGACCCAGTGAAAAGTGTCAGCAGGACCCTGTGTCTCCCGTTTAAAATCCAGACAAATAAAGTGCAGCTCCTGTAGCAGGTGCTTTCTGAAGATAGGGAAGGTCCTATTTATTTTGCTCAACTAAGATTTCTTACTCATCAATCCATGCTTTAAAAAAGTTCCCTCTGTGATTTGGCTCTAGGTGGCATCAAGCCAAGGGTGTTAAAATTACTGTGGTAAACATTATGCTGAAATAAATAGTTTGAGCATATTTCAGCCAAGGTGTACAATTGACCAAAACATTAGGTATTAGATCCTTCAATAACATCTTTGTAAGCTCTGTCCATTTGTTCCTCCAAATTGCACCCCAGAATATCAGCATAACATGAGTTCAAAGTCTCCTATATATGTTCAATCAAGTTCTAAACTGGCAATGTATGTTATTGAAATGCCCAAGTATTGACACACAATTGTTTTTGTGTTTTTGTGTTGTGCTCTTTGGAGGGTTGAAGTATTTGCCCCTTCCCAAATATAAGCTCATTAAAGCCACATACCTTGACGTTTGTCTTTCTATACCGTATCTCCGTATGGTGATACATTTTACTAGAGAATCTGAAGATGCCTCCATTATTTTTTTCATTTTAGCGGTTTGTTTATTGTCCCACACATGTCTGGCATTAGACTGGGTACCCAGGTGAACAAAGGTTTGGCACATGGCAAATTTCTGGTTTGCTACCAAAATAAATCTACACTAAGTCATATGTCTAATAAATACCATATAATTGAATTTCTTGCAATGCACAGTAAGGCACTTTACGGCCACTTAACGATTGTTATTCTTGATTTGTATAGCGCCAACTGCAAAACACCACAAGGGGAGGGGATAACATGGAACTGATAATTCACAGGTCTTGGTACATACAGATCAGTGCAAGTACATAATTAGAGTGCCCTGGGCAGTGCAAGAGGAATAAACTGCTGTACACAAAGTGCAAGGGAAGACAAGCGCTTAACAAGGCAAGAGCAGTAATGCGGCATGATAAAAGCAAATTATTTACAGGTTGTAAAGTGCAACAAGATGCCATGAACCGGCTGCAAGCCAAATTCTGCTTTCAAACAGTCCAGGAGCCATGATAGTACTGTAGATCTCAAAGAACAGGCTGGATAATTGGTCGTAGCCCCCATGCCTCTAAATCTACGGCTCCGGCCCCATCTAAACCGAAATCATAGGAGCATGACGAGAGAGAGAGGGAGAGAGAGAGAGAGAGAGAGAGAGAGAGAGAGAGAGAGAGAGAGAGAGAGAGATATCAAAGTGAATCATACACCTGGTCCTCGTCATCTTGTCACAAGAAGAAAGAAAAGCCGGTCCAGATGGGATGAGATTTTCGAACCCTCTGAATTCCATGGTGGTAAGTCATCCTTCCCAACTAATACGCATCCAGGAAGGAATTTAGCACCCAGATGCTTCAAATATTCACCAAAGCCTGACAGCAGCAGATTTGGCATAGACTCTGGGTCCCGAAGCACCTTTCCGCCGGTAGTGATATCTGTGAAGTAACGACTGCACACCTCAGAGCTTGGCCCTTCCCAAATTCTTGTGAGCCTCAGAAGGTTGTTCTGCGCAGAGGTCGAGCAACGAACAGTGACTTTGCTCTAACCGTTGTCGCTAAAAAGGAGCAATTGGTGGAGAGTTATGCCCCCAATACTGAGACACAGTACTTCGAAACCATGCAAGAAATTAATGATGAGGAAGGCAACCTTATCCCGGCAGGGTTTTATCCATCTCTTTACTGGTTCAAATATGCTTAATAGAACGGTTTACAGATGACCTGATCTTCCTTAACCTGACTGCATTTTTACAGGATGTGAGTGATTTGATTGTGTCCCTGGTTCTAAAAATTCAGCAGGATTTGCCTTACGGTCCTTCCAAACGCCAGCTTTCATAAAACAATTGAGAAGATGGTTTGAGACATTGGGATTCTGCGCACCTTTGAAGCTTTTAGTCCATTATGATCAAGACTTTGTTTTTACAGATTTTTACCCATAAATACAGACCTAAATCAATCTGCTTTCTGTCTGTATTTATAAAAATGGAAAAAACAGAGAAAAAAAAGTCTTTCTGTCTGGTTCAATATGTCACTGCTACACCGCAAGCCAATCAAATTGCAGATTGGTAGCATGAAGACTGTAAACGTTGTATAAGAATAACATTAAAGTTATTAAAATTGCTGACAACATATATCTTAAGGCAGCAACAGTCACAGGCGCAACAGTTTTTTATGGAAAATATGGAGCTAGCATTTCTTTCCTATATGGCTGCATGTGTGCTTTAATAAATGATTTTTTAAATTAGACTAAATGCAGAGAAATACTGGTAGCAAAATGTCTTTTGATATGACAAAAAATAAATGTGGATAAATACAGAAAAAAGGGCCAAAAATAAACATAGGAAATGGCAGAAAAATAAATACCATAAAACCGGAAGCCTTAATTATGATCTGATGGACATTTTTGACAGAGGTACGCAAAGTGCAGTCGTCCTACCCATAAATTAGGCCATTGCCGATCGCATCTTCTCACTGTGCCAAGCCCCTTGGTCTACATTGGCAGAAGACAAAAACTTGGCAAAAAAATATAAACAGACACCTAGAGAGCTGGTCTTTCTTTCACGGTATCCAACACCTGAGAGTGCAGGCTGCTATGGGGAAAGTGAAGTCTATGGCTTCTTTTCCAAAATCACCATCATATATGGAACGTGAAAAACAAATACATAAGTAAAAAGATCTTTGCTTAGGGCCCCGAAGATCATCAATAATACTTGTGTGCTTGCCAAATACACCCATTGTTAGTCATCTCTGAGGCAGCTAGCAACCTTCCGGAGGGTGAAATCTCAGATGGGTTTTGTTGGGAAGGAGCATAGTGTTTTCCTTCATTTCCAAACTTTCCAAGCGCTTTAGAATTAGGCAAGACTTCTGTGAACTGTTTTCTAAGCACTACAAGAGTCCGGGGGGAGGAGGGTCACTAAATAAAGATAGTGAGGATTGAAGTGTAAGGTGCAAATAACTATTTAGATGGATATATTTGTAAAACTGTTAAAGTGTAGTTGGCTTTGCTCAAAGCACACAGTGAATTCAGCCTGTGCTGAAATAGACTATAGGCAGGCTGGCAGAGAGCACAAGGTAACTCGGCAGCTGTTCCTGTTCATCAATAGCCCATGCAGACTAAGAATAGGAGTGTACAGAGTCAGTGCACAACATGTAGAAATTTGAAATCGGGTATAAAAGAGATTGTAGGACCACATAATAAATGAGTCAGATGTGTGGAGTATGAATACAAATTAGTTTTAAAAATGTTTATTTTTTACTGGGGCTAGGCCTCAAAGTTTGTAAAAATCTGCAGGGCTGCAGTGTGTGTCTATGTAAGGTATTCATATGTTAAGTAGCATGGCTGCCAGGATTTGCTGATGATGAAGAATGGAAGACTTTGCAGAATCCCTTGTATGGCAAAAAGAACAGTTTTGGATGAGCTCTGCCGGTATCCAGTAACCAAGTCAAGAGTGTTTAAGCTCCAGGCCCAGCACCAGTCTTCAGCCACAGACGACAGAATGCTAATTGGAAATGGTAGAGTCCTCTGCCATTCCCCCAATCATCATGATCTGTAAAGATTAAAATGTGTTATCTCTTGCAAGATAGACTTATGACCTTAATTCCCTGGAGGGGTGTATTTACTCTCGTTTCAGCGTGATCAGGGGGTACCCCAAAATATTTAAGTGGTGCTCCTGTAAGTTGGGGTTCACTTTCAGTTTTCAGGCATTATTGCTGGCTGCAAGGAGGCGACATGCCAGTCGCTGCAAGCCAGTCTTAATGCAGTGGACTCTGTGGGCAGTCCATGACATCTGCATCGCTAATGCGTTGATTTTATTTGCTGAGAATGTCTGACTTGCATCCAGATATACAGGCCAAGATTCTGAACATGCCATTTCACAGCTCTAAAGTCTTGTTAGGGTGGGGGGAAGCAGATGAATGGCTGGATAACTTTAGAGTCTAATTCCACTGCAATATCCTCCTGAATGGCGGTGCAACAAACCACTCCCTCGAATGCCTCTGTGTCTTTCTCTCCAAGGGTTGGGGATTCAGACATTTCACATCCTTTGCCATTCAGGAACTCTTGCAATTCGCTTCTGTAAAGACGGGCCAGAGGAGTATAATCCCCCAGAGGCAGGAAAGCTCAGAAAGGGCAGTCTTGAACATTCTTGGTGCCCTGGGCGCCTGCTTTGGCTATGCCTCTTTGAGGTTTCTTCCCTGCAAACCTTCCCTATTAGGGGTTATATCTCCATGTTCATTTGAGAGTGGGAAGCAGTCTATTGCCCAGGAAGCTCCCCGTAGGAAACTCCTTAGAGCAGAAGGTATTGCACTTCTCGTTTGAGCTATGTGTGAAGAGGTCAATCTCCCTGTTCAACATCCCAATCATGTGATACCCCTGGGAGATGAATCGGTGCATCTCGCTGAGTGTTCAGTCTGCCTGCGAGGTGTGACGCTCTGTTGAGAATAAGGCTCATAGAATAAGGCTTGTAGACAGATTCTGAAAGGCCACCCTATTCTGATGGACATCGACAAACACAAATGTCTAGCCAAACTCCATCTGGGTTGTTTGACAGAGCAGCATGGCTTTATTTAGGCCTTAAATAACTCTTATCAATTAAAAACCACATGTATGTAACATGTTAAAACATTCACTACTAACATATTCTCCTTACTGTGCTTTGCTAAGAGCACTAACACTCCCCTTTTAAATGCTGTTAGAGTAACTTTTCAGTGTACTGTAAGTGTAGTAAAGCAAGTGAATAAAGAAATAGAATCAGATAACTAATCAAGACTTTGAGAACTAATAGGTTAAGAAGAATGATGTTAGCAAACCTCATACAATAACTTAGACCTAAGAGTCTAACCTTAAGGAGTCCTTCCCTAACTAGAAAAAAGGGCCATAGTGCCCTTAGAATTACATGCCCCAATAAGTATTTTCAGGAGCAGTCCTCTTTACGAGAATTGAACAAGTGTTGGCTTAAGCCCACAATTAATTGTAAGTCTTTCAAAGACCCTCTCATAATCACACCACCTTAGGTAAGAGCCAGGGGAAGATACCGGGCCAGAATACCACTGTTCAGAGGTGGGCAAGGCAGATATATGGCTAGGACTTCACAACCATAGAACCATATAGAGATGTGGACAAAACGGGTAAGTTTACTCCGCCCCTGTACTCCAACTCACTCAGGGACCCCATAGAAATTAGTTGCAGGGCCTTCTGGATTCATGCCTTGGATCCATTGGGGGAGGCCAGGGGGTTGCGGGTGTAGAGGTCACTTCAGGAGTCTGGTTACTAGGCCTGTCTAGTTCACAGTTCAGTGGTCCAATGGACCCGATCCTGAGCAGCTGTATACAACGACTTCGGGACCACCTCTCCCGCAATGACGTCAGAGGACTCCCAGGATGGATTGCAGGTAGAAAGCAGAGATGATCACTTGAACAAAATGGTGAAGGTGACCCTTGTGGCAAAAACAAATGCAAGTCCCCTCTTTGTGGTGGAGAGCTGCATCTTCATGGAAATGCTTGTTGTTCCATACGCAGAGGATCCGCTTAGTCCCAAGGCTCAACTCGGGACGGCGGCTGTTGCAGCGAAGTACCCCAGGACGACTAGTGGCTAGCCCACAGGATTATTCCGGGATAGTTCTGAGAGCTACCAGCAGCCGGATCATCGAGCAGAAGTCTGGATTGGTTGGTCCCACCCCACCACGGTCAAAACACCTATGAATGTCTTCAAATCATCTACAAAGAGATGTGGCTTTTCTGGGCAAGTGAAGAAAGGGCTACTGGCGATCTTCCAATGAGTTCGGGTCTTCAGTGGGGTCTTGGCTCCATGATCTCAGGAATGGCCGCAGGAGCAGGATCCTAGCTGGAGTTGCCCAGAGTCTGCCAATGGCAAGGATCTGCACCATTCAAACTTGCTGGGGCTGTCCAATCTTTAACAGCTGCTGGCCACTGCATCTGCTCAGCAACAGACACACACTTCACCCGCGAAAGCTGGTGTTTCCCCCGGAAAGGGGTTTACCATACATGGAAAATCTAGTCACTCCTAGGCCGGAAGAAGGTCAAAAGACCAGATGGCGAAAGGACAGGCGCAAATCTTCTGTTACAGCCATTTTAGAAAATATGGTACTCTAATTGGCATTAATCTGTAAAATGTAAAAGTGCACAAGACTTCCAAAAGAAAACCCAAGGGACGTGAAAATAAAGACACCTGCTAGTCCTGATTTACCAAGGCTGGGAGGATTTACGCCAAGGTGACCAACTTGAATCAGTCCTTTTGTAGGAGCTTATTGAGGAGTCTCGGGTCTAAGATGTGTCCGAGTCCTCCAGCCTTCTTTGTAATCCAAAGTAACAGCAATACCAGCTTTTCCTGATGTCCTTACCAGGAACAAGACTTTCCACTTCCTTCAGCAAAAGCTGCGCTATTTCTTCCAAGAGCAGCAGTTCCATAGGAGTCATAGGTTAAGTAGGAAGGTTTGGAGAGGGTTTTATCAAAAAAGGCAGGTGGTAGCCCTGGTCACGCTTCGTTACAACCTCCCCCTCCCCATGGGAGGCTTTAAAAAAAAATGTAAATCTTTGTATTGTTGTTAGACAATCATTGCACTACAAGCCTTGTAATTAACCTAATTCAGACATATATCCAATACAAACAAAATAAAACCAATATACACAAATAAGCTTAACAACCTTCCGAACATGTATAGGAAATCATAGATTACAACTTTGCAGATTTCACATCATCATCTTTAAAGGTCGCCTTACTTCCCGCAGATGTCTTCACCATTCGATTTGGTTTAAGAGAATTTGTCCTTATCCCATCAAAAAGAGAATGGTCATGGCCACCATACACAGTCATCTTGCCAGTTGTTCAGTGAGGCCTATAATACGAGGGATGGAATAGAGTCTGCACAAGAGATATCCATGCCGCTATATTGTCATTTGTCTCATGGGATACCCTCCATATAGCTCTATACTACACCATGGTCTGAGCTGTGGGCCATCTTTTCATATTCCACCACAACACTGCAAAAATCAGACCCAACAACTTCTTCCATGGCATAGCTATCCAACGCTTTGCCAATACGAATCCAGGTCTAACCATTTCGGCACATGTCTTACACCCCCATAGGAGGCTTGTGGTTTAATAAATGTTAGGAAGGTTTTATCTGACATGGGACTTGGAAAAGTCATCCTAGGGTTGGCAAGGTTTATCACAACCCCAGTTGAGCAAAGCACTCACTACAGTAGCCTGACCAAGCAGCAAGGCTGAACTAAGAAGGAAAGGGGCACTGTTGTACAGTGTAGTACAGTGAACACTTGACAGGACAGGTTAGTAAAAGACCCACAATGTAAGTTATACAAATACCACAATTTTATTACAGGTCTACACCAAGGCACACTTGGGATAGTATAAGCTAATTAAAAATGCAGTTATTCAAACATTGCTCACAGGGGGCCAACCACAATGGGTTACACTCCACTTTAAGATTTCTTGGCAATAAACACAGACATTAGATACAGTCTTTTAAAGTAGGGAGCAGGTGATGTTATCTCAGTGTAGTCCAAAAATCTCATACTGAAGTTTAGAAGTCTAGTTCTGGCCTACGCCAAGTCTCTAAGTCTTTGAATGGTTTCAAAAAGTTGCTGAGGATGTAGGTGAGTAGTCAGGAGGACACAGTACAGTGGTTAGGTTTAGTCATTTAATTCAGGACACTGCGGAATAGGGACGGTTAGGCCTTCAGTCCAGTTCCAGCCTGAAAGTCCAGTTCCAGCCTGAAAAGGAGCTACTGCCACCCCTGGGAGTCTTCAAGAGGACCCACAGAAGTACTGACTTGAACACCTCCGGATAATGTAAGCAGGACTTTGCACCCCAAGCAAACCCTATGGGAGGGGCAGTCAAATAGTTGTAAGCAATCTGAGATGCCCAAACTCCTAGAAAGTTAGGAATATGCCCAGGTGATTGCAAATAGCTAGGAGAAGCAAGGCTTCCAGGTGAAGTCGTCGGGCAGGGTTGCCTGGCCGTGGTTCAAGTTTGGTAACACCTGGTCACCTGTAGAAGCTGTTGGTGACCTCATACTGTAGGCAGGATACTCTGGTTTGGTTCCACGATGAAGAAGGACCCTCGAGGAGATCTCCATGGATGCACTTCTTGCATTAACCCCGGATATTGGGTCAGGAGGCACTCCACAACTATGCAGTTCAACTCCAGTCGTCCTGCTGGCACATCTCCTGGTGGAGGGTAACGCAGCAGATTTCCAGAGTCCTTGCAAAGCCTTGAAGATGCCCACATAGAGTTCAAGCCGTTTGGGCAGCCAGAGGTCCTTGCAGCAGAAGCTGTCTGTTTCGGACCTTGCAGAGCAAATGCAATGTTGCACCCTCCAGCGATGGAAAACTGGTTACAAACATTGAGCAGGACAGGTGACTTGTCACTCCCACCAGTCTTAGGGCGAAGCACCTCACAGAGGTCTTCCCAGTCAATTAGAAGGTTAATGTGCATGATGTAGTGGTTCGTACTCGTCATTACTGGTCACATGTGCAGTCCTTTTTTGTTCTCTTCAGATCTCTTCTAGTCCAGTGGTTGACTCTGTTCCTGGATCCAGCTTGTCTCCTTATATACAGAAAAAGGGTTGGGGCAACCCCAACCCTTCAATAAGGACACTTTACAACATTCAAAGTTGGAGGTGGCTGTCCTATTGTGGACAGTCAGCCTCCCAGAATCTCCCCATGTCTCCTAAGGAATGTGTGTTGCGGTTTGGGCCGATCACTCCCCATTTACTGCCTGCATACATACAAAGGAGAGCCTTTGTGGGCTTCTTGCAAGAAGCCTGCCAAGAGGCATACAAAGAAAGGGCCCTCCCCAACTGAGAATGAAGAAGGGCGGCCAACAAAGGACAGGCCATCTTGAATGGGAGTTGAAACAACAAGGGGAGCCATTTTGAGTATATGGTCCCCTATAATGCATTGCCACAGCTGAGCAGCTCACTTGTAAAATAAAGTAAAAAGTAACGACTGCCAAGAGCCTGTTCAGTTGACGGCTGGTAAGTAGCAATATTGCCAATTATAACAAAGTTAAGGGAATACAAAGTGTCCCCACGTTACTCCATTGAAGATGACTTGTGCTGCATTTGCTAAAAAATACCAGTCACATAAAGTAGGTGTCTGCTCCTGCACTGAGAGGTCTGGAAGACCCACCCCTGCCCCCTGTGAACTCAAAAAATAATTTCAAGGGCGGCTGTTACCCCGAATATCCTTCCAGTCAGCAACTGCTCAGAAAATATTTACAAAATACGGTGGCAGAGGACCCGAGGAAGTGCCCCTTAAAAAACGGAGCTCGCCAACACTGGGATTGAGGAGATACTGGTCGGTGAAGTCGCGGCGCTCAGAGAGCTGAGACGTAACCACTTCTGGGCTCCACGCTGCTCCCACGCGAGGCCGGTGCCGCCTACCAACATACGGTCGTTGCAAAGGGGTGGTGGCGGCGGCGGCGCTCCGGTTCCCCCTCTTTGCCGAACGAGAGCTTGGGGCAGCTCCCTCCGCATCGGGCCTGTGAGGGCCCATACCGAGTGCTTGAAGACGGCCGGGATTGGGGCGCGTGCCCCGGACCCCTGCGGCAGAAGTTCAGCGGAGATGCGCTAGTGAAGTAAGTGGGCCGCTGTAGGAGGCGGGGAGCGCCGGGGGCCCTGTAACATCGGGCGGCCAACACCAAGGAGAGGCACGGCGAGAGGCGAGACATCCTGGGATACAGCCTCGGTCGCAAGGGCACGGGGAGTAAATGTATCAACAAGACCGAGGCCTCCATGCGTTGGTGGCGGCTTGGAGGAGAGGCGGGGAGCTTGGCTGGCCGCAGGGTGTGAAATTTGCTTAACACACCGAGTACCTCACCAACTTAGAGAACTGCACTGTCACGATCCTTCGGACAGGGAAATGCACGGCTGATAAATTAGCACTGGCCTGGACGGCATACCCTGTGGCCAATACCCGTTCATACGCCGGAGCTGTGTGGTTCCGTAACTAGGCCACTGCAGTAAAGATCTTTCGCCCATAGCGACAAAGGCCCAGTTTCCTGCCTGCACTGTGGCGCACCCTGGCTGTGGATCAGGGCAGGGGCTGCACTGTCAACCTCCATTGTAGCCACAGTGGGCAATAACTGAACGCAGGGACCGAGGTTCCATTCTGCAGGTGGTCACTTTGCCTAATGGGCCGCACTGAGAAGAAGGCCACAGGGGGCAGAAAGACAGGCCCAATGGACTCCTTCGCCAGCTCCCAGCCGCAGGTGACAACAGGAGGGGCAACACAAACACTGGAAAATCGAGACCTGGATCCCCTGGACCGCCTGGCAACAATTGTGCATAATGGGTTCCTTGCCGTCAACGTAAAACTGGACGACATGGTGGCGACGATTGGATCCTTGAAAGCGCGAGTGGAAAAGGAAAGCGCACGCATTTCGGAAGCAGAAAACAGGATAGGTGTAAATGAAGATGTGCTTTTTGCAACATGGCCGTGACATAGCCCTACTCCAGACGGAGCTACGCAAGACTCAGAACAAGTGCGAGGATCTCGAATACAGGTCCCGCAGGAACAATATCCGCATTGTAGGGGTGGCGGAGGCGTTTGGCAAAGGCTCCATGGAAAGGCAGGTGGAAGATCTGCTGAAATCCGTACTGGGGGAAGAATCTCTTTCAAACCATTTCCTCGTTGAAAGAGCTCACCGTACCCTTGCACCAACCCCCAGCCGGGCGCTCCACCCCGAACCATTATTGCACGTCTCCTGAATTATGGGGACAGGGACACGATACTCTGTCCGGCCAGGGAAAAGGGACATTGCACCATGAAGAAAACAGGATCCATATATATCCAGACTTTTCTGCAAACATACAAGCACAACGTAGATCCTATGAGTCGGTCAAGAAACAGTTACGGCTCCGCAATACGCCTTATGCTCTAATTTTCCCCGCGAAAATGAGAATCCAACATGGAGGCAGGGCCCATTTTTTTGAAAACCCTACAGAGGCAATGGCATACGTGGAGGCCTCCATTCCACTGCCCACCAGAGATCGCATAAGGAACCCAAATGCAACACCCGGCCCGGGTGAAGGCAGAGGAGATCCGATAGATGGATAATTACGCCTCCTTTACAGCAGTAACATGCTTTTCTTTCCGCAAAGTCAACACAGCTGTACTGGACTAAGATCTGATGTTATCGGGCCGTATAGTCTCCCATGTGGGCGACCAGACGGCTGGTCATTGGACGGCATTGAAGCACCCTCAAGAATGTTCCAATCGGTTATTTGGGTCCATCGTCAAGTTGGGGCAGATGATGTTGGTGGAGGGTGGGATAAGGCGAAGGGGGAAGTTTTTTTGTTGTGATAACCAACCGCATGAGTTTGTCTGGGAGGAGAGTTTGCACTGTTGAAGGTTGTTGGTTTGTTGAAATAAGGTCTCGCAGGTACTGGTGCTACCCTAGTTCTGGTCACTCGTGCATTTATGGTTGTCATAATACATTGCAATGTATATATATAGGAAATGGGTGACGGGTTGAAGATTAAACTAATGTCATGGAATGTTCGAGGCCTAAATAACCCAATGAAGGCCAGGAAGGTTGGTAATTATGTCACCAGACATGGGCCCCACATTTTAATGTTGCAAGAAACGCATGCACAGGGCTCGGCTAATGAGAAAATACTGGTAAAATGGGGCAAACAGCGTTACTACACGAATTACTCCTCGCAGTCCAGAGAGGTATGGACTTTTATTCACAAATCACTAGGTTTCATTGACAAGGGCCACCTTGTGGACCCGATGGGCAGATATGTGATGATCTGGGGAAAATTGCGGGGGAACACACGACCCTGGTGAACACCTATGGCCCCAATCTCGATGACCCGGACTTCTACTTACACATACTGGAGATCCTTGCTAAGCACGAAACGGCAACTATACTATGGGGAGGGGACTTTAATGTGGTGCTCGACCAGACCCTGGACAGAGGCAATCCAACAAGCAAGCGTTCTACTCTTCCGTACATGACTGCGAGTCGCGCATAGACTATTGTTTCTTCCCCTCAAATACAACACACGCCCTACATAATTGCGAAATCCTTCCCCGCACATTGTCTCATCACTCCCCGGTGACAATGGAAATTAGTCTGGGAAATGCCCCTAGGTCGACTAGGAGATGGAGAATGCCTAGAGATATATTAAAATACCCAAACGTTGCCGAAACCTTACACACAGAAATTGACAACTTTTTTGCAGACAACATCGGGTCTGTCGACCACATCTGGTCGGTTTGGGAAGCATTTAAAGTCTGGGCGAGAGGGACTCTGATATCTAAAACAACAGGCCTTCTAAAGGAGGTACGACGGGACCTTGAGATGGTGGAGAAGGAACTGAACGTACTAGAGGAAGTTTACAGCCGGACGCACGGTGGAGACACCCTGGCTGAAATGCACAAATCTCTAATTGAATTTGACCGACTGCCAGTAAGGGAGGTACAATATATAGCAGCCCGTGCAAGGGCTCGCAGATATGGGGAAGGGAATAAAGCAGGGAAAATGCTGGCCAATCTGGTTAAGCACGAAAAACAAATGGCCCCGATCGCATCAATTCACACAACACAAAACGTGATAATAACAAGCGAGCAGGGAATAAATGATGAATATGTTGATTTTTACAAAACACTATACGCGAATAAAGATAGGAAATCCCCAGATGAGATTAAAAACTACCTTGCTACACTGGACCTCCTAAACGTACAGAAGAAAATAAACTAATATTGGAGCAACCTGTCACGGCAGAGGAGCTTACTGAGGCAATCAAGGGGCTTGCGTCTGGCAAAGCGCCGGGCTCGGATGGCCTTGGAGTGGAATTTTATAAGGAATTCCGAGAAGAATTGGTCCCCGTTCTGCTGGAAGTGTGGGGAGAGGCCCTGGGTAAACAAATTTTGCCACAATCGATGCGCGAGGCCATAATTACAGAGCTGCCCAAACCCCGACGTCCGCCACAGGATATGTCATCCTATAGACCCCTGTCCCTGATAAACGTGGATGCCAAGAATTTTGCGAAAGTGCTGGCGAACCGCATGCTACCCGTAACGCCAATACTAGTACACACGGATCAGAGCGGATTTATTCCCCAAAGATCCACTGCCTTAAACCTACGTAGGCTATTCGGCATAATGTCACAGATTAATCCAAATAAACGAGCAGTAGCGATATCCCTTGACGCCGAGAAAGCGTTTGACTCAGTCTCCTGGGAGTACCTTTGTCTGGTATTGGAGGCGTTCGGGGTGGGCCCGTATTTCATCCAGTATGTCAAACTGCTTTATACAGCTCCATGTGCGAAAGTATGCGCGAACAGGACTATATCTGAACTGTAGGCAGGGGTGTCGCTTCTGCCCTATCCTTTTCGCCCTGACAATTGAACCCATGGCGGCGGCAATACGGTTAAGACATAACAACAGAGGCATAACGTTGAAGGGGGCAACCCAAATAATATCATTATACGCGGATGATACACTGCTTTATGTCCGTGAACCCGACAAAAACATTGTCCCTATCATGACAGACATCAACGAATTTGCAGAGTATTCTGGATATACGGTTAACAGTGCCAAATCAGAAGTATTCCCGCTCACCCCCTGCTCAAATGTGCGGCCTCAAATGGTCTGAACACCACATCAGATACCTTGGGGTACTGGTTTCTAGCAATAAACAAACCTTATACGCTGATAATCATGATCGGGCACTACAAACACTTAACACTAAACTGCAGGTTTGGAGGCATCTCCCAACTTCATTACACGGCAGGACTGCCATTCTTAAAATGATTGTACTTCCAAAACTGCTATAATTATTTGTAAATATCCCTATATGGCCGGGGAGGGAGTTCTTCTCCAGGCTTCGATCCATGGTGGTGTTGTTTCTTTGGGACGGGAAGACGGCTAGGATCAGCTGGGAGAGAATGACAGAACCATATGAAATGGGGGGTATAACTGCACCAGACGTTGAGCTCTATTACACGGTGGCACAGGCACAGTTTGCAAGGTACTGGTACGATGAATCGGACAACTCGCCTCACACGCGAATAGAAGAATACACCACGATGCCCACCGACATCAGGTTGGTCATCTTCAGCGCTCGACATAAGGACTCTTGTGAATTTGACCCTGTGAGCTGCACGGTAAAGGCCTGGGGAGCTATATATAAAAAAATGAAAATAGAGACCCCATATAACCCTGACATCCCCTTGTGGTAATACCCCAACCTCCCCCCCCACATTTGACACCAGTATACAGGAAGCTTGGGACCCGAACACAGAGATGAAAGTGGGAGACATGTACATAGAGGGAAAATGTGCGACCCTGGCTGTGTTCATGAGGGCTATGGGAGGTGGGCAACTCCGGACACTACAGTACTACCGAATGAGGTCCACATATCAAGCACGCTGGCCATCCTTCCCTGATGAACCCCCTTCCCACCCGTGCGTACAGCTGGTCACAACACAGGGTGGACTGGGAATTTCCAAACTTTACAAGATAATACAGACTTACTCCTCTACGACCAATCAGGTGAAGGAGAAATGGGAAGCAGATATGAAAGTGCCAATACCCAAAGATGAGTGGGCAAGATACTGCGCACTCATGAAGAGAGTGTCCCTTAATGCAGGACTGCGCCAAATACAGTTTAAAATCCTAAACAGACTGCACTATACCCCCGCCAGGATTGCTACATTTACGCCTGACGACCCAGGCAACTGCCCTAAGTGTGGGTTCCCGGCAGCGGGATCCTACCATATGTATTGGGAGTGTCCAGTGTTAAACGGTTCTGGGAGAGGGTTGCAGATATGTTAACTGAAATCACACAGATCCCCCCACACTTGACCCCACAAAAATATCTGTTTGGTGATATTGGTAAATGTTCCGAGAAAATCAGGAGGCTGTTCAATGTGTCATGTGTCATAGCCAAGAGATGTATACTGAAAGCGTGGAAGAGCCCGAACACCCCCACCATGGACACTTTCTTGCGTGAGTTAACCTACATTAATGAATGCGAGGAGCAGTATGTACTTACTCAACCAAGCATGAGCAGGCCAAAGGACATTTGGGGACGCTTCAGGGCATACCTCTGTGATATGCTATCAGGCAACGAAACAACCATGTAAACGACAAATTGTTAAACACTCAATGGTAATATTGTTGTATATGTAACTGTAAACTGTGTTAATTAGGTGCCAATGTAACTGCTGAGACCATCAATAAAAAAATGTTTAAAAAAAAGTTACAATTTCAATAGAGAGCCTGGTGGTCCTTGGCAGCATACCACATATGGTGGGAGTGCTGCCGTAGGAAAGCATGAGGCTAAATGGACTAGGCGAGAGGTATCCCCTTCAACATACAACATATGAGACAAAAAGCTTTAATTCAACTCTGGAGACAGCAAAATATCCCAGAGAGTCCAGGAGTAGTGCTGAGAGGCTCAGGATAGAGGGTAAGATTTACAAAAAGAAAATCTCCCTGACAATAAACAATATGAATCAATTTAGCTGCTTGCTGTCTGGTTGGGGGGGTCAGAAACAGACGCCTTCTGATTGCTTGAGGCTCTGTCTCTGGCTGGGGGATTGGAAGCACTGTCCCCTCAGTTGAGGTTGTTGGCTTTGTAGAGTATTTCTAGGTGGAATGGAGTACTGTCTGCATATTCCTCTTCCAAAAGCAGTGGAACATATAGAAGAAGGAAGTCCTAAGGACATTGGTGCTTGTCGCGGCTCTTACAATTTTTGGTGACTTTAGCCTACTTTAGCCTCCAAATGCTTGGAACTGAAACAGCAAATCTAACGGTTTTATTTTCACATACTGAGTAAAGATGGTGTACAGATAGTGCACATCCAGGAGGGGCTGTGAATGACCATAGATGTATCTACTGTGATGAATCCAATGGTGTCAGCACCCCTTTCCCTGGAATATGTTCTTCCCATGTGGGCAGGGGGCGCCAGCCACTACCCGATCCTGACCGTGTGGGCTGCTTTATGAGGGAGGACCACATTGGGGGGCAACCCTCAGGGGGTGGCGACATCATTGGATGAAAGCACATGTTCCCCTTTTCATTTCAGGGAAGCTCATTCTCTTCCTCATGCCTTAATGGCATATTGTAAACCTTTCCCTCAAACCCCTGTTATGTCTGCTTCATACAATCCCCAACATCCAACAGGGAATGATATGTAGATAACTGAGACGAGGAAGAGGCAGGGAGCAGTGCTGATTACTCCCAGTGAGATACATTGTCCGCTTCAACAACATCATACTGAAAATACTGTAACCACCTCTGAGACGAGAAAGAGGAACAGTGCCATAAAGATGACTAGAGCCGATAAGCGAACTGAGTGGTCTAGTCTTTGGAAGTTGCTTCGCGCTGCCGGGAAGTTTAAATTGCGGATAGCTGACAGACTGAGTGAGAGAGCCCACGGAAGCTGGATGGAACCGTGAGCCGTGAGGAGACCTACAGCAAGCCATGATAGAGCCCGCCGGGCAAAGCAAAATTGAAGCAGACCGCTGCAGTGTGACGGGAACAAGAGTGTCTGTTTCAGAGCAGCAGTGGGAGCTGCACGCAGGGTAACCGAACGCGGCAAAGCTACAGCAACTAACAGGATGCACACTGAGCCAGCGAGTGGCCCTGAGCAGCAAAAAAGAGGTGCAAGAAACATTCTGAACACCTGGTGCCTGAGAATGCATGCCGCTCCATGAAAATGGCAGACACGACACTGAATGAAACGTTTGAATGGTTTACAGGGATCTTGAACCATACCACGAACGGGTCACTGAACCCATACTTGAGAAGAAGAAATATAATACATTGTGGAAACTAACTTCATGAAACCGGCAGTGAGAAGCCAACAGTGGGTAAATCTCTTTTTTGGTCAAAAGGTAGGAAAACTGCCTATAAATCCTGGTGGAAAAGCTTACCAGGAAAACTAAAGCAATTGAAAGAGACTGTACGTCAAATGATTGAAAGATTACCCAAAAGTCCTGGGAGGAGAGTATACCAGGGAACCGTAAGTGTTTGGAAGACTGTATCCAAGATCTGGCAGGAGAGTACTCCAGGCAAAGTGAGAAGGTGTGGTGAACAGTGACAGGAAATCTCAAGGAGACCCATGCCCTTGAGAATTGTGATTTGTCTAAAGTGAAGGGAAATCCTGTCATTTAACTGGGCTTAAACTTGTTACCAGTGAACACAGCCAAACTGAGAGTGCTGATCTTACTTTCAGGGGAAGGAACAATTTCCAGGCTAAGGGCCCACGTGAGCCACCGGCTCACTATAGAGAGAGACTGAAACACATAATCTTATTAAAAAAATTACTATGAACTTCTATATGTAATGAGATTGTGATTGAACCTGATACTAATGTGAATCAGACTGCAACTGTGCTGATGCATTTGTAAAAGACATGCAATGAGATGCAAATATGTCTCAGGTGTAATGGGATACAAATCTTAAATGTATTGTTAGCATGTTTAATGATTAGCTAATTAAACAGGGATGCAATGCTTAGCCTAGAGAAAGCCAAAGGATTGGTGAAACTATTGGCACGTGCGCCAAATGGTAGTTGTAGGCTAATCCAACAGGTTGTTGCAATTGAAAGGATCTTTGTTTTAGACGAAATCGACATTTATAAATATAACTTCATTGCGTTTGTTATTGGTTAATTAATGATATTGAGCACTCTACTATGAGGAGATAAAAAGGTTTTATTTCTCAATTGACTGGTATGGTGTTGCAGTGTTCTCCCCACTTGATGCAGACAATATAGACCAACATTTATAAATAAATGGAAGTAGGGTTGACACTGTGACACTCATCAACACCCCAACTTTCCCCTCTTAAAATGAGATGTTCTATTGAGGCACCTACACAAGTCATGCAGCTCTGATTGTTTAATAAAACGCTCCCAAAAGTCATACGTCAGACTTTCCATATATGCAGCTCTCATGGCATCAGATTTGATGACTGTGCTTGCTCCAAATGAGTCATAGCTAACGACACTGGATCTGAAGAACCTGCGCTTTGACACTGTGGAGAGTTTCAGCAAACTACGTTGCGCCAAAGTCATTAGTGCCAAAGTGGTCTTCATCGAAGTTGCTCATTTTTATGCTAGTCAGTCGGGCCCAAGCTTGGGAGTCGCATGTGCTCTTGCCAGAAAGAACTGTCCATAAAAGTATCAGTTGGAAGAGATCTCTTCACTCATTCTGAAGCTTTGTCAAAAACCTAAAGCCTAGCTTTTCTCCTCTGGAGTGGAAGATGCAGTGGGAAAAGAGGCCTTACCAAGTTTTTAGTAATCGTTCGAACTTGGGCGATGCCTCCTATGTGTTTCCTAAGAGGTTTATGAATGAGCCTATGAAGAAGAGGATCAACTTGGAGAGTAGCAATGTCTTTTCACTTTATTCTTTTTGTCCCTCTCCTGAGATCGTGAGTGATGGTCTTAAGACTAGGAGCTAGTGAGAGTCTTCTTGGGACTTTCGGTAGAAGAATTTTTAGGAGTGGTCTTAGCTGAGCCCTTAAACAGCCTACTCCTATTTTGGCAGGATTCACAATGCTTTGTGTCATGCACTTTTCCCAAACAGAAAAAGCACAGGGAGCGTGGATCCATCAGCAACATTGATTGGTAACTTTCTTTACATGCTTTAAAGCCTGATTTAGGGAAAGGCATGTTGAATGCAAGACGAAACCATCGAGTGACCTCAAAAGTTTGAGTGTTGCCAGGGAACAAAGAGCTTTGGGAAAATGGTGCCTTCGTCACCAAGAAAATATCTGTGAGGTCATCCAGCACAAGAAGCTGCCGCTGAGACAACAGAGCTGATGTTTCTTTCAAAGAATTAAGAATCTGTGCGTGAATGTGTCTATTAGAAATATTAATTTTAGGGGTGTGGCCAAGCGGTCAACTATGGGGGAGGGCGCATTTTATTAAGGCTCCTAGGGATGCACTTCCAAACTGACAAGGAGCCCCCCAGCAAAGCCAAAACCCCCCACCCCCAGAGGTCAAGCGCCAATTGAACTTGGTTTTGGTTTGCTGAAGTGTGGGCATAGCCCAGATCATTCCTCTGCATATGGCTGTTGCAGCATTGGATAGGTTGCAGCTCCGGACTCAATTGCGGAGTACACCACCATTCGTCTATCCCCCCATGGACAGAGCGGAGATCAGGGGTGCCTGGATGAACTTGTCCGCCGACAGCAGAATCAACATGCTCTGCTTGACGCAAGGTGGGTGCATGCATGGGGCAGCAAGCTCAGTAACTCCTCCTGGCTGCCTTGGGCCCATGAAGTTGCCAGCCTTTGCTGCCTACTGGTGTCGTCCTGCTGATGCGCATACCTTGTGCTTACACCATCTCTGCTCTGCCGCTTGAGCATTGCTCGTGCCCTGGGAGGACCGGTTGCTGAGTCTTGACAGTGAGCCTGGGAGGCCTTGCCAGGACTCTGGAAGCACTACTTTGTGCCTTAGGGGAAGTAAAAGGAAGGCTTGGTAGTGAGCTCTGGTGGAAGCCCACGCCAAGGACCGGTGCCTGGGCCAGGACCATACACCCTTGCAGACTTTGTCAGACGCGCCATATGGTGATTGCAAGCACATTGGGTGCCCTCTCTTCCCTGGTTGCATTAGCAACCCCTGAAAGGGGGACAAGTCACACTCGACCATTTGACCTTTGGTGAACCTGACCTTCGTTCTCAGGCCCATGATATACAAGCAAAGTAAGCACAATAAATCCACACATCTCCTTACCGTGATGAATGCCTCTACAGATAAATGGAGGAAGCAGGACACCAGGATCGAAGCACACATTCACACGCCTAAGACTTCGGACCTGCCCTCTGATGCCCAAGCCACTAGGCCAGACCTCCAATATCTCATGCAAAAGATTAAAAGTGAGATACAGTCAAGCACAGCAGAACTTGGCCTGAACATCACACGCTAGACAAGCAGTTCTTGGTCCTCAAACACTGTATTATTATTATTATTATTTATTTGTATTTGGTTATGACATAACCTTTACAAAAAAAGAAGAAAAAAAAGAAAAGAAAAAGAATGAGAATATAAGAACAAAAATAAAGTTTACAGCAATTTTATTTTATAAATCTCAAATCACGTACATTTTCATACAAAGCAACACTCATGAATGCATAAGAAAAAAGCCAGCAAAAATAGTAACACTAATTAATTCATAGAGTAAAACACCGCAAAATAATGCATACACAAAATGAAACTTCGTCTATCATAAAACATAGACCTTAATTGCATCAACAAGTTCAATGTCTCAGCAATATTGACATCTCATTTCAAAGTCCAATATGTCACACTAAATGACTATGGCAAAAAACATAGTGTTCATGGGTCTCCATATGGCTAACTGAATCGCTACATGTGCAACGTTATGTTACTGCAACCTAGCTATGTATCCAGTAGTCCTTTCAGTCTCCATTTCCAATAGATGTCAATTTACAAGTATTTCTCTAGAATCTGACTACTGCTTTCTGCAGCGAAGTTCCCTTTCCATGTAGCATTTGCCACCATAGCCTGTCGAGATTTACATAATCAGTATTTGATACAAATCTTTTGAAACATTCTATACGCTCCCTTAATGTAATAGTCAATTAATAGATGCTCCAGTGTTTCAATTACACCTCCAGTGCCACAGAACCTAAACAATGTTCGAAACTCTTTCCCTCTTTCCCGTATGTCAGTGATCTCTCGAGTTGATAAGACGTTAAATCTAAAACCCATGAACTCATGTGTCATTTGCTTACCTGGAAACAGGGTCAAATATGGCTCGAATGTCGCCCACGCTTAGTGTGAGTTACCAGCTGTTTATATAAGTGAGTTTCTAGGACTTTCCCAACGGTAACGCTCCAATCCATCCCCTCAAAGATTTTTTTAACTTTAATTGGATTAAAAACTGAGGAGATCAAGTGAAATTATTCACTTGTTCCAGGCATTCAATTTTACGATTGTTTAAATAGCCCTAGGTTGTAGTATCACTACGATAACCACTTCCCAATAGATCTTACAGGGTACCTTTCGTGCTAATAATTAGTTTCCTAAAAAGAGAGACCCTTTGCCACATGACCGTGTTTCCAATTAATGCTAAACCTAATTCGTAGCATATTGCAACCAAGGGGACACACTTTGGTAAGCATTTAAGTACTGATTTATACTATATTATACTTAAGCATTTAAACTTAAGTATAAGTGGGCTTCATATTTTTTTTTTCAAATTTGTTTTATTGGCATCAGCACTTTTACAACTCAGTGCAGGAAACCTTGCAAGCATCAACATATTATTAGACACCAACAGGGTTTTTTACTTTTCTCCCCCCACCCCCTCCAACTTTGAACTCCTAGCCCCAACTGTTTTCCGGCCATTCAAGGGTAGTCTCTTCTTTCCTTTAATTTAGCTCCTCCAGGATCTTAGATCATAGTCCTTTAGTTACACCTTGAGGTTCAATGGCCTGGGTGGTGACACCCTCAGTTCGACTGGTGTTGCCTCCATTCCAGTTCGTCTCCGTCAGGCTCTCATTTCCCTGTGTTATCTTGCCACTAGTTGGCCCGGCCCCTTGTTCCTGACTCAATTCGTTACAGCCCTTCTCAAGCTCCACCTGCCCCTCTTAATCTTTCAAATGTTCTGGTTCGTATTTTGTCAAGAATGGGGCCCATTCCATGGCTCTCGTCGGGGATCGATTGTGTATCAATCTCGTTGGCTCCTCCATTCTGTATAAGTCCAGTGCCTTGGCAACCGATTCCTTATTACTCAGGAGATTCTCCCTTTTCCATCCCCATGCAAGACACGCCCTAGCTGCCATCAGGAGATAGTGCTGCATAAGCGGCGGTTTCTCCCAGTACTCATCTGTCGTTTCCATTCCAAATAACACCAGTAGTGGGTCCACTCTCCTTTCCACCTTATCCAGGTCCCTAATCCAGCCCAGCACCTCTTTCCAGTATTGTTGTACCTTTCCACAGTTCCACCACATATGCCAATAATCAACTACTTGACCACATTTCCTCCAGCAGTGGGGGACAGCCCCCGAGAACATTTTCCCCAGTCTTGCCGGGTCCCATTGACACCTATATAGCAGCTTGAGTCCGTGTAGCTTATACTGGCAGGCCGCTGATGTTCGATGGGCATTTAGGCACAGCGTCCTCCATTGATCTGAGTCTATTTCCTTCCCCAAATCTCTCTCCCACCTCTCCTTAAGTGTAGATACCTTGTCCCCTCTGGCCTCCAGTAGTGCCTGGTACAACTTTGAGGTGAGACCCTGTTTGCCTTTCACTGTGTCCAGCACTCTCTCTGTATGTGTCAGGTCCCTCTGTAGTTCCTGCTTCCATCTTTCAAACATTAGTACCCACTTCAGTTGTAGATATTTAAAGTCTGATAGGCTGCCCACCCCCAGGGCTTATTCCAGGTCTGCTATCCCCACAATTTCGTCCTTCTTAAGAACCTGCCCCACATTCTCTAAACCCACTTCAAACCAGTCCTGGAATCGTCCATGGTCCTGTATGTTGTCTCGTATAGGTGGTGCCCATATATGGCTCAGTAGGGAGGGCCACATTGTGACCCCTTCCATCTCCTTTCTAACTCTCCATAACTTCAGTAGTGCACCCAAGACCTTGTGTAGGTGGATTCTCCTTGGCATGGCTCTCATTGGTGCCCATAGCCACTCCCCCAGTGTGACCGGGCGTAAGCAGTAGTTTTCTATCTCTACCCATTGTTTATCCTTGTCCATACGCAGGTGAGGGACCAGGGCTCTGAACTGGGCTGCTCTATAGTACGTTTTCATCTCGGGAAGTCCCCCCCCCCCCTTTCTCCTTTGGCTGGATCAGTAATTTATAGGCCGCCCTCTGCTTGCCACCTTGCCATAAGAACCTGAGTATTTTCCTCTTGACTTCCCCAAAGTTTATGTCCGGTAGTTCTATCGGGAGTGCTTGATATAAGTACAACATTCTGGGAAGAATCACCATCTTAAGAGCATTCAGCCGCCCTAACTATCAGATTGTCCGTTTTTCCCATTTCTCCATTTCACCCGCTAGCCTGTGCATTAATGGGGGAAGTTACATTTGTATATTCTATCCATACTCCTACGTCCCGTACCCTTTCCTCCATACTTATGGGGACATTCCTCCATCCTGTGGGACGGGGCTGGAGTATCACATTTTTCAAAAATGTGTCCTTCTCTTTTTACGCAGGGTACCGCATGCAGCCGTAACCCCACCCTCCTTAGCTCCGTCTAGCACTTTGCCCATCAGTTCTTTTCTCCGCACTTTGGGACTAGACGCACTTGCATCTTCGGAAGATGTTTTCCTTCCAGTGTCCTCCTCTCCTGCTCCGGTTTAACGGTCGCGTAGTAGTCCGTCTATGCTGTTTCGATTAGATTTTCCTAATTGTTCTTCCTGCGAACGACGTTTCACCAGGGCTGATCCCCATTCTTTGTTTAGAGTGTTTGGGTCCGGATCACCGGTGGGACTCGTGCTTCTTCTGCGATTCCGTTTCGGTCCGGGCTCTTCAACGTTGTCTGGAACGGTGGGAGGAGGTGTTCCAGCGTGTCCCTCCTATGCATTTTCAGAGTTTTATTGACGAGAAGAAGAGACGCCCGGTAAGTTCTTTAATTTTTAGGGCTTTTTAGGGCACCCTTAAGGGTCTTCCCGGTCCGGGAGGGTCTTTAAAAGCTGTGTCACCGGGGTTTCCCCTGAGTTGCCTTCCAGGCCTAAGAAAAGTACCATAGTTTTCTCCGAGGGTCTCTGTAAGGGGCCTACTCACATCGGATTGCAATCCGAGGCCCCTCCTGTGGGGGCTATTCAACGGGCCAGTTCTACTGAGTCGGTGGGTACCGGAGCTTGCTCCGAGGTCTGTGTCTGGAGCTTCCCACACTGACATCGGGGCATGCTGCGAGGCCTCTATTGTGGTTTTCTCTACCGAACCAAGGTTTCAAGGCCCCTCGTGAGGGAGCAGATACCGGACTCTGGTCTGAGGTTCCTCTTTTGGAGGCTAAGGTGACCGACAGAACTGAGAGGCCTGTTAAGGTCTTGTCAGTGAGGTGGGTTCCTCATCGGTCCCGCTCTAGTGGGGGTACCGGTTCCGTTGTGGGGGCACAGAGTGAAGTCGCTGACCGTAATTCCTCTGTTACCGGCGTTGCTGAGGTTCCTCTTTCATAGGCTAATTTGGCTACTAGTATGTCTCAGAAACATCTTAAGCTCGGCTGAGGTTCCTTGTGTCAAGGCTAAAGTCAAGACCCCTGACCGGTCTGCGGAGATCCCTGCCTCACTCACACATGTGACGCAGTTCTCCTCAGGCGTTGACAAAATGGTGCCCGTTCCCGCACGAACTGCGACGGCCATTTTGGACTCTTCCCTTACACCTACGCCATCAGCATTGGGTGCATCTTTTCGGGTGAACAGCGTTTTTCTGGTGCATCGTTTTGTCCAGTTTATCACTGGAACCCTCGGGTGCCATTACAACACGCGGTCTCGCTCGCTGCGGCGTCTGCGCCATTGATCTAAGTCAACCCAGCTGGTGAGGGCCCCTCTTGGCATCCCTCTCCTTTGCGGCCCTGGAGCTATTCGCTCATGAAAGGCTTCCTCCTGCCACAGTGTCTAAGCCTTCGGCGGAAGATGCCTTCTTCAGGAAATTTCAGAAGCTAATGTATTCCGACCCCATGAAGGAATATTTCAGAGGACTTTTTAAGGAAATCTGCCCTCCAGGCCCCGGTTCCATTCCGACTTCCGACGGTTCCCATCACAGCACTGGTTGTTCCGGCAGCTGTCCCACCTCTGCCAGTTGGCCCACCTCCAGCCATTCTGCCCCCCTTGTCCCCAATTGACAAGTCTTCGGCAGAGCCAGACGTGATGCAGGTCGACACGCAAGGGGGATCAGGATGACTTTTAGGGCATTTCATGACCGGGTACTGGACATGACGACTCTTCTGAATGTTCCAGTACCTGAGGCACCCGCTCCACAGGAAGGGGTGCTTTCGGGGGCGTTCACCTTGTCTCCTCAGGAGCGCACCGGATTGTTCTTTCAGAAGGACGTTTTGGCCGAGGTCCGCAAAGTCTGGGATAAGCCACACTCTGGGCTGCATGTTAACAAAAATATTGACCCTCATTATAGGCTTCATACTTCGGAGGAGATAGCCTTAACGTCTTGCCCGTTTCCTTCCTCCTTCCTCCACAGTGGTGGCCATTACACTTCAATCCAGACTGGCTTCAGCGTCATCTACAGCAGCGGCTCAGGTTCTGGCCAAAGAGGACAAGCTGATGGACTTGGACTGTTTGGGAAGGAAGATCTTTGCTAATTTGGCTCTGCAGTTGCGCCAGGCGAACGCAGAGCTCGTTTTAGCGGGGGCAAATATGAAAATGTAGTAGGCTCTGTGGGAATTTGAGGTGTTCATTCCTGTGTACAAGCTGGATGATTTTAAGGCTGGCTTGTCAGACACCAGAGTCCTGGCGCAGGATATGCTTGAGGCTGCAGAGCACCATGTCGACACCTTGGCTCGGGCCTCATGCTGGGCGTGGACACGTCTCGTCAGGCTTGGCTTGACCCCACAAAGTTTTCCAGGGAGGTGCAGGATAAAGTTCTGGACCTGCCCTTTGACGCTAAAGAACTGTTACATTCGTCAACGGACGTAGAGCTGACTAAAACTAAGGACAGCACCCAGACAGCAAAGTCCTTGTCCGTTCTGGTGAAACCTCCTTTCTGAGCTCAGAGAACGCACTCGCAGCCTCGGCCCTCCTCTGGTTTTTGGTAGTCTCTGGATCGAAAGACACACAGTCGATCCTCCAGCTGTAAACTCCTGTCGGCGTCAGCAGCGAGGCCGATTTTTCTCTCGGTTCTCTGCCTTCTCTTCAGGATCTGGGGGCCTCGCCACCGAGAAACCCTCTAAATAAATGAGGTTTTTCAGCACTCGCACGAGACCCCGGTGGGAGGACGCATTGCGTCTCACTGGGAGGCGTGGCAGACCATCACCGAGGATCGGTGGGTCTTGTCTGTTGCTTTGGCGGGCTTCCGCTTGCCCCTTCTCCACCCTTCAATCCTCCCTTCCAGCAGTCGGGGACGCCCTCCCTCAGAGCCGAAGTCCAGAAACTTCTGGATCTCATGGCGGTGGAACCCGTTCCCCTAAGGGAGGGAGGTGAGGGCTTCTACTCACGTCTGTTTACGGTGCCCAAACCCAACCTGGCTGGCCTGCGCACCATCCTAGACCTTTCCCAGTTCAACCTTTCTCTTCCCCCAAGAGAAATTCAAGATGATCACCCCCTGTCAGATAAAGTCCTCTCTACAGAAGGGCGACTGGCTCAGCATGGTGGACCTTCAGGATGCTTATATGCATATCCTCCTTTGGAGCCCACATCGGAAATACCTACGGTTTTCAATGGGGAAGGAGCATTTCCAGTGTTGTGTGCTCCCGTTTGGTCTCAGCTCGGCACCACGTGTCTTTACGAAGATGATGTCGGTCATTGCAGCTTATCTTCAGCTACATGGTATCCATGTGTATCTGTATTTGGACGAGTGGCTGCTGCGCAGTCCTTGTCCTGTAAAAGCCTCGGGCAACCTTCAATCTCTCCTCCAGCTCCTGTTCCACCATGGGCTGTCGGTGAACTGGCAGAAATCCTACATGACGATCTCTCAGGACTTGATTTTCCTGGGTTTTCGTTGGAATATGATCGATTTGCAAGGTATACCTACGGGGGACAGAATGGCGGATCTGTTCGCCACGTGTCAGGTGTTTATGCAGTCGGAGAGCATGTCGGCGTGGTGATTTCAGAAGCTTCTGGGCCTCATGGCTTTGTGCGTGCTGGCTCTTCCTCTTGCTCGTCTCAAGATGAGGAGGACGCAGATGGCTCTTCGGAGCTCATGGCTTCAGGCAGCGGATCCAGATTCCAAAATGATATTGGTTTTTTCATTGCCTGTATTCTTCCCAGACCCGGCCTCTGAGCTTTTCGTGACCTTTGGAAATCCGCAAGGAAAGCCGGCCTCGAAAGCGACCATCTCCCGGTGGATCGCTGCCTGTATTTCCGAGGCGTACGTGTTAGGGAGAATTCTCTGTTAAGGCTAATTTCCCAAACCTAGTGAGTCCCCCAGCAGCTTTGCTGGATTTTTTGGGGTTTATTTTTTTCTCCTGCTAAGAGTGAGACTCTTTTTCTCCCACTCTTAGACATGATTTGAGATATCCTTTGACTTTATAATGTGTTTTATGGGCTATGGGGTCTTTTACTCGATAGGGTTTCATGTGGTTTTTGGGAAGTGTTACACAGCACCCTCAGTGCAGTAACCCAGGGGTGTTATAGTGACCCCCAAACATAGACTCCATACCCTGAGACTAACTACTGTCTCCCAGGGCATGTAAAGTCACCATTGACTTTAGTAGTCTTAAATTGGGAACAGAACTAGTACAAACCATCATATTGTGGAAGTACTGGTAGGGGTAATTAGATTGCCCCTGGGTCTGTTTTTCGAGGGGGCACTGTGCAGTCCCCCCTCGTCGAGTTTCTGGCTGGTGGCAGTGGATACCACGCAAAATATTCCTTAAGAATATTTACTATGGGATTTTCCCATTCATTTGCACCACTTTTTGGTACAATGTTAAAGATACCGCTGGGTTATTTATTTAATATTTATTCCCCGGTTGGGTCTTTTCGCCAGGACTCGGTTTTAAAAGGGCATTTGTGTTCGCCTCTGTAACTCCAACCCAAGTCGAGCCCTTAGTTCCACTTTTTGGCGGGCTTCTCCACAGAAGCCTCCAAAAGTGGTGCCACTCTGTCTGGGTCTACATGATGTGTGGGAGGGGGGTTTAGGTACCCTGGACTGAGTTGCCTCGGCAACTCAAGTCGCACTCTTGTGTGATTGGCCCAGTGGTGAGCCGCCCGGCTCACCACTTAGCATGTTTGAATGACAGCTAGGACTGATGAATGGGGGTTTTCTGCATAAAAGCAGGGCTTTGGGGACTGGAACTTCAGAAGTCGCCACAGGACCAAAGAATCCGAAGAGGGAGAAGCTGAGCCGACCTGCAACGACGACACCACCGGTGGAGCCCTGCTGAACCGTCTCACCACTTCCCAACGACAGAGAAGATCTTCATCCCGGAGAGTCTTCTTCCTCTGAACTGGTGGGGATAACCAGTTCGCCCTCTTTTTCGCCTTCCTGGATCGTCTCGTGGTCGAATCGCCCGTGCCAAGCACCCCGGCAACCGGGATACCACGCTTTTCCACTACCGCGAATAAAAGGGTAGTACCTTTTAACCGGAGAACTCCGCGGCTGGTTTCTTCCTTGGCAGTGCAATGACCTACAGCTTTCCTCCACGTCGAGATCTTCTCTTCCTCTGGACGACGCCACAACTTGCATCCACTGCCAGGAACAACTGCCCCCGCTGGAGGATTCTCTCCACTTTCAAGGTACTGTGTCCGCCTGACCTCCCTCGCAACGGTCTGTGTGGGGTGTCTCGTAAATCCTCATCTTACCACTTGGGTTGCCCTAGGCTGGCTAACTGAACTTTTCTGAGCAGAACTGATTCCTTTTTAAACCCTCTGCAAGACTTTCCAAGCCTTTTAAACTGTATGATCTTGGGCGCATTGGTGTTTTACTCTCTCTAAGAGGGAGCCTGGCCTCTGAACTTTTTGCTCACAAGTAGACTTTGACTTTCCTGCCTTGCTGAGTGCTTCTAAAGTATTGTGTTGTGTGCTGTTTCTAATTTCTGCCTTTTCCCTCCCTTTTTCTTAACTTATTGGAGTGCCATCTTTAGATAAGCGCTCACCTCTGTCTGGAAATAAGTGGTGTTAACAAAGACTTGTCTAATAAGGAATAAGGGATGCATATATATTAATAGTGACTGTGTTTTTGAACTTGCTTACAATAATAGTGCTAGAGTATTTCTAAGTGTGTCTTTAAATAAATAATTATATACTTGATACCAAAGCTCTGGTCACTGTTTGCTTGTGCTACTGTATTTTGGTACCTATCTTGTATACTCTATATACTGTCTAACTCTTCTTGAGAGAAGTCTGGCTGCTCAGCCACAGCTACCAGGTAAATCTGGGTGGTACAGACTGCTACCAATTGGGTTTACTGCCAACACCTGTAGTCTTAAGCCTTTTGCAGTGGTCCCTAAGGGAACTGCACAGGTTTCTGCCTAACAGTATACCATTCAGGGTCTTCGGGCCCCAAAGGGAATCATGCTTATCTTGTGCGGGGCAAAGCGGCTGCCGTTGCCTTTCAAAAATACGTTCCCTAGGAGACCATCGCGAAAGCGGCTACGTGGGCCTCCGCATCGGCTTTTTGTAAGCATTACTGTCTGGACCTGAGCTTCAGGGCTGATGCTCAGTTCGGTCAAGCTGTGCTTAAGAGCCTGTGTCAGAAAGGAGTTTCCATCCACCCGTAATTCCTGAGAGGAGTGCTTGGGAATCTCCCATAAGTATGGAGGAAAGGGGACAGGACGTAGGAGTATAATAAAGTTACTCACCGTAGTGACTACCTTAATCCTAGTCCATAGTCCCCTTTCCTCCATCCGCCCGCCGTCCCCTCTAAAAAGTTTCCTCTGTTATTGCTTAAAGGTCCTAGACCTGACGATAGAAAAGGACTGATGGGCGATGCGCTGGGCGGAGCTAAGGAGGACAGGATTAAGTCTGCGTGCAGTACCCAGCGTAAAAAGAGGAGGACACATTTTTGAAAAATGTTATGCTTTTCACAAAGTGTTCTGGTCCCGTCACACACGACTCATGAATGTCCCCATAAGTATGGAGGAAAAGGGACTATGGACTAGGACTAAGGTAGTCACTACGGTGAGTAACTTTATTAATCTCTGTGGTATTCGCACCCCTAGGTACTTTGTGCAGCCCCTTTCTACTGGTATCCCCAGGCCCGACCATCTCAACAATTGTTCTGGCGTACCTTCCCCCAGGGGAAGTATAGTTGATTTGCCAATATTTATCTTAAAGCCTGACACCCTTCCATATTCCTTCATTGCCCAAAGTGCTCGCTGTAGAGAGTCCCCTGTATTCGACAGGTACATTAGGATGTACATGCTTATTTTGTGTTTCTGCTGCCCCACTACAATCCCCTCTATCCCGTCATCTCCCCTTATCCGCTCGCCTAGGGGCTCCATTACCAGGGCAAACAGGAGCGGTGATAGAGGGCAGCCCTGCCTGGTGCCTCTAGTCAGGTGGATTTCCTGTGACGTGACTCCATTCACCATTTCTCTGGCAGTTGGTCCTGTATAGATCGCTCTAATTGCCCTGCACATCTCGTCTCCCACCCCTATTTTCTGCAGCACTGCAAAGACGAAGGACCACTCCACCCTATCGAATGCCTTCTCAGAGTCTAAATTTAGGAGCGCCTTTTCCCCTGGGTGCTCCCCTACATGCTCCATTAGGTCAAGTGTCTTTCTAATTGCATCCGGCCCCTGCCTACCCGCTATGAATCCCATTTGATCGGGGTGTATTATGCGCGGTCGTTTTTCTTCAAATCTCATTGCCAAGATGCGGGTGAAAATCTTTTCATCAACATTCAGGAGGGAGATTGGGCAGTATGAGGAACAGATGGACGGGTCTTGATCCTCTTTGGAGATGACGGAGATCTGGGCCTTGCTAAATGATTCCAGGGCCTGCCCTGTCTCCAGGATGTGGTTATACAGTTTGACCAGGTGTTGTGTCAGGGCTCCTGAGTATTTTTTGTAAAACCCTATCGTATATCCATCTTCTCCCAGGGCCTTCCCGCTCGGGAGGCTGCATATTGCGCATTGGACCTCCTCCGCCTTGATCGGACTGTCTAAATGATCCATCTCTAGGAGTGTGAGTTTATTCATATGCACTTCGCTCAGGTATGTCCCGACTCCTCCATCCGCTCCCCCTGCTACAGTCAAGTACAGTGTTTCATAGTACTGCGCGAACCCTTCCGCTATGTCATTCGGTGTATGCCTGTCTCTTGCCCCTTCTTCCGGGTTCCCCAGTTTTGCAACCACCTTTCTCCCCTCTGGGCTCGGAGCCTAGCCACCAGGAGTGCGTCTGCCTTGCCACCCTTTTCGTAGTATTTTTGTTTCAAATATATCAACTTTCATAGCGTCTCTCCCATACCAAGAACCCTTAGTTCAGCCCTCTTAGCCAGCACCTTCCCCCTGAGTTCCTCAGTGTCCTCCTCCCAGCGTGCATCTCCTTTTCCAATTCTACTATTTCCTTGCAGATTTTCTCTTCTACCAGACCTCTGTCCCTCTTCTTGCTCGCCCCTTCTCTTATCAGCATACCCCTCCAGGTGGCCTTCCCAGCATCCCACACTGTTTCTATATTCACTTCCCCGGTGTCATTTAATTCAAAATATTCTGCTATTCCTTCAGACAAGTTGTCAGAGAAGAGGGGCTTGTTCCAAAGCGAGTCATTGCACTGCCACGTGCCCCTTGGTCTGTATAGGCCAGAGATTTCAAACCATGTCATGGTCTGACCATCCCACAGGTCTTATGACACTGTCCACCAGTCTCAAACTATGCTATTTGTTGAGGAAGCGCTAATCGATCCTCGTATATGTTTTATGTGGGGGGGGAGAAGAACGTGTATCCCTCTTCTCTTGGGTGTTTCTGCCGCCACATGTCCACAGTGCATACTTCTCCATTGTCTGGCCCAAATGACCCCATTTATCACCTCCTTTGTCCGTGTTATCCTCTCTAGTCTTTCTGTCCCATGTTTCATTCGCCCAGGCATTAAAATACCCACCATTAATGTATGTCAGCCTCCCGCTCATGTATCCTATCCATTGCTTCTTTTATGAACTTTTCTTGTCCCTGAATTGGGGCGTACACTGCCGCCAGTAGCAATTTGGCTCCTTCCAGGGTTCACTCTATTGTTAGCTGTCTGCCCTCAATCAGGTTAGTGGCTACACAGTCTTGGATTCAATATTGTTTATGGAGGATTATTCGCACTCCTCCCTTTTTCGTGTGTCCGGATGCCCATTGTACTCGCCTCACCCCTCCACCTCGCAGTTCTCGCTCCTCTCCCTTCACCAGTCTAGTCTCTGCCAAAAATAGGATGTCCAGGGAGGCTTTCCCAAACTCCCTTGTTACCAACGATCTTTTGGTCCGGGGGTTCAACCCTTTTACGTTTAGAGTGCCCATCTTCAGGCCCTTCTTAGCCGCACCTTCCCCATCACCATTTCTGTTATTCCCATTTGCCATCTCGCGACTTGGGTTTGATGCCGCCTCAAGATGTATGTCCTTTCCCCTCAGCGGGTTTTGCCAAACATTTCTTAAGTTGGCCTTACTGGTACCAGTAAACCCCATGAACTTTTTTAACCACACAACCTTCAACAAGGTGAACCCTTCCAACTTGGGGGTATGAACAATTATATGGGAGATGCCCCCTCTCCCACTGGGGGCCACTTTGGCGAGTTAGGACTGCCTCCCTCCAGCACCTTTCCATGTTTACCTGAGCTTCCACCCGGGCTTCGTTGATGAATGTGTAATCGCTCATCTTATCTACGTTGTCAACTCGGTGCCCCTGCTTTTCTTGGGCGCCATGTCCTTTTTTTGGTGAGGGGCCATTGAGCCTCATGAATTTCTGCCCCGTCTCCTTCTCTGTGGCACTGTCGCGGGCCGAGGGCGTGACTCCTCCAAGGACGGTTTTTTACACTCTCCTGGTCTCTACGGGGACGTTAGGGTACGGTAGCAGCCCTCCTTGGAACTGCCTCCCCTGGGTCATGCTTCTTCCCTTGCTGCTGTGTTGTGGACTGTGCTGGTTGTTGGTACTGCCCCTGCGAGAATACGAGAGGCCGTGAGAATGCTTTGATATGGCTGTCATATCCCTAGAACCCTTCTTCCCAGAATGTGGAGAGCATGCGCCTACCCATATAGTCTCACCTGTTTAATTATGATGGCGAGCTCTCCGTCCTGCTTCTCACTGCAGGGGCGCTTTTAGATAGACCTAGTTTCTTCACTGGCCCATGTGCGTAGCCGCCCAAACCGGCTGTGGCTGAACCACTTCAAAGGTAAGTATCCTTCGATAATGATTATTGTCCATATTCTTTTGTAATGTCTTTCTCCTTGATTATTGTCTGTACCTCTTGTAATGACTTTCCTTTTCCCCAGCGGAATTGTGGTGCAACTAGCGAGCCCCAATGGAGAACAGGGGAGTTTGCGATGTCCCAATAGGTGGTAAGTTTGGTTCTTAGGTGAAGCGCAAGGTTTGGATTGCGCGCAACCTTAGCGTACTGTCTTTATAGTTTTTCTAACCTTGTTTGTCCTTTTCTGTTGCAGGGATGGCCTGGCAAAGTCAGTCTGTAATGCTGTTATCTGAAGATCTGCCGGCGGGTGAAGGATGCCTGGATCCGCAAGGATGCTGGCCGAAGATGGACTCCCGAGCAAGAGTTGAGGCTGGGAGCCGGGATCAAGTAAGGATGCGTTCCGACTGCGGTCGCTGCTGGAATCTGGTAAGAATGCGCTCTGACTGCAAATGCTGCTAGAGTCAGGTAAGGATGCGCTCAGACTGCAGTTGCTGCTGGAATCAGGTGAGAATGCGCTTCAGGCGATGATTATTGCTGGAATCAGGTAAGATGCACTTCAGGCGGCAGTGAGCGTTACGTTGCTATAAGCAGACTAACGCAAAGCGCTTGCATGCGGGCGGGGCAGGCTTAAATAGCCTGGTCCCAGCCACGCCCACTTGTTCTGACTTGTGGCTCCACCCTGCCACTCCCAGAAGATGCTGCACGTGCAGCCCAATGCACTCCTATAGCCACACCCGACCTGGAGGCACGTGGAGGCCCTGCAGGGGAGAAATAGCATGTGCACCAGAATAAAAGTGTGCAGAGCACACTTTCTCATGAGCCTGGCGCCAAAGGTGCCAGGACTGCATCCAACTGGACCCTTTATGTAGTGGAGCTTGTGGTTCTTGCCCTATGGCCATGGCAGCACTCCCCCTCAAGGCCCCTTTCACGGGTGCTCTTCCTCCTGGTCCTGGCTTGGCGGGATTTTTACGATGGAATTGTGTGATTAGGGGTGGAGCATGGACAAATTCACTAGGTTCCCATGTACGGTCTTGAGGTCCATAACCTTTCCAGTCTATAAGGTAGCACAGTTTAGATCGCACTATCTTGGAATCCAGAATGGTTTTGACTTCGTATTCCGGTTCTCCTTCTATGATGTCGGGCTCGGGTGGTGCCTCAATCCGAGTATCTGGTTTCATTGGTTTCAAGAGAGAAACGTGGAAAACCAGATGGATCCGCATATTAGATGGTAAATACAATTTCTTGGCAGCGGGGTTAATGATGGCTTTGATGGGGTAAGTTCCCAGGTACCTGGGACAGAAGGCTTGTGGTTCTTTCAAGGGAATGTTCTTGGGCGCCAACCAAACCTTATCCCCAACTTGATAGTGCAGAGCTTTTCTTCGATGTCAGTCTGCACATTTTTTCTGTTGTTCTTTGGCTTTGGTCAGGTTTTCAGATGCTTCTTTAAGGGTTCGAGTGATAGTCTTGTGCAAGGTTGTAACTGTTGACATTTCCAATTCATCAAGTGAATCAAAAGTGGACGTTCGTGGATGCCGACCATGCACTGTGTAGAATGGGGTCTGTCCGGTGCTAGTCTGGATGGAATTATTTTAGGCGAATTCGGTCAACCAGAGAATGTTTTTCCAGGACTCCTCAGTTTGTTGTAACATACACCTCAGGTATTGCTCCAAGGTCTGGTTGGTCCATTCGGTTTGGCCATCGGTTTGGGGATAATGACTCGTGGATAACCAGAGGTCAATTTTGGCTATTTTGCAGCACCTCCTCCAGAGTGCTGAGACGAATTGTGTTCCGCGATCTGAGATCAATACCAACGGGAAACCGTGTAACTTGACAATTTGCTCCATAAACACGGTGGCAAGGGCGGAAGCAGTGGGAAGCCCTTTCAATGGAATAAAATGAGCCATCTTGGAGAATAAGTCTACAATAACGAGGATTGTGTTAAACCTGTTGCAGAGAGGAAGATCAGTGATAAAGGCTATGGACCGCGTATGCCATGGTACTGGTGGTACAGTCATGGGACAAAGTAACCCTGCAGGACTTAACTTCTGAGATTTGTGTTGCACGCAGACACCACAGGTCGCAATGAATTGGGCAATATCTTTTCTCCAGGATGGCCAACAATAGCCCTTTTGTATTTTAGCCCGAGTCTTGGCAATCCCTGGGTGTCCTTCCACTAATGATTCATGGTAGTTTGCTATATCTGGTCTTGTAATTTCTTGTCCTGAATATATAGTCTTCCTTGAAAATAGGGTAGATCATGTTCGATGGTGTATTGGTCTCCTCTAGCTAGCCACTCCTTATGTGCTGTTTGGTTCATATGAGATCGGAGATAAGTTTTCAAGTCGTCCAAACATGCGGTTGCAGCAATTTGGTTTTGGATCCGCTCTTCGGAAATGATGGCCACAGGCTCAGATGTGGTGAAAGCTTCTTTGTCCTCACCCATGTGTGGCAGAGCGTCTGCTTTCCCATTGTGTGCTCCTGGTCTGTAAGTAATGACAAAATCGTATTCTGCAAAGAAGAGAGCCCAGCAAAGCTGGCAGTCTTCAAGTATTGCAGATTATGGTGATCTGTGATAACTGTGACTGTGTCTCTTGCTCCCAGAAGATAGTGTCTCCATGTTTTGAAGGCTCCTTTGATCGCAAGCAGTTCTTTGTCAGTGATTGCATAGTTCAGTTCTGGCGCAGAAAACTTACGGCACCAAAATGCTGTGGGATGTAATTGACCTGTCTCCGGGGTCCTTTTGCGATAATACTGCTCCCATGGCTACGTTGGGGGCATCTGTTTCGACCACATATGGCGGGTCTGGTCGAGGGTGTCGAAGAACTGGTGCTGAGGTGAAAGCGAGTTTCAATTCCTGGACGGTGTTTTCTGCTTCGGGGGACCAGAAGAATTTCTTATTTTTTTTCAGTAGGGAGGTAATTGGATGAACTATTTGTGAAAACCTTGGAATACACCGACGATAGAATTTGGCAAATCTGAGCACACTCTGTACTCCTTTTGTGGATTTTGGTGATGGCCATTGAAGGATAGCATCCACCTTGCGTGTGTCCATGTGTACTCCTCGTGGTGTGAGCATGAAGCCCAAAAATTCAACTTCGATTACATGGAAGAAACACTTTTCTAGTTTAGCAAACAGCCGATGCTGCCAAAGCTTTTCCAGAACTGCTCTTACATGGCTAACATGATCCTCCTTGGACGTTGAGTTAATAAGAATGTCATCTATGTAAACGAGTGCGCAAGCATCCAATAATTCATGGAGCACATCGTTCAAAAAGAATTGGAACGCTGCCGGGGCATTACATAATCCAAAAGGCATGACCTGATTCTCGAAGTCAATATTTGGTTTGGAATGCCGTCTTCCACTCGTCTCCCTAACTCTCACAAGATGATAGGCTCCTCGTAGGTCCAGGGTTATGTAAATTTGAGCATTCTTCACCTGATCTTGAAGCTCCGGGATGGGTGGCAGGGGGTATCTGTTCTTTACCATGATTTGGTTCGGCGCTCTATAATCTATACAAGTTTTTAAGTTGCCCTCTTTCTTTGGTACGAAAAAGAGAGCCGAGGAGGCAGGGGACTTAGATGGTCGGGTGAAGCCGTTGGCTAGGTACTGATTCAGGTAAAATTTCAGATGCTGGTTTTCTTGCTCCGTGAGAGCGTAAATTCAACTGCAGGGAATTGGTGCTCCGGACACCAGATCGATTTGGCAGTCGTAAGGTCTGTGTGGGGGCAGGGTGTTTGCTTGCTCCTTCTGGAACACATCCTGGTAATCCAGATATTCAGGGGGTAGGGAACCAGAGAGCCCCAGGATAGATTTCGTCTTGAGTTCCCGGCTCTTCACATTTTTGTGGTAGCAGATGTTAGCGCATTCTTAAGGGAATGTCAGCACTCGTTTTCGCCTGTCGATCCTAAGGTTGTGGGTTTCCAGCCAAGGCATTCCTAAAATCATCTGGAACTGAGGAGCTCCAATAAGATCGAAAGAGATGCCTTCCCGATGACCATCCTGACACATCGGCATGACTTTTTCTGTATGTTGCGTCACTGGGCCGGATGACAACTGAGAACCATCCACTGCTGTGACGTTTTCTGATTTTAGCTTTTGCTGAAGAGGAAGGCCTATTCGTGCAGCCAGATCTTGATCAATGTAACTTCCCACTGCTCCGCTATCAATATCTGCCTCCAACGCAAGTACCTTTGACGGTTGTTGGTGGTTGACCAAAAGTACCAGGATGACCAGATGGGAGGTCTGTACAGAGTCCTTCTTTTCGCTCGACAAGAGGACCCCTACGCTTGTCGGGCGTTGGAGTTTTCCCGGTTTTTTCCCTTTTCATCGTTGCCATTGTCCGTTGCACCAACTATCTTCTTAGGGGGTTTTACTGGGCATTCCCAGAGGAAATGTTCTTCTCTTCTGCAGTATAAACAGAGTTGTTGTTGTCTTCTCTTTTCTCTCTCCACCTTGGAGATAGGAACCCGTAATCTCCCAATCTGCATAGGCTCGATTTGTTTGTGGGTTTTAGTTTGGTTGTCCCGGGGTCGCATATAGACCGACCTCCCTTCAGTTCTTGTGGGATCCATTTTTAGATTCTGCAACCTGTGGTCATCTGCACCGTATTCCGCACAACCTTCAGGAGGATTGACCACTTGGGCTAGAACATCCTTTAGTTCGCCACGCAATCCCCGATAAGAGTGTGGTCCTCTTCTCTTCTGGCCAATTTGTCTGTGTTATGAGACAATTAAAGGTAGCAATATATGTCAGCAGATCTTGGTTTCCCTGCCTGAGTGACAATAGTTCGTTATCCAGGGCTTGTCCTTGGGTGTGTCTAGCAAACAATTTGTCCATCTCACGTTGGAATTCCCCAACGTTTCGGAATAGAGGATCATACTGGTTTACTAATGGTATCGACCAGTCCGCTGCGCTGCCTCCTAAATATGAAAGAACAAAGGCGACTCTTGCGCTATCGTTTGGAAAAGCCCCAGGCCAGCACAAAAAGTGGAGGCGACATTGGTTCATGAATATAGCATACTTATTGGGATCGCCCGTAAAGCGTTCGGGCGGGGCCAGTGGCACTGCACCTGGAAGCACCACTTGAACTGGTGACGATGGCTGCGGCATAGGAGGCATTGCAAGCCCAATGGAAACTGACTTGCGTGGGTCTGAAGCATCTGTCTTGCCAAGTAATCAGTTTGTTCTCGAGCTACAATAAGGTCCCTTCTTGAAGGCATTGGCTGCTTGTCTGGAGGCATGAACTTCTGCCTCTAGTTCCCCCAGTAGTTGGGCCAGCTGGTCTGTTTCTGAGGTTTCCATAACACCCAGGCAGAGATTCTGAGAGGCTTTGCATTCTGTTATGCTCACCTGGTCGCTGCAGGGACGTTGGGGCATGGTTGCAGCCCTGCCTGGAACTGCCTCCCCAGGCTTCTTCTCCTGCTCCTGTGTTGTGGACTGCACTGGATGTTGGCACTGCCCCTGTGAGAATACGAGAGGCCGTGAGAATGCTGTGATATGGCTGTGATCTCCCTAGAACCCTTCTTCCCAGAATGTGGTGAGCATGCGCCTACCCATATAGGCTCATCTGTTTAATTATGATGGCGAGCTCTCTGTCCTGCTTCTCCCTGCAGGGGCGCCTTTAGATAGACCTAGTTTCTTCACTGGTCCATGTGCGTGGCTGCCCAGACCGGCTGTGGCTGAACCACTTCAAAGGGAAGTATCCTTCAATAATGATTGTCTGTATTCTTTTGTAATGTCTTTCTCCTTGATTATTGTCCGTACCTCTTGTAATGTCTTTCCTTTTCCCCAATAGGTGATGTGAGGCCCAGCGGAATTGCGGTGCGAGCCCCAATGGAGAACAGGGGAGTTCATGATATCCCAATAGGTGGTAAGTTTGGTTCTTAGGTCAAGCGCAAGGTTTGGATTGCGCGCGACCTTAGCATAATGTCTTTATAGTTTTTCTAACCTTGTTTGTCCTTTTCTCTTGCAGGGATGACCTGACGAAGTCAAACTGGAATGCTGTTATCCGAAGATCTGCCGGCGGGTGAAGGATGCCTGGATCCGCGAGGATGCTGGCCGAAGATGGACTCCCGAGCAAGAGTTGAGGCTGGGAGCCGGGATCAGGTAAGGATGCGTTCCAACTGCGGTCGCTGCTGGAATCAGGTAAGGATGCGCTCCAACTTCGGTTGCTGCTGGAATCAGGTAAGATGCGCTTCAGGCGGCAGTGAGCGTTACGCTGCTATAAGAAGACTAACGCGAAGCACTTGCATGCGGGTGGGGCAGGCTTAAATAGCCTGGTCCCAGCCATGCCCACTTGTTCTAACTTGTGGCTCCACCCTGCCACTCCCAGAAGATGCTGCACCTGCAGCCCAATGCACTCCTATGGCCACGCCCGACCTGGAGGCACGTGGAGGCCCTGCAGGGGAGGAATTGGCACGTGCACCAGAATAAAAGTGTGCAGAGCACACTTTCTCATGAGCCTGGTGCCATAGGCACCAGGACTGAGTCCTACTGGACCCTTTACGTAGTGGAGCTTGTGGTTTCTGCCCTATGGCCATGACAACAGGTCGTGAGGGCCTTGCAGGCCCCTCATCTGATGCTCTGCGTCCGATGTGAGGTGTCTCAAGCCTTGTTCCGCCTCTTCGATTGACGTCAGTCTATATTCTACTCCTTCGGCCTCAAATTCTAGTGCGAATGGGTATCCCCACCTGTATCGGATTCCCCTCTCCTGCAGCCAAGTCGTGAGTGCCTGCCGCCTCTTCTCCATGCCAGTGAGAGGTTAGAAAGGCCCTGGTATATAAAGACTTTGGAACGTTCAAACTCAATTTCTTGTTGTTTCGCTCTTTTTAATACCTCCTGTCTCTGTAAGAATGTGGCCACTGTGGAGCGGGGGCCGTTTCCATAAGGTTTCCCTCCTCTGTGCAGCCTTTCCAACTGCGCTGTCTTGCCGCCTTCCGTTGTGAAGAGTTGGTCTATTAATGCATGTACTTTTTCCTCGACATGTCGCAGCGTTTCTCTTTCCACTTCTTTCAGGCCCAGTATTTGCACGTATTTCCTTCTCTCCCTGTTTTCAAGGTCGTCGATTTTTAACCTAATTTCTTCCTCCCTCAGGTCCAGCTCGGTCATTCTGGCATCAGGGCGCAGCGCCACCATGTCAGTGTTGAGCTGGTTGTGTTGCAGAGCCTCAACTTTACCTTCATCTGTGGTAACTCTGCCAGTTAGGTCGGCTAGCGATGCTTGTATATCCCCTCTCAGGGCCTTGATATCTGCCAAAATGTGTCCTGTATCCTCTTTTGTGGAGAACTGGGAGAGGTCGATTCCTGGGGCCATCGTGTAGTGGGGGCGTATCTTATGCGCTTGTCTCAATCCCTTCAGTGTAGACTTGTGTTCCACCTTTTACCTCCCTTTTCAGTGCGCAATTCGATCCTCCCTTCCCCCTCTACTAAGCTGCTTCTTTGCCTTCTACACGTTATTCACACTGTCCTGGCCCACCGCTTTCGTGTGACCCCTTTTGCTGATTGAATCGTCTCCGGGAATCTGAGTGTGTCCTCCCGGTTGCCCCTCTCTTGCCCGCAGCCCCCTGTAGTGTGGCGTGTCGGGGGGGCTAGGGAGGCGTGCAGGGTACTTATTTTGGGTCTGTCAACGTTTGGGTGTCTTTCCTTGCTCCATGCTGGCAGTGCCTGCAATTTTCACCTCAGCGCCCAGGGTGGGGGACCACACGCTGCTATCCCTTGGCGTCTCTTCGCTTCTTCTTCACGCTGGCGGGGGGTGCTCCGTGCGTGTAATGCACTGCCTGGCGATTCTGGGGTCCGCCTGCAGCCATGATGTTTGGTGTGCCGTAGGCGGGATAAGATTCACATCGGTGGCTTCCTCCGGTGCTCTGCGTTGCTTGTTGTGGGGTGCCCTTGCTGCGGCTTGGCCCATTCCTCTGTGCAAGTGCTGTTAAGCGGGGCGCATTATGCCGGGCCGCGTTGACTTCTATGCCGGGCTGCGTTGACTTCCAAGCGCGGCCTTGGTTCTGCCTACACCATCGAGTGTGGCCCCTCCGCGTTACTGCTCTTCGCTTCGGCGTCTGAGGCCGTTTTATCGTCTGCAGGTGCCTCCATTGTTTCTGCTTCGAGCGGGTGTCTCCATTTAGGAATCCCACGGGTCTGGGTGCTCTATCTCGTTTCTTGAGTGCTGGAGGGAGCAGGAGCTGCGTTCTCGAGCAGCCATCTTGTCCTGCGCCCTCTAGTGGTCTCCAGGCTTCATATTTTGATGGTTCTTCTATAACACAGAGGGGATAGCTCAACTCCATAACATAACTGGGGTATTGTCTTACACTTGTAATAGAGCAAAGTTGGTAAGAAGGAACATTTCCCAAATTACATCAATTTTTACTCCCTCCACCACCGGGGGAGCAAAGGCAGTGGCTTCCAAAACTGCACTGGCATCAAAAACATATAAATTAAAAATCATCAGCGCAAACACACAGCCTTGTCGAAGTCCATTAGTAGCATTGATAGGTATAGCTTTCAGTTCGAGTTGTTGAGACGCACCTGCAACTTAGACCCCTTATGCAGATGAAACAGTATCGAAAGCAGGGAAGATGGCATACCAATTAGGCTTAATTTCTCCCAAAGCAAGCTTCCATCCACCATATCAAATGCCATTGTGAGGTCAATTGATGCAACATAAATGGGAACACTATTAACCCTCTTTGCTTTTTCTTGTATGATATTTATCAAAAGGCCCCTGACCTCGGTTCCCAAGTTCTTCGTATATTCAAATTGGAACCTGGACCGAATATTATTGGTGTTTGCCCACGCCTGGATATGCTTCAGGACAAGACCGGAAAATATCATGAGTCTGCATCCAATAGAGCGATCGGCCTATAGTTTGTTGGGCTTGACCGATCGCCTTTCAAATATATTGGTACTATATAGGAGATATGCCAGGATGCTGGAATATTCCTGATCCTTACTATATCCTTAAATAACATAAAGAGAATTTTAGACCACAGGTCACCATTTTCTTTAAAGATAACATTTGCCAGGCCATTTGGCCCGGCGGCCCTAGATGGTGAAGTCTTCCGTATCTGGGTTTTAATATCGTCCTGTATAATGTCAAAGTGCCATGCAGTATCGAGAATATACATAGGAAGTGGATTATTGATCTTTAACCGGGCATATAATATTACAAAGTGTCCTTCCCATTGATTCTCTGAGATAGCCGTAAACTGCCCAGTACAATCAAAGGGAATCTTATGATTTATCAGAGCGCAGAACGATCTAGAAGTGTTGTCCCTTAAGGCAGTAAGCATGTTTTCAGCATCCATCTGATAAAGAATTGCGCGATGCGCCTTTGTTTTAGTATTCCATTTGTTATTTACCTTTTATTTAGCAACACATTTTCTCTGGACGAGAGGTCCATTTTACGTATATGTCTAAACTCCCTTAATCTACAATTCTTAGTGTCTCACTGTCACGTCATAAATGTGCACATGTTTTGTATTTCTACAATTTACTCCCGAAGGAGTCGCTGTGTTCTTAATTATATTGTGTGCATAATGACAAAAGACATCATTGGTGTAGAGGGTGAGCTTCTTCCCGATATTTGAGGTGTTAAAATCCGAAAGAAAAAAACGACATTAGTTTTGCCCACATTATCCCTGTGCCAAACAAATCTCGTCTTAGCAGAATCAACCTGGAGGGCAGAGGGGGCACGATCCATGGTTCACTAATCTGCAGCCCCTCCAAATTTCAGCTCTAGAGCCTTATGATCACTGCAAGCACTATATATTGTTAGACTATATGCAGTTACAAGTTCCAGCAAAGGTTTCGAGAGAAAGATATGATCTATTATGCTAGAGGATTCCCCCCTAAACCATGTAAACCATGTAGTGTGATCTGTGGTATTACTCAAAAGATCTTTAGTATTATATAGGCCCCAATCGTCAAAAAGATTTCCCCATAATTGACCCTGTGTCATTTTCATAGTTGTGCCCATAAAAATTTCAGCACAACAGCTTTTGGAATTCGATGCTAATACTGGTTCTCCTCCAACAACCTCATCTCCACTCTCTTGCCATGGTATTTCCACATTGAAATCTCGTTACACCATAGTCATACATTCTGTGTATATATCCTGAGAATCCTCCATTATGCGTCCCAACAGGACCAAAGATTCTTTCAGGTCAAGCTTAAGACTCCAATAGATATTTACTACCAAAATATTGCATGAACCCAAAATATTTTTGTTTTAAACTGTATCAATAATGCCAAGCACCACTTCGATATCCGGAAAACCTTTAAGACAATTTCATGTCCATTAAAATTGCGGTCAAGAGACACCCGAAGATCTACCTCGCAGTCCCTTCGTAGCCAATATCGAGTGAACTATGTAACCATCCAAAACATAAGGCACAGTTAACCACGTCTCCTGTAGACAAATAATAGAGCTTAACATTAAGTCTGAACACATTTCAGGAGAGTTATTTAAATACCAGTGGCCCCTGGTGTTCCAACACACCATGGACAATTTACCAGACGTGTTAACCATTGGGTTTTAATCCCTGAAGTTGTGAGATAGTCGCGCAGTGTCAGGGCAAGGCACCTCAGACTGGGTTCTTTCTGGTCGCCCCCATTGGGGCCCCTACCCGCGGTGCCCTTTAAATCATTCAGATTCCTTTCCTTTGTTACATCTAATTGAATCCCTGTTTCGGGGTCCGGAGCACCCCTTCTGGCACTCTGACGATCATATCCAAATCTATGGAGTGACTCTGCCTCCCAAAAGAACAGCCTCATATATTGTACGTGAATAGAAGACTATCCAAACAAAATCATATTGTTTGGGATGCACAAAGTCTACAAGTTTTATATCACCAAAGGAGATTAATGAGAGGCTCGGGATTTCATTTAACAGAGCCAAGATTCTCCAACGATTTAAGGAGGGTGGACCACCATAAGAAAACGGGTAATGCAACACTAGGATTATCTGGATAGCGAGGGGGGTGTCAGTGATGTTTCTTCCCCTAAGGCAAGGAATGTGGGATTCCTTGTGCTATCCAGTATAGTATCAATGAGTTGTGAATAATTTTGAAAATTGGTAGGCAGCCTATCCTCCAGGCCACACACTGTCGGTCTTTCAGTCTCCATGGAATTTTGAGTTGGGGACTTAGCATGTCTAGACTGTAGGTTAAAGACCTCTATGATGATTTCACTGATGAGTCAGTCCTTGTGATGTTTTGGGTAATAACTTTCCCAAACACTGTATTGTCGTCCTGGAGAACTCCACCTGCGAGCAATCTTACAAACTGCCCAAACTGACTACTAGGTTGGAAACTCGACTGAACAGCTCCTAGCAAAGCAGGCGGATATGGAAAACTGTGTCAGACGGAACAATATCTGGATTAGGCGCAAACTGACCCGTATTAAAGATCCAGAACTCGAGAAATTCACACTGGCTCTCTTCAGGTTTATCCTCTTCCTCTCTGATGACGAACACATTGTCCTGAATCGCACTCATCGCATGTATTCAGCTTTCCAGAAGTCCAGAACCTGACACTTGATGTTCATTAATTATTTTAGGACTAAGGAGGAGATCCTCAATCTTGCATGCTCCAACGGTGAACTGTGTTACGCGGTATAAAGATTCAGATGTTCCAGGACCTGGCCCCATCCACGATGGCTAAGCAATGCACATTCAAAGCAGTGACTGCATGACTGAGGGATAACAATATCAAGTATTGGTGGGGCTTCCCGTGCTCTTCAATTCCCTTGGAGCAATAAAGCCTGGATACTCTGACCCAAACGAAGCAGAGCCCCTGCTGAATCCTGACTGTCCCTTCTCTCCTGAGCATTCGGACACAGAGCCCCCCCTCTCGCAGGCATAGACCTTGTGGGGCTTCCGGAGTCTGGCGGGGACCGTGGGCACTAAAAAAAATGCTGTTCGATGCTGGACAATGGCATATAGTACTCCCCGGTGGACTCTCGTCCAGCCTGATCATGCAGCACCTACCTGCCATGATTACCGAGCACAATCTTTTTGCATCTACACTCAGCTTATACCCTAATAAATCTACCGATCACAATAGCAGCAATATACGCCCCAAACTCCGGGCAGGAACACTTTCTCGGCAATCTGCTCCCCACAATCACCTCCTTCACAGAAGGGCGCCTCCTAATCGGAGGAGACTTCAATCTCACCCCAGACCCCAACACAGACAAGACGCTTCCGCCCTCGAGTTAGGACTTCATCCGTGCACTGGGGATGGCGGATTTTCTGAGATCTACGGGTACCATTGACGTCTGGAGACTGGCCCACCAGGGAGCGCGAGACTATACATTCTACTCCCACGTTCACAGAGGATACTCAAGAATAGACCTCCTGCTCATGACCAGCGAACTCTTCCCCTGCATCGAGGACATCCAAATCGGCCATAGAGTAATATCCGATCACGCCCCAGTCATAGCCAAACTGCTCGTAGAGGGCCTCCCACACCCCCTCAGAGAACCTGGAAGCTCCAGGACTAAATCCTAGCGGACATTGCATCAAGCTCCGAACTTCAGGGGGCTCTGGAGAACTACTTTTCAGAGAACACAGGCAAAGGCACCCCCGAAGCCATGGTCTGGGACGCAATGAAGCCGGTTATTAGAGGGGTGGCAATCAGCTGCTCGGCAGCACAGAAAAGAAGACACCAAATTCAACTCACTATGCTTGAGGCAGAAATGAGAGAAATAGAAGCACGATACAAAATCCGCCAAACCATGCAAACAAGCAGAGAACTCAAAAGAGCGAAAAACAAAATTGGAAATGCATCTGGCAGACAAAACGGCCCGAGCATTAGCCTACACAAAACAATTTTACTACATAAACAGCAACAGGGCCAACCATCTGTTGGTCCAGAAACTGAAGAACCCACACTCCCGAAACAAGATACTAGTGCTCCGGGACCAAAGAGGTATGCTTTACTGTACGGAAGTGGAATAAATGGAGATCCTCACCAAACATCACACAGGAATCATGTCAGGCCCTGCTACAAGCAAGGAAGCTCAAGTCCAATATCTGCGCCCAATCCGGCAAGACCCTCTGCCCCCACAGCTCGACTCTTTAGAACTACCAGTCTCGGCGGAAACAATTTGGCTCTTGAAAAACACAGCCCCAGGCCCAGACGGCCTGACCGCCCAATTTTATAAAAAATTCTCCCATACTGGCCCCTCGCCTAGCCTCATTGTAAAACTCCTTTCTGGAATTGAGTTCTATCAGCCCCTCTATGGAAGAGTCCCTAACAGTGCTGCTACTAAAACCGGGAATAAACCCGGAGCTCTGCTCCTCATATAGGCCTATCACATTGCTGAATAACGATGCAAAAATCTTTTCGAAAATTCTAGCAAGCAGACTGGCAAAACACCTCCCAGAGCTGATGCACCCAGATCAGACGGGATTCATCCCAGGGCGAAGCACCTTTGACAACACCAGGCGTACCCTAAATATCATTGAATCGGCAGGGAGATCGGGCGAGCAAATGGCTGTCCTGTCCCTAGACGCAAACAAAGCGTTCAATATGCTAGACTGGGGATACATAGAGGAAACCCTCAAGCTTCTGGGCATCGGCCCCAAGTTCCGGACATGGACCCTGGCTAACTACCAACACCCAACCACAGCACTAAGAATAAATGGCAACAAATCACCCAGAATTCATATCACCAGAGGCATGAGGCAGAGATGCGCGCTATCCCCGCTCATCTTTGCTTTGTCCATGGAACCAATCGCCAACAGAGTGCGCCAAAATCCCTCAATAAGCGGGCTATCGATCAAAGGAGAGGTATACAAGATAGCGCTATACGCAGACGATGTTCTGCTATCCCTGACCAAGCCGAACGCATCCCTGGAAGCACTCTTGATCGAACTGGCCAACTTCGGATCGGCATCTGGTTTCTCAATTACCCTGGAGAAATCCACGGCCCTGGGATCAACATACCAAGTGGCACGATAAAATCCTTAGCTACTAGCCACCCCATCCAATGGACCACCTCACATCTCACCTACCTGGGGGTGAAGATTCCACAGAAAATAGAAGAAGCGTATAAGCTGAACTTCCCCCCCCCCCGCTACTTAAGGTGCTCCAAAAGGACCTAGTAAGATGGCAAAAGCAAGAAGTCTCCTGGCTGGGAAGAATAACAGCAGTTAAAATGAACCTGGTACCAAGGCCTGGTACCAAGGCTGCTCTACCATTGCCAGGCCCTCCCAATCTCTGTCCCAAAGAAGGACCTGCTGAAGCTCCAAACAAATATCATGAAATTCATTTGGGAGAACTAGAAGCCGCGAATAGCGAGGAGGGTGATGACAAGAAGCAGGGGAGAATACAGTTGAGAGCTGCAGGAAAGCGCCCAGGCGATGGAACCGAGGAAACACGACAGGCCCCCTAGCCCCGATCTGGGACAACCCTTACTTCACCCCCGGCATAACACCCAATAACTTCAATCTCTGGAAATCCGGAGGGCTAAAGCACGTGGGAGACTTTTTTGAGGAGGGCACCCCACTAACCTTCCAAGAATGCAAAGCAAAATTCGGGGTACCGGAAACAGAAAGATTCCGCTACTCACAAATCCAACACTGGCTCTCACATGAGCCCATGGGAACTCAGGGCTGCAGAGAGTTGACGCCGCTGGAACAAACGCTCACAACGACTCCCCCCAGGGGGAAAACATCAGCCCTATACGGACATACGGACTGTTGGACGGAACAGATCCAGACCAAACGGAGGCATACATGAAAAAGTGGGAAAAGGACATTGGCAGGCCAATCGATAGGGAAGAATGGGGACACATCTGGACCAGAATGCAGAAGAGCTCAAAATGCGTCACCAATAAAGAAGGGGCGATTAAAACTTGTTACAGATGGTACCTAACCCCAGAAATTCTGCACAAGAGCAATCCGACTATCTCCCCACTATGTTGGAGAGGTTGCACAGACACAGGCACGCTATTTCACCTACTCTGGTCCTGCCCAAGATCAGTCAAGTACTGGAAGGAAATCCTGGACTTAATTAAGCAAATCACGGGACTAACGATCCCATGGGACCCAGGAATAGTCCTGCTGGGCAGCACAGGAGAGGGCCAATTCCCACTCTCCGGCAACCTGGCGAGCCTGTGCACACAACTTCTCACGGCGGCGAAGATAGCAATGGCAAGATTATGGAAACACCCAGAGGGCCCGGCAGTGAGCCTGTGGTGGTCCAAATGCTGGGACATCGCAGCCGGAGAGAAAATAACTGCAATCCGCCTGGGGAATAGAAACAAATTCCTGAACACCTGGGCCCCCTTCCTAGACTACGCGGACCAGTTCCCAGGAATGGCAAGAAAACCTCCGACCCTCCGCTGGATGGACAAATACGACTAAAATAAACCACAGTCAAGCCCTGCAACCCGTAAGGAGACGGACCACCTATTCAATGGCCACCAACCAAGGCTCAAGTACAGCAGAAGACTATGAACTCGGTGACACTCAGCCCCAACCTAGTTCCAACTATCGCCTCTCTGCAAAAGTCAACTAATCAGCTAAAACAATTCCCCAAAGAACTACAGCTCTCCCGGGAGACGGTCCCACGGGGCTGTCGCCCTCCTACCCCAATACCCACACCAGGCCATGTTCTGTTTGTTTACAGTCATTGTTTACGTTATGGTTTCATGCTTATTTCATATGAATTATGCAATATGTAAATGAATGCTCTCGAAACAGTATGTTTATTGACAAAATCAAATAAAAAGAATGTTGGAAAAAAAGTGGTGGGGGTAAAAAATGCCTTACTCACCTAATGGCCTTGTAATAAATCTCACTGTGGGGCACGCTCCCCGGTCGGGCCTAATCAGTCAAGCTGGACTGTTGTTCCGGAAGAAGGGAATGTGCGGCCATGCCGAACCCCCAAGTGGGCGGCACGGGTATATAGTGCTCTGGAAATAAGCCAACAAATCAACATGGTGAGAATGCGTGCTGCACTAATGAAGAAGTAGTGCATGTCAAACGCAGGGGCCATGTTGGACCTGCTTGAGAGCATGCACACTCCATAGCTGTGTGAGGAGCTAAGGGGGTATGCCAATGCATGATGTACAAATTGGGCATGCTAAAGGAAAGGGGGGGGATAGGCAGCCTAGATAGGCAGCGCCCCACCGGCACCTAGGGTTGGGCATGATCCAGAGGGTACAGTTAGTACTAGCTTTAATAGTGGTGCACATGTTGAGGCAATAGTAAAGAACACTAACTACCATCGCAAAGTGTTGCAACAAATTTCCCCTATGGTCTCAAAAGACAATCATGCTAAACTGGTTAGGGCAGTGGTACTTCCACGATTGGACTATTGTAATGCCCTCCTAGGTGGGGCAAATAAAGATTTCCAGAAACTGTAAAAGGTGCAGAATGCTGCAGTGCGCATTGTGCACCAGATGAGTCGTATTGCACCAACTTCTGCTACCCGGTGGGAGCTGCATTGGTTGCCTGTTTCTGCAAGGATTCAGTTTAAGCTGTTGACCATCTGTCATAGATGTGTCTTTGGAGATGCTCCGAAATACCTTAATGAAAGGGTGAATCTTTACTGCCCAAAAAGGAATCTTCGATCTGCCAAGGCCTGCTTCCTAGAAGTCGACCGTATAAAAAGAGCTTGAGGAAACTGTTGTCCCTTCCTTTTTTTGGCAGCACAGCCTTGGAATGATCTGCTGGAAAACCTTTTGTAAGGAAGAAAACCACCTGGCATTTATAAAGACCAGATTGTTTGTGTAATCGCCTGAAAATTGCTGCCATTTATGATTTTCGTTTTATCTGACAGCGCCTGGATGCCTTCAGGCTTTGGTGCGATACAAATCCACTAACATAACATAACTTAGTTTGGTTGGCGGGTCAAATAGAGTTCATCAATAAATGACAGAAAAGAAACCGTTGCCCTATACCTGTACATGTTTATGGGAAAAACAGAAATAACCAGGATGAGGAAAAGCACAAAGACATGAAGATGACTGACTAAGCTAATACTATTATGAGATGGCTCAGAGAAGGCATGTAAATCAACCTATAGAGAACAATGAAGGACTTTGACAGTTAGCCAGGGCGGGACTGGCAACAGTGTATAAGAAAAGAAGTAGGACTGAAGATTTTGGTCAAGCCCAGATGGGAGATGAAGCAGGTGTGGAAACCATCCTTATCGGGAGTTTCAAATCCTGGCGGCTGACTGGGGAAGTCGAATCGGAGAGAACGCCAGCGAATCGCTGAGGGAGTTCTCCATAGATCCAGCAGTAGCAGACCCAAACATGAAGAGAGCCGAGCAGCTCAGTAGAGCGTGGAGCTGCCGCAGAGTTGCAGAAGCATAGGGAAGAAGCCCGGCAAGACGCACCCCAGCCCCAGGAAGCCCTGGTGGTGTGCCGAAGTGCCAAAGAAGGTAATGGAGGGTAAGAGATCCACAGGGGACAGAGGGGTGGAAGAGAGAGAAGCTTGAGCGGCTTTCCGCCTGTCTGTTAGTAATAAGCAAACTATTGAGTAAGGTGGATGTTAGGGAGAATTCTCTGTTAAGGCTAATTTCCCAAACCTAGTCAGTCCCCCAGCAGCTTTCCTGGATTTTAGGGGTTTATTTTCTTCTCCTGCTAAGAGTGAGACTCTTTTTCTCCCACTCTTAGACATGATTTGAGATATCCTTTGACTTTGTAATATGTTTTATGGGCTATGGGGTCTTTTACTCCATAGGGTTTCATGTGGTTTTGGTAAGTGTGTTACACAGCACCCTCAGTGCAGTAACACAGGGGTGTCATAGTGACCCCCCAGTATAGACTCCATACCCTGGGACTGACTACTGTCTCCCAGGGCATGTAAAGTCACCATTGACTTTACTAGTCTTAAATTCTAAACAGAACCAGTACAAACCATCATATTGTGGACAGACTGGCTGGGGCAATTCAATTGCCCCAGGGTCTGTTAGTCGAGGGGGCACGTCTCCGTCCCCCCTGATCGAGTTTTGGCTGGTGGCAGTGGATACTACTTTTTATATTCAACCGCAAATATTTTCCTATGGGATTTCCCATTGTTTTGAGATTCTATCTTTATTTAATTATTTACGGTAGCCTCGAACATACCGCCGGTTTATTTGATTAATATTAATTCTCCGGTTGGTATTTTTTGCCAAAACATGATTCTAAAATGGCGTTTGTGTTCTCTTCTGTGACTCCAACCCAAGTCGAGCCCTTTGTACCACTTTTTGGCGGGCTTCTCCACAGAAGCCCTCCAAAGTGGTGCCACTCTGTCTGGGGTACTTAGGAGGGGTGGAGGGGGATTTAGGCACCCTGGACTGAGTTGCCTAGGCAACTCAAGTCGCACTCCGTCCTGATTGGCCCAAGTGGTGAGCCGGCCGGCTCACCACTTAGCATGTTTGAGTGACAGCTAGGCTGAGTGAATGGGGGTTTTCTGCATAAAAGCAGGGCTTTGGGGACTGGAACTTCAGAAGTCGCCACAGGACCTAAGAATCCGGCGAGGGAGAAGCTGAGCCGACCTGCCACGACACCACCACCGGTGGAGCCCTGCTGGACCGCCTCACCACTTTTCCCAACGACAGAGGAGATCTCCCGCCGGAGAGTCTTCTTCCTTTGACTGGTGGGGATAACCAGTTTCACCGTCTTTTCGCCTTCCCAACGTACCTCGTGGCTGCCTTGCCTGTGCCAAGCACCCCGGCAACCGGGATACCACGTTTTACTACGACCGCGAAACAAAGGTACCACCTTTAACCGGAAAACTCTGCGGCTGGTTTCTTCCCTGGTAGTGCAACGACCTTCATCTTTCCTCCAAGTCGAGATCTTCTCTTCCCCTGGACGACGATGCAACTTGCACCCACTACCAGGAACAACTGCCACCGCTTCCCACTTAAGGTACCGTGTCCCGCCTGTCTTCCCTTGCTACCGACTGTACGGGGTAGATTTAGCCCCCGGCTTTCAAACCTGGGTTAGCCTGGGACACCCTGGCTAAACTTTCCTAAGCCTCTCTAAACTCTTTTTGAACCCTCTGCAAGGCTTTCTAAGCCTAGTGTAACTGTGTGATCTTGGGCGCGTTTGTGCTCTGCTCTCTCTAAGAGTGGGCCCAGCCTTTGGACTCTGGCTCACCAGTGACTTTTGCTCTTCTGCCTTGCTAACAGTGTTCCTGAATCTTAGAGTGGTGTACCTTTCCATATTCTGTCTCCCCCCCCTTCTCACAATCTTATTGGAGTGCCATCTAGTTAAGCGCTCACCTCTGTATGAAAATAAGTGGTGTTTTACTGTGACTTATCTGATAAGGAAAAAGGGGTGTATATGTGTTTAGTATATTTTACAACAAGAGTGCTGGAGTGTTTCAAACCGTGTATTTTTAAATAAATAATTATATACTTTGATACCCAAGCTCTGGTCAGTGTTTGCTTGTATTGGTGTGTCTGAGTGCCTATTGTGTATACTTTGCATACTGCCTAATCTTCTTAAGAGAAGTCGGACTGCTCAGCCACAGCTACCAGGTAAATCTGGGTGGTGCAGACTGCTACCAAGTGGGTTTACTGCCAACACCTGTAGTCTTAAATCTTTTGCAGTGTTCCCTAAGGGAACTGCACAGGTTTCTGCCTAACAGGACCAAAGAATCCGAAGAGGGAGAAGCTGAGCCGACCTGCAACGACAACACCACCGGTGGAGCCCTGCTGAATCGTCTCACCACTTCCCAACGACAGAGAAGATCTTCATCCCGGAGAGTCTTCGTCCTCTGAACTGGTGGGGATAACCAGTTCGCCCTCTCTTTCGCCTTCCTGGATCGTCTCGTGGTCGAATCGCCCGTGCCAAGCACCCCGGCGGCCGGATAGTCACGCTTCACCACTACCGCGAATAAAAGGGTAGTACCTTTTAAACGGGGAAACTCTGCGGCTGGTTTCTTCCCTGGCAGTACAACGACCTCCAGCTTTCCTCCACGTCGAGATCTCCTCTTCCCCTGGACGAAGCACCGACTTGCAACCACTGCCAGGAACAACTGCCCCCGCTTGAGCTTTCTCACCATTTCAGGTACTGTGTCCCGCCTGGTCTCCCTTGCAACAGACTGTTCAAGGTGTCCCGTAAATCCTTGACTTTCTATCCTGGGGTGACTTGGGACCTGCTAACTAACTTTTCCTGACTTGATCCAACCCTTTTTGAACTATCTGCAAAGACTCTTTAAAGTACTATTCAACTGTCTGATCTTGGACACATTCCGCCTTGCTCTCTCCAAGAGTGGGCCTGGCCTATGACTTTCTTGCTCCTCAGTAGAAACTGCCTTTTTTTACATGCTCTGGTTCTCTTAAAGTGTTGGTATTCTTTTTCCCCTCCCTTTTTAACTAACATATTGGAGTGCCATCTTAGGTTAAGCGTTCACCTCTGTCTGTAAATAAGGGGTGTTTCAACTAAGACTTGTTCAATAAGTTATCAGGGATGTATATATATTAATAGTGACTGTGTTTGAACTTGCTTGCCATATTAGGGTTAGTGTATATTACAAAGTGTGTTTTTAAATAAATGATTATATACTTTTATACCCAAGCTCTGGTCAGTGTTTGCTTGTGCTACTGTATTTTAGTACCTATCTTGTATACTCTATATACTGTCTAACTCTTCTTGAGAGAAGTCTGGCTGCTCAGCCACAGCTACCAGCTAAATCTGGGTGGTACAGATTGCTACCAATTGGGTTTACTGCCAACACCTGTAGTCCAAAACCTTTTGCAGTGGTCCCTAAGGGAACTGCACAGGTTTCTTCCTAACAGTGGACCAAGCATCCGAGGAGATCTTCCTTGTTGCAGTGACAGCAACAAGCCCACTGACCACCAGAGAAGGGTCTGGGACTCTAACGCAACTGAATTGAGCATCCGAGGAGAACAGTGGCAGCAACAGTGAATCGAGCACAAAGGCCGAAATTAAGATTAGATAAGTGGAGCTAAAAGTAGCTCCTGGGTATCCGGCATTCACCAGTGAACAGGAGCTATCACCGGGGAAACAGGAGCTATTATATAGTATTCCATGAATCTAACACAAAATAAGATGCAAATTTAACATTTGTGCTTATTTTAATATGACCCCTTGTGCTTCAAATGTCATATATATCTGTCCTGATGCTTATTTCTAGATTGTCCCAAATTCACAGTGCTAAATGCACATAGGTATGTTTGTTTGGCATCAGGTGGGTTGGGGAGTTAAAAGTAGCTCATGGTAGCTGTTGGTACCAAGCTAACCAGGCTCTTCTAGGCTACAAGCAGAAGCTAAATAGCTCCCAGTACCCCTCAATTTCGAACTCTGGAGCATCCGAGGAGCACGTCCTCATTGCAATGGCAGCAATAAGCCCACTGACTACCGGAGAAGGGTCTGGGAGCATAACAGTGAACTAAGCATCTGAGAAGAACATCCTTGTCGCAATGGCAGCAGGAAGACCACCGAACACCAGAGAAGGGTGCAGGACCCCGACATAGGTATATTTTTTTAAAACTGTTTATTGGTTTTATATTGAAATACACTGCAAAATAAAACAGAAAAGAAACATCCGGCAGCTCACATATTAAACAGATGGCGGTAGCGGCAGTGAATTACATTATGGCAGTCCATTGGTGTCCCAGGCAGATCAGAGAAACAGCCTCCCGGGTATAGGCTATTGTTACATTGAGGAGAACCATGGGGGGGGGCTCGGGCTTCCTTGCCCTGAGGGAGAGACTATCCAGAACCTTCCCATTTCCCCCAAACCTTCTGAAATTTTGTAGGGCATCCTCTGGCCTGATATTCTCCTTTCCAAGGCTGTGCATCTGTCCACCTCGTTAGAACATCGGTCCATGCTCAGTTTTTCAGCAGATGCCCAAGTGGCGGCCGTCTGCCGCTTGCCCACACCCAGTGCCACTGGCAGAAACCCCTTTTCCTATTTAGTGAACTCCACTCCCCCCCATATTCCCAGTAGTATCGGCTTTGGATCTCGTGGAACCGGGGCCCCCAAGACCCTGAATATTCTCCCAATGCATTCCACCTAGAAGCCCTGCAGAACATCACAGTCCCAGACCATGTGAAAGAAGGTGCCCTCTGCTCTTCTAAATCTGAGACATTCCCCGCTGTCTACCCCTCCCACCCCCATCAAGCCATTGCAGATCTAAAGTGGTATGATTTGTGTAATATCCTCAGCCGCAACTTGGCCTCAATACCTATCTCTCTGGGAAACATGAATGCCTCCACCCATTCTTCCATTTCCAGTGGGCCTAGGTCTCTTTCCCATTTTTGTCTTAGAACGGACAGATCTCGGGTTCCAAAGGAGTTGATTACCTGATAGTGTGGAGGTGACCTTGGTTGGGATACGTCCCAGGAGAACGTTGGTCTCCAGGCGGGAGCAGTTGGGAATATCGTTCAAAGTATGGAATTGGGCCTTCATGACGTGAGTATGGGTCTGTATTGGTCCATAGGTCGTAACCCAAACTTCTCCCTTAAAGTCTCAAAATCTAAGAGATGCCCATCCAGTATTATGTCCGCGAATGTGGATATGCCTTGCCTCTCCCAGTTCGTGAAACGTCCCATTTTCCGGATTTCGGGAAGATGTTTGTTGTGCCACAGAGGTTGGGCCAGTGTTGGTCTTGCTTTCCACCCGATGTGCTGGTGGGCCTCATTCCAGTCCCAGTGAATCTGTCGTGTCATTCTAGCCACTCCTGCCAACCTGTCGTTGACGTCATACAATATCTTATCTGAAGAGGGGTGAACGAGCCTGCACTGTTTAACCCCCTGCCCCCTGTAAATGTGGGAGCG